>NW_020884907.1:5374046-5557432 GCF_003945725.1 Corapipo altera
TATATATATATATATATATATATATATATATATATATATATATATATTTATAAACATGAATTTAGATTCTGTGGCCCACTGCAAGGCTGACTGCAAGACAGTGTCAGACTGTACACAAAGTCATTTGTATATAGTCTTCAGCTATTCACATTCAAAGTATCATGTTCATTTGGGAAAAAAAGCTCTATACTAGATGGAATTCTGGCAAGGCACACACACACAGAAGCACACACGGATGCAAGAAGAAATATCAGTAAATTAACTAGGCTCAGAAGATTTAACTTGCAATTAGAACATCAGCAAATTAGCAAGATTGCTTCCTCTTCTGCTTCCTGTCCAACAACTGCATTAACAAAGCTGTGGAAGGTCTTGAAGACTGAACCAACTGCTGTTTGCAACAGGTTTTTGTGAAACAAAAAAAGTATTTTCTCCACTGATAAAATATGCCTAATTTAAAGCAATATTTCTGTTCTGTTCAGATGCTGCTATGGCAATTATAAATGTATTTTTACACTTTTGTTCTCATACTTTGCCGCTACTAAAAATATGCTCTAAGATGAAGCAATGTTTTAATTTTCACAATTTAATTAATCGTGCTTTTATGTGTGCTGTGTGATACCTTATGATGTGGCAAGAATACAGAGCACTGTTTATAAATCATTCATTTACAGTGATTTTTAAAAATGTGCAGAAAAATTAGTTACAGGATGATTTTATCACTTAGTTTTTAATGTGCTCAGTAAGCCATTTTTTCCCTAATTTGTCACTTATCAGCACTGCATCAAATTATATCAGTCTAATTTCAGTCTGTCATTGGATCAGTTCTATTTCCTGTTGATTTTTATTTATTGTAGATAAACTATGCACTTACCTCCATAAGATTTCATTGACTGTTCTTGTGTTTATCTTCTGGTTGACCCATGGGAAGCACCAATCACCACTAACTCTTTTGCTACAGTTTCTGCTCTGAGGTAAGATTCTAACAGTTACTTCTAGATCTACAGGTTCTTTTGGAGATGCACATACGCTTTGCAAAATAACTGTTCAAATTCTGTGTATCTGTGCATGGAGCAAACAAAACAAATTTCTTTAGACAGTGCTTCTGCTTGAAAATGTCACATAATAAACTCAAGACCACTTTGGTAAAAGAATTAACACTTAATTAACTTGACTTCCAAAAGACTGTCCCAGGAAAATAGAATTTACTGACTTAGATATAGGAATGTGTAGTTGGATGAGTATTTGTGCTGCCATCATGAAAAAGTAGGCAAGGCTAGGGATTGTCCACACAGATGTTTTAGGTGATAAAACACTAGCAGATGTTAATAATGATCACAAAAACTTGCAGGTCTTCATTAATATATTATAGATAATGATATCCCCAGAACAGTATCAATTAATAGAGAGAAAGTGTAAGAAAGTTTTTAATTAATTTGGTAGAGGCACAACATTTTTATAACCCTTGTGTGGAATGGAAAGTAAGAAAGTAAGTAGCATAGTTCATGGTTAACAGCCTTTTTCACATCCTAGAGTGCACCAGTGTTGTCATCTCACAGTGCAGGGTAAGAGCACAACTAAGAGCAGTTTTCAACATGGCCAGTGCAAGCCAATCTGAATTAGTATCACAGTAACTTATGAGACTTCCAGCCATTCATTCTGTAATGTACAGATCATTCAAACTAAGGTCAATGTATAAAACACGGACTTGGGCTTACCACCCTCATCAGGATTCCAGTGTGACTATTTAAGTGAAGAAGTATTACTAAATATAGGTAACTGCCTTGCACTTTGACCCTTGGTAGTTTCCTCATTAGTTCAGCCAGAAGAACTGAAACTACTATTCAACTACCTTTGTGAACATCACAGCGAATAATAACCACATTTAACTTGGTTATGGACAAGGACTATGACATGGACAAGGACTATGACATGGACTGATCCGATACTACTCTCTTCAGAATTCCTTAGCATGGATTAGTAGTCAAGAGACAGAATCAAACCAGCTGTTTGTGGAACATCAATTTTTCAAGTAGTTCAGTATATATGACCTTTACTTAGGTCAAGTTTTTCCAACTGTGCATAGTCAAAGAAAAATCACCCAAGAAATTATCATTTGATGAGAATATGTAAAGCCACTACATATAATCAAATTTGCTTTGATTTACTTTGTTGAAAGTTAGTGAGCCTTGGGGTGGAACAGCAGGAGAGTATGTTATAGATCTCTTTCAAGTAGTCACCTAGGTTACCAGAAAGTTATAAGACATTGTGAATCTATACTGAAATTAGGAGTCTATCAGTGTTAGTTAATAAAAACTAGAGGTTTGTACACTGCTTTAAAGACTATTGCAGGAATTTTCTGTTTGTATACACATTACTGGAAGAGGGAGAAAACAGGTACTTAGAGGGCCTGACCACTCTGGTATTGGTATAACATTTCCCACAAAGAAAATTACCTTAGGGTTATTTTTTATGGGTTTTTTTGTTGGTATTTTTCCCAGATGTCACTCTGTTTGCCCACTGTTGTTATCAGACCTACAAAACAGGATAGTCACTGAATATTTTCTGAGGAAAAATTAAGGAAGATGTGTGTTGGTAGTTTTATAATTAAATATTAAATCCAATGCCATGTAAAGACAATATCTTTCTAGACTGGCAAAAAGAAGGAGGTAGTTTCTTGTAAATAATCCTGTTCAGTTTTGTTCCTTTCTCAGTTTTCCCATGAAAGCTAGTTCAGATCTAAGTGACAATGATTAATCCTTTTGTAAAAATGTACAAAAAAAATAAATACCAGTGTGTAACAAAGCAACTGTACAACTGTACAAGCAAAAGGTCTCTTGCCCTGCCATTGAATGAAGAACACTTGATTGTTGGTTATGCACCCATCCTTCATTTTATGTTCAGTTTTACACAAGAACAGTAAGAAAGCATTTATCCTACTTATGAATAAGTCATAATTTGAGACTCTTGCTTGTTTCAGACACCTCTGGTTCTTCCTCTAACTAATCCTGAATTCTTTCAGATCCTGATTGTTTTCCAGTTCAAGGTAAAAAATTTCAGCCACAGAAAACAGCATTTCTGAGAGCAAAATCCACATTAAAATAAGTGCAGCAAAGGGCAGCAAGGACTGTTGTTACATTTGTTTTGCCAAACTTAGGGAAGCATCATAGCCTATATCAGCAAGAAGGAACCTTTCTCCAAAACACTTCTATCCATGTAGATCTGAAATAACATCAAGCAAGAGTCATAGTTGTTCATTCCAAAGCAAAGCAATAAGAATGTTGATACCATCGCAGCCTGATTCGTTGGTTGTGCATTACCAGCAGAAGAATATCTTTTCACTTATTTTTTTTCAAATATCAGACTTCAGAGTAAAACCTTTCAGCTGTAACTCCTGTAAATTAAAGTCAAAGAAGTTCTCCCTCAACAGGCTTCAAGTTTACAGCTAACCTAGGGTACAATTTCTCTGCCAATTGCCACATCATCTTTTCCCCTTCATTCTCTTTTTCATTAGTCATAAGTGCAAGATACCCCACATATGACCACAGTAATTTGCATAGCACCTCAAATAAAAACCAGGCTAAAGCTGGAACATTATGAGTAGTCGTATAAATAATATTTATTTAGCGCTTTAATTAACTTATTGCATTTTGAAATAGCAGCAAAACAAGGACAACATAACAATTGATCAAACTTCTGTTTAACACATAAGCAAATTAACATGAAGCAAGTCAAACACTATGAAACCTCTTACTTTAACCGAAACTTTTGGAAAGAATGAGTTATAAGTAAAGGTGTAACACAGGCAAGGAATAATATCACCAATAAAATGACTTCTTGGAAGAGCATTGTAGTATTTCAAAACTATAAAATTCTAGGGGATACTTACCATACTAATAAAACCTGAATCTCAACAAACTAGTTGCACATTAGAGTGACCGTTAGTGACCTCACCCAGCTAATTAACACATAATCAACACCTTGAATTCAGAAGTTTCTACAGATTTTACTCCAAATATAGTGGTTGGAAAACAAAGTCCTAGTCGTTACCAGCCAGTCAGTGAGGCATTTAGAGGAAGAATACAGCCTTTATGCCACAGGCATAATTTCTGATTAGTTAAGTCATTAGCAATTTTATCAGAACATGATGAAGAGCTCAAGCACCAGTTTCCACCACAATAGAGGTACCAATCTTTTCCCCAAGAGATGACACCTTGAAAAGCTATTGTGATTAAGAGAGAGTTACATTGGAGACAAATGTTTACCTCTTGTGGAACTAAAACATTACAACCTCTCTACTGTTTGGTTACTCTTGATATACAGAGGAATCCCTTACAACATCCATCCCCAGGAGGTGGCTATAGGAGGTTCTGAGTGGACATCACATGGCCCCCTGGCTTCCACTGCCTCTGTTTGAGACTCCATCATAAATGTGTAATCGCCACTATTCTACTCCTGTGACCAGCAGGTTTTGAACCACTTACTTTTTCACAGTTGCCTAAGTGATGATGAAAAAGTTTGATGTCTCTTTGTGTTCTGCATGTTGATTTTCATAGCTTAGAATAGATCCACAAGTAAATAGTAGATAGCCCATAGTACTAGATAGATGATACTCCTCCAGTCACTTTGAAATGTCAGGTCAAACCTTAAGAAGAAAATTTTGATTGAATGCTGCTAAAACACAGAATTTTGCTGCGTGCTCTACAGGATATTTTCTGCCAACTTAACTCTGAAAAATGACTGGATTATTTTTTTCTGAAACTTTTTGAAGAACAACCTGAGATTGATAGTAGCAAGAAATAGAGACCTCAACAACAGAAACTTTAGTGTGGAATCAATCAGTACTATAAAACATCATCCAACCTAAGTTAAAACCACAGAAACTGCTTAGATGGTAAGTTAATTTGTTTTGGGTTTTTTTAATTGTTTTACATGGTGCCTAGCAAAAAGGGACTTGTTTCATCTATTTAATTGTTATTGTATTCGATCACATATACATCTTGGAAAACAATTGCTGGTACAAATGCTAGTCTTAGCTCAATCACCATAGGAGATTCCTCTTATTCATTAAGGGACCAAGGATGAAGGGAGAGAGATAAATGTTCTGGGTTTGTGCAACTATGTCAGTACAACTTTCAAGGAGCATTAAGTCTGTTCTTGCATATCTCTCGGGAACAATTCCAGAAAAAGAAATCATGCGCACAGTTTTTGAAGACACATTCATCTTACCAGTTACCCAGAAGAATGGGTACTGCCATTTGACCGGAGATGGTATTCCAACTTCACATATTGATGGCATAGAAGAGTAAGAAAAGAGTAAAACTAGAGGACAATACTTATAAAGACAGAATTTGAGTGTCTTACTCTAGGATATATTTATGTGGTAGTAAGTCAGCCTTCATTATACAAATCATTACAGTGCTTAGAGACTGATTAACCCCACTTTGTCAACCCCAGTCCTCTGTGGTTTTAGTCCTGTGTTTGCACAGGTGTTTTCTTCTTCAATCATGCAAGTCATCCACATCTTTTGTGTAATCAGAGTGGAGGCTCAAATATCTCGTAGACTAGGGCTTTGGTCCATGTAATGGAAGTACAAAACCTCAAGATCCTTCCATGTCTTCCCCATTTCTTTCCATCAGTTTTACAGTGAAGAAAATAGAAGAACATTTCTGACAAGCCAATGTCTGCAACAAAAATAAGACTAGAAGATTGGCATAAATTAGAAGCAGTTTGATAGTCATTTACAAATGTTCCTTAAAAAATAGTGTCCAATCCATTTAAAATCCAGGACATCCAACTTCTACCTCTTATTTTACCTCTTATACATGGAGCATTCTTTACAACTACTGTGTTAGGCGTAGACTGAAGTTGATGAATTTTTACTTTCTTATGCATCGGGAATGACAGAAGGACACAAGGAAAGGCCAAATAGCTGCTATATGCTCTGCCAATCATTATGTGAAAATGATGTCTTAAAAGAAGAAATGTACTATCAAAATTTAGAATAATCTGTCTTGAAAACTTTGAGACTTTTATTCATTAAGAAGTTAATTCTTAATGAGAAACATGTAAGTTAAATTTAAAAATTCAATAAACAAAGCTTAAGTTTTCCTATTCAAGCTCTTTCTAGAAGTAGGTAATTTAAATTAAAGATTACAAGAGAAATAAATTTCAGTAGCAAAGCTTTGAAAAGCAAGGAAACCTCTAATATCTAAATAGTCTATAAATGAAGTAGATTAATTTATATCCATAACTCCAGGAGTGTTTGTTGTTTACTTTTTACCTTTTGAACAGATTATATATTTGTAGGTATGCCTTTACTATTCCTGTGGCTGTCGTGGCAGTGCTTTTCATTTTGATGTTTTTTCATGGACTCTGACTCTCAGGTATTCCCAGGACAGTAAGCTTTTCTTACCAGTATTTAACTGACAGTGCCCACATCAACACATCAAGTCTTTTGAAGACTTTTCTTTGTCAAGCTCTCCAACTTCCTTAACCTGAGTCTAGAATAGACGTAAAACCTGAAGGGGTAGCAATAGCAGGGCAGAAGAACCACCACAGAACTCCAAAATGAGGCCTTCCTAAAGAAGAAAGAAGCTTTGCCTCTGAGAAGATGAAACAGAGGATGAAGAAGCATGGTCTCTAGAGGGGTAAATGTGTTTTGAAGAAGCTCTTCAGAGCTGTTGTATTCACCGTGATTATGATGTTCCATTTCATCCTCTGCAAACAGATAAAATTTCTGGGAAACCAAGGTGCAAGGAGTGGCTTATATGTCAATGTGGACTCAAGACTGCACGAGAAGCTGAGCCAAAAATTTACCTAGACTTGGCCACAGAGAAGCGTTCTGAGATCTAGACACGTTGAAAAGAAACTCTGATGTATTTTAAATCACAGCAGGCCCAAAACAGCACAGTTGGTGAAGTGAGCAGCTGTAACTAAGATGCCTGTAACTAAGGTCTTCAAATGGGAGCATCCTAAAATTTTATCCCAAAGGCAGCAAAAATCATTAAGTTATTTCATCAAAAGTATATTTCTAAGAAAAATGAAGGGAAATGGTGCAATGAGACCTTTAACTTTCTTTAACTTTTTTCTTTTTCTTTAACTGGGAAATACAGGAAAAGTCAAAAAGTCAGGGGAAAAAATGAAAATATCAGGTTGTTTTCTGAATGTTTTCTCCATCTTAAAAGACGACTTATTTTTCTTCTGGGTGGTTTGGTGTTCAGGCCACAGACACCATTTCTCCAGTGGATTTTGAGAATGCCATAGAAGTGGAATCTATATTTACTTTCTCATGTGCACTGGAGAAAGCTGCACAGATAGGAAGATAAAAGCTTTAAAGAGCTGCAGTGAAAAAAATCAAGATGTTGAAAGACATCAGAGCTGAGGGAGAAAAGGATACTTCAGAGCTGACTGGAACATGGTTGCACAGGTCTGACCAGAATGAGGAGCAAGTGGAAGAATGAAGAAACAAATGAAAAGAAACAGGAAAGAAACTGGTCTGGAGGAATATTTATCATTAAAACAGTTTTGAAATAAAATTTTCTCTTTTCAATTCACATGTTTCTGACCATAAAAAACCCAACACCCTGCCACGCATTTTCTAATCATCTCTAATGCACAAGGCCAGAACAATAATTCTTTACCTCAAGAATAGCCTGAATCATCATCTCTCATAGAAGCCAAAGCCAAGAATAAATTTGTGCAATTAAGTTACTTTTCCTGAATTTAATCTACACAGTACCTGTAGTGGCCAGTTCCTTCATGACGCTAAAGAAAAAAATAAAAGCTATATTGGTTTAAAATGCATTATAAAAAGTCAATATATAAGAATTCAGAAGGATGGACAGCACTGATACAAAATTCACTTGTGACCACCATTAGTTCACAACAAGTACTTATATGTGTGAACTGCTCAGAAAACACCAGGTCATATTCTACCTAAAAATTCTTTAAGCTTCTTTAGCTAAAGCCTCCTGCTGGCATAATGTTTTTAAATGTGTCTAATCTCTTACAAGACATCTGAATGTATTATAGTCAGAGAGTGGAAGATGTAACAAAGATATTAACAACAGATTGGTCTCTTCCATCCAGGGATTACAGTTCTTGTGATTTCCAGGAATATAATCATCTTTCTGTTATAAGCTCTGTTACCATCACTAATAGGCAGAGGTATTAGGAAAGAGGCAGGAGGAGACCTGTTTAGGAGTTAAGGTATCTTTCATTAATGAAAGTATATAGATAGGAAGATGGAAAGAAAATTCAGATCTTCCTCAAGTACTGTCGAGAGATTGCAAATAGGAAAGCAAAATCTGATGTGACTATACTTTATCTCTTAGAATTATCTCATACTCTTACAAGAAGATTTCAGCTTCATAGATAACATGCTTATAATTATAGGAAAATAAAAGAAAAACCCACATGAATGCAGTCAAGTACCAAACCAAATGAAAAAATGTCCACTTATTTTTCTGGTTAGTTCTTTACTTAAGAGCCATTTTTCTGCTACATCAATTTTCAAACTGTTATTTACAGAAGAGTCAAGAATCTTCTAATGCAAACAGGCTAAAATCTAAAAAAATAGCTAACCCAAGAGAGAGACAGACAGATAGACAGATAATAAATGGAAATACTTCCTTGACATCACTTGCCATTTAATCCCTAGAATTATCAGAGCAAGTTTCTGGAAGAATGTGAATACCAGGGCATTGCGATGAGCTTAGCTGTTAGACTGGTTAGTGTCAACTATCATATTACATCGTGGAAGCTATTGGGCAGGCTTGTGTTCCCTGCCCCACAGAACACTAGCTTGTGTATAAATCAGCATTATAAGAACAAAACAGTTGAGAATATACAGAATTATAGTTCATTGACAGCATAATTTCTTATATTTTATAACCAAAATAAAATGTAACATTACTTATTTCTGTAGGAATAGCTTTTCCATTTACGTATTACAGGTGCATAAGATATTAATTCATTTATGGAAATACTAAAATCCTCTAATTGAATAAGAGAATAAGAAAACAATCAGTTTTCCTAGACTAGATACATATATTTAAAGAAAAACAAATCAAGCTTATTGTTGCACTAACAACTTACTTGCTCTCAAATCAGTCTACTGCAATTGTGGATTAACAGAGATGTGTTTTATCTAAGCCACAAATCCAGCCACTTTAAAGGAAGGAGAGTTGCAAATCTACTCCATTGCTGAGAGTCTTCCAACACATTTCCCATAGTTTAAACCAAACGACAGAGAAAGTTCAACCAAACACCTTGAAAAGAGGACCAGACAGTAGACTGCTAAGATACATGGTCAAATACGCAAGCAGGATGTGGTAGTTTGAGCCACCACAGAAATCCAAAATCCAATTTCCAGGCTTCCCCCACCCCTTCCCACAATTTTATCTCAACACCAAAGAGAAACTTTCAGGCAAGAGGTTTCTATAGGGGAAAAAGAAGAAGTATATATACATTTATTACTATACAAATAAATACTGTACAAGCTAAAAGCAACTATATATATAATATTACGCACTTCTATCAGTCCCTTTAAGCCTCTCCCTTTAACTTTAGTCCAGGGAAAGCTCTTCAGGCTGATAGGTAAAGCAGTCTTTCTCTTGTGGGAGTGTTCAGGGAAAAAGAGTTCACTCCCCCCATCAACCTCCATCTGTTTGCTAAAGTCTTTTCTTCCTCACGAAGTCCAAGAAGATAGCTGTGAGTCCTTTCTCCTTGGTTCCATGCCATCTCTCCTGTGTCATTCTCCCTCTCATACCCCAGTTCCGTGCTGCTGTAGTTTAATTCAGCTTATCACAGTACGCGTCTTGGAATCTTGTTCCTCCTCCGAGTTTTCAGCTGTCCTTCATTTAAATTACTGCAAGGACATCCTCCAGGCCTCCCTCTGGTCCATCTCCAATTTCACCTGGGGTTATCTCCCTGGCACCGGGCTGTGTTCAGCCCGTCCACTTCGGCTTCGGCTCTGCTCCAACACCTCCCCTGTACTTTACAGTGAGAGGGAAAAAAGAAGCCCCCTCTGCAGTCTAGCTGCAAAGGTGGGGGGGGGGGGAAGAGGGTTTGCCTGCAAGGCCTGCCTCTCTCTCTCCCGCTTACCAGCTGTTTGTGAGTTTCTTCCCTCACAACAAACACACTCACTCCAATGCTGCCTCCAACCCTGGCTTAGCCAGAGCTGAGGGCCCCCCTTCCCCCCAGAGGGGAAAGAAGGGGGCCCTGCCACCTCTGGCCTTCTCACACCCACCCACACACAGCAGCAGACAGACAAACTGACTGCCAACAACTTCCACCGGTTGTGTATATATGATTTTTCACAGGAGCAAACAAAACAAGTGGTGATTGGCTCTCTAGGGGAGACTGCCCTGGTAACCAGTCACCTCTAGGCCCCCCGGCTCCCGGGGGGGGCAATCTCAAACCATGACACAGGAATACAGCAGCATGGTCGGATTTGCTCTACTACACACCAGGTCTGGCTAACCTGAGGAATCATACTCATTATCTGCTCTGGGGCTAGCAGTGCAGTTGTAACCTGCCCTAGTACCTGGCCTCGTTCTTAAGCTACTCAGAACCAAAATAGTGCTGCACGTTCCAAGGCAGAGCAGTTACCTCACCGCATGAGCCCCTTTGCTCCTTCGCAACCACCAGCTTGTTCAATGGAGCGAAGGCTCCTTAGCCCTTCTCCTTTCATAAATCCATGTCTGAGAATTATGGACATTCACATATATACTGGTTTTGTTGAGATTTGAGTCAAAACAATTCAGAAAATTAAATTAACTTCTTGAAGTTAATCAGGGCCGGAGTATCCAGAACTTTACTGAAACTAACCCTCACTTAAGTTTGCAAGGAAATACAGAATAACATCTTAAAATATTCAAGAAATGACAAAGCTGTAAAATCCATACACTAAGACCATCCAGAAACCTCTAAAACTGGGGAATCATAAGTAAGGGCAGCAAGACTGCCATTGGTATCAAACACCAGTAAACCGTCAAGCAACAGTCAAATTTGTAAGTCACAGAAAGATGCAAGTACAGATGGAAAAGAAAAGGACATTCTACCTTCTCTTCCAGTCCCAGCTATTGCAACTGATTTTTCACAAAGCTCCTTGAAAACTCATAAGCAGAAGCTTATATCAATGAACAGAGTGATTTATCACATTGTCTAATGCTTCAATACTGACATGGTAAGTTCTACTTACTGTATAACATAGTCAATCAAACAGGATCATACACCCAACATGCCTTCGCAGATATATACAATCAAGTAACAGTAATAAGAAAAAGATTACTGACTCCAAATGGATGTAAAATCCCTTCACTAAAGGCAGAAAACATAATCCCTACTGATCTATTAATGTTGATTACCTAATTAAATTTTCATAAAAGGTAGAATTAAGAAAAAAATTAATGATCGTATAAAATAAAGACTGTTGAAAGAGTAGGACTTAAAGAAGACCATGGCCTCTGTTGAATGGTTTTACATTGAATGATATTGTCTTTCTATTTACTGCACAGCATTAGTCTCTTATTTCTGTGAATGTCCTTTAATGTACTAGTTAAAACCACATAATTTATTTCCTAAAGACTCAGAGATACCTAGAGTTTTCTGCCTTCTAAGGAAACGAGGAGAGGAAGGGACAACACTATAAAACATCTAAGTAGATGTAATAGATCTCCATCTGACTTAGGAAAAAAATTGAGGGAAAAATGAGAAAGTTACTATTTGGAGTTAGAAACTTCACTCTCAGTCTGAGTCATTGCTAAAAACAGTTTCTTTTTTAAGATCTCCTACTTCTAAAATTGATGCAAGTGCCGTTCCCAAACTCTGAATGACTGAATTATGGGGCATTAGTATGTTACTCGGCTACTAATGACTGCCATTGGAAGATGGGTTCTGCTGATGTCCTTGGGTTTTTTAGTTATTCTTAATAACTGGTATATATATGGTTTACCTTCCAGGAGAGCTGGACAAGCCTGGGTGTTTCCAGATGACTCTCAAAAACAGCAAGAAAGATTAGTAAGGTTACCAACTGAATAAAAATACAACGGTAAACAAACTAATGGTCAACAAAATCAATGGGCTTCAGGTCAGAGAGTCAATCATCAATATAAATTCACCGAACATTACACAGAGATAGTAGGAGAAATTCTAGAATTACTCTACATGAAGTACAAAGAAGGAAACTCCCACTGAGTGGTGAACACATGAAAGCAAAAACATACTGACACGATGTTAGAAACTCAACTACTTTAATAAAGTAATATTCACAGATCTTTAAAAATGGGAAACAACACAGTACCTTTATCCTGCACATTCCTATATTTCTGTCTTATATTGAAGAGGACCTCATTCTATCCCAAGCTAATGTATCAAATCCTGCACCTCCTCTATTTCTTAAAAGCCTCAAAAGTTCACAGTAGTCTAATATTCTCCACCCTTTAAATATTCCCTCCTTGTCTGTACATTTAACAATCTGTCAACAGTAAAACATTACTTTCAAAGCCAGTCATAGTGCTTTTCTAAGCCAGGTGTACCCCACTATGGCAAGAATGACAAAATATATGTATGCAGCAAGCAATAATTGATAGAAGAAATATAATATTCTCCCATTAAAAACCAAACAAACAAAAAACCAAACAAAATCCAAACCAACCAAACAAATCCAAAACAAACAAACAAAACACAAAAACAAAACAAACAAAAAAAACCCAGCCAAAAACCAATATCAGAAACAAAAAACACAAGGTCAAGGCCATAAAATTCAGTAAGTTCAAATATGACTTATTTTGTTCGCCTTGTATATATTGTTTCATTAAAGAGTTTTGCTAGGAAAAGACCTTTTCCTTTTACCATCTACTGTTAATCTTTGATTCTTCAGGCAACCCTGGCTAAAGAACTGTAGCCATAATACACATTTTTCTAATCCTGAACTGGTCTGCAAGGGTATCTTCAGAGGTCTCGTAAATTTAAAATCAGAATAAACCTTGGAGAAGAACATCTATCTGTTTTCCTGCACAAATGTTTAGTTCTCCACTGCTGATAAACTTTGAGTAAAATAAGGAGATTAGATGCTTCACAGAGCAACTAATTTACTTATCTATAAACACACACAAAGCCTAAATTTTCTGTCACTTTCTGACTGACTTGAAAGCAAGTATACTAAAAAACAGTGATAGTAAGATTCAGGCTATAATCAAGGAAGAATCATATGTGTATTTTCCTGGTTTCATCCACGATGGAGTTAATTTTCTTCCCAGTAGCTGGCACAGTACTCTGTTTATTACGAGAATAATGTTGGTATCACACTGATGTTTTAGTTGTTGCTAAGCAGTGCTTACTCTAAATCAAGGACTTTACAGCCTCTCATGCCCTGCCAGTGAGAAAGCTGGACAAGAAGCTGGTAGGGAACACACACAGAACTGCTGACTCTAACTGGTCAAAGAGATATTCTGTACCATACAACATAATGCTCAGTATATATAAACTGGGGAGAAAATTGGACAGGGCTGCTGCTCAAGAACTGGCTGGGCATCAGTTGGTGAGTGGTGAGCAATTGGATTGTGGATCACTTGTTTTGTGCATTCTACTTCTTCTACCATTATTATTTTTTTTTTTTTCCTTTTCTGTCTCATTAGACTGTCTTTATCTCAGCCCGGGAGTTTTCTCTCTTACACTCTTCCAATGCTCTCCCTTATCCTGCTGGAGTTGGGGGGAAAGAGGAGCAGATGAGTGGGGCTTAGTTGCTGGCTAAACTAGTTGTGGGGTTAAACCACAACAGTATATAAAAACATAATAAATCTCAACTACAGCATTTTTGATACAGAAACCAAAAGGAGAAGCAAGATTAGCAAATGGTTACATACATATCGAACTGTCAAACATGAATTGTCTCAGTAAGTTTACAGCGGACAATAAAATACATGGGTATTTGCTGAGTATGGATCTGGAATTAAGACTCACTGACTGAAAACATAGACTAAAGAAAAATATTACAAAACAATGTATGAAAAAAAACCAACTTCAGAGTTATTTGAATTCTAACTCGTGGTAAGATCTGAATTCAAAAGTGTTTATTTCTTCCATGTTCCTGAAGATCTAAATCAGTACAGGAAAACTGTCCCTCTGCCTGAAAGCAGGTAACTGTATCCTCTCATACTAACCAAGAAAACTCAGAGCACTGAAATCAACTGATTTTGGCATAGAAAAAATCTTTTTGGTTGTTAAAAACCCACATTCATTTATCGTATCAATACAAAGCCTTATCTTATGCCTTCCCAGTGGAATTATTCACTTGTATAAGCACTAAAAAAATCATTACATAAACTAACAGTGGTTTACATTATTGTTTCTTTACATTTTTTATATTGTTCATTTGTCTTTTTTGCAGTTACCTTGAAGTTCCTTCTATTGTCCCCTTTCTTCAGCAACAGTGGTAGCTGGTGGTAAGGCTTCTCAGGAACAGCAAGTCTATTCAAAAAATTTTGCCAACATAACTCTAGAAACTCATGAGAATATGAGATAAGGCTTGTATTGTCATCAACAAAACTCAAATTCAATCATTTGAAGTGAATTCAATGCTGAGGAGAATTCAGTTCTCATCAACAAAAATCAGGTTTTCAAAATTAAAGACATCTCTGAGGAATGTAACAGAGTGTTGGTGTTTGCAAAGACTGCTGTAGCCCTTATCTCTGTGATTAAAATCTCTGTATCACTCCAAAATTAATTTAGAAGAGAGAAAATAAGCATACCCTGGAAAGCAACTAAATTATAATAGACTAAAATAAGTTTTAAACTTCCTTTTAGAACTATTATTATTTTTGTCAATCTTGGACATTTTATATCTCAGGACCTTATCTCCAGGAACACATGACACACTTCTATTTTTACTTTGTTGACAAGTAAACCAAAACCATTAGTTAGAGAAAAAATGATTGGCAGACAGTTCAGGGATAGGTGATTACTGTGAAACTGTAGAAGATAAGTAGGAAGATTAATTTATTAAGAATGTTAGAAATACATCAGGGAAAATGATGACCAAATGAGGGAAAAATATATTTTAAAAAAAGTTAATCAACTCAACAAAGAATGACAAACCAAGTATCTAAATCTATTTACTACTCACATTGTTTTGCTATAGTTGGAAAAATATCTGTGTTATGAACTTCTATGTTCCATGTACAGTACTGAGTGAATTTGCTAGTATAGCAATTTTGCATTGCATTAGCTTATATTGTTATTCACCTAAAGCTAATATAAGGAAACAAGAGTCTTAGTCAAACAAATCCCTGGTTCCAGCTGTATTACCCAGAAGAAAAAAAATTTCATAAAGCTGATTATTCTAAAGAAGAGAGTTAGAAAGTTTTCACTCCATCAAAGCACTGGTGCTTCAAAGTTTCCTTTTGATCAATAGAAAACTCCAAGGCAGAAATTTCACTTATAAAGGGATTTACTACCAATGTGTATGAATTAATAGAATGAAAGACTTAGAAAAGAGCATTAGATCACTTTAGTTTTGGCTACTAAATAATTTTCCTGGTATAGGCTAACCGCATTTCTAACCAGATGAGGTACATATGTTTACTTCTGATATACCATCTTATACACAATTTGCCTGAGACTTAGAAGTTTGTGTCCAATATGATAATAGGGTAGAACATTTGTAAGTAAAAAGAACTGTATGACCAGAACAATAAAGACCCAACATGCACAGGCCACCTGGCCTTTTTGTTCCTTTCTGAATGTATGTAAGTTTGTAGTAAGTAACTAGTAACTAGTTAGGGGATAAATTTGAAGAGTTTTTTCTTTCTAATGCTATAAGTAAGTTTATTGGGGCAGTTAAATGAGAAAACTTAATTAATCTTCCTACTTTGATTTAGAACACTTTATACAGAGGCATACCACACATAAATTTAGGACACTACAAAGTTATCTTTTCCTCCTATTAAATACAATTCTATTTTTAATGGCCATAATAATTATCAGATCCTCTCTACTGTAATGTTTGATTTAAGTTTACATAACGAGCACTGAATCTTAGAGTGCACTACATAAATCAGACTATTTTCGCAACCAGTTCCAGTCTGCCTAACAGTGTAGACAAAAGTGAATTTTTATACCTAGGGGTTCATGAAACAGAAAGAAGTCCTGTGAAACAAAGCTTGACAAATGAAAGGAGAAGAAGGACAAGGACATACTGGGGGAGAAATCTCTCCATCAGTTATTAGAATCAGCCCTGCGTATTGTGGAGTAACTCTTCAGGGACAGCAGCAAGTGAGAGAATCCAGGTGCACATACACTATGCTATTCACCCAAACCCACTCACTGTATCACTATCACAAACTCCCTCACAGTTCACCTCAGCTGGCCTGCCAGCAGAGACATGGCCTGAATGGCATCAGAAAAAAGATAAAGCTGGGTCCCTCCCCAGCACTGACACACACTGACGCCAAACTGCCCCTGTATAGCCTCCCTACTCCCCACAAAAAGCATAACCCACACCTCTGTTACTGGTTTCTCAATGCTGCATTCATGGCAATTTGGCAGGGTTTTATGCTGTCTATCAAAATAAAGCAGCCAATGTCCCCCCACTGCCATCTGGGACCTATGGAAGAACTGATAAGTACTTTTTGGAACTGATAAAATACTTTTGGAACTGAAAAGACTAGGTGCTCTGTTCCCCAGTACAATTAGTGTCAAATGGAGAACCATGCAGAAGACCACCTGAAATGGGTTTCTGAAGGCACTGAATCAGCACCTGGCCACCCATGGGGAAGACAAGAAAAATTGCTGCTTTATCTGCAATTGTGAAAAGATGGACAATGTTGATCAAAGTTGTCCAGAAAAAGACAACGAGAAGACTGAGAACTGTTTCAGTGGTATACTCTGTAGTATTTAAAAGCTAGGTACAATTTCAGGCTTACTGATGTGAAGCATTAGAAAAAGTTCTCTCTTGTCCAAGTTCTAAACATTATGTTCTACTGCTAACATGCTGATATTATTCTGTTTTCTGTTAATCAGATAGGAAACAAAAACAGTGAGTAATTTTATTTTTGCCAGTGTCTCCCAAGTCCTAGCAGATCCAACAATACTGTGAGTGATTTACTAAGTGTGAATTTATTCAGAGTACCATTTTTTTTCCTGGAGGATACTTTCTATGTTCATGCTTATGGGACTACTGTAAGACACTGAACACACATTCTGTGAGAAATGATCCTCTCAGAGGCCAGGGAGCATAAGGCAGAACCTGAAAAGAAGTTTTGGAATTCTACTTTGCGTAAACAGAGAGGCAACTGTTTTCTTTTATTATTAACATAAATCCAAAGTTCCACATACTGTCAGTGTCATCATAACGCAGAACATTTGGACATTACTAACTTTAATTGCTTATTGGCAAGATAAGTTTTTGAATTTATTGTCTTAGAATATACCACAGATAACAGATTATGAAGACATTTTTCTCAGGATGATCTTCAAATTTTTTCAGGAACTACCTGAGCTTCTCACAACATCATTAGACCAGATGTAAATTAATGCAAACTCAGAGAAGCTAGAGCAGACTGGTAAATGGTAGAGAGGACAGAAGACGTAAGCAAATTTTACCTCAGCAAGCCTCTAGTCCTGCCCTGAGATACAGGACTTAAATTCAACCAGATGAGTTTTCAAATTTCTACTGTCTGTATTTGAAAAAGAGAATTTGTACTTGATTTGCTTCTGAAATAAAATTCAACCTGTGAATTTCTGAGCTTTACAAGAATTCAAGATCAGAAGTTTCACCAACCACTTGGTTTCGCTGAGAGAGATTTCTGTGGGGATGGTGAGGTGGAAAAGGGGATGTGATAGAGTCACTTCAAGATGCTTATGAAGGAAGGTAATTAAGATTTGTTTTTATGAAAGACTTCAAAAAGCATAA
Source organism: Corapipo altera (assembly GCF_003945725.1). Lineage (NCBI taxonomy): Eukaryota > Metazoa > Chordata > Aves > Passeriformes > Pipridae > Corapipo > Corapipo altera. The sequence continues at coordinate 5,391,961 of NW_020884907.1, forward strand.
TCTTGAAGTGCTATGTTTATCAAGTATGTTTGGTGTTAATTCCTGACATCTCTTTGGTGGGTGCCATTTCCTAATCATTCCAAGGAAACAAAACCGTGTAATTTTACTGATTTTCTTTCTCATGCTTTTAAAAGGATAATGACGTTGCTCTGAAAATCTTTCAAGTCATGGCCTGAATTTTCAAAATACCTAATCCTTACTCAGAATATAAACATGCTACTTTTAGGTTTCACTCTTTATCTTAATGACTTGAACAACAATTTGGCCCCTTCCAATTTCAATTCACAGAACCGAGTATTTCTTCCCGCTTGCCTTTCGCTATTTAAAGCCCTCTGTTTGCTTTGAGGCAACACAGACTCTTTATACGTGGATGACTCTTATTAAAAACTAACAGAGATGCAATTGAGAATAACAGGAGAAGATTGGGGAAAATATGCCTTGTAAATGTGCTCATATGTTTAGAATCATGAAGTTACAGAAACATTTTAAGTTGGAAAAGGCCTTTAAGATCAACAAGTCTAACTTTTAACCCAGCACTGCCAAGTCTACCACTAAACAATGTCCCTATAGCAAAATTCAGTTGACTTTGACTACTGATAAAAATTATTATAAAATCATCTGAAGTATTCTTTTTCAAGTGGTTACGTTGTATTTCCTCTATTAAAGCTTTTTTTCCTTCTGTTTGCTACTTTAAATACCACTTTTTTATATTTTGTGAAACTCTTTCTTTCAAAATCACAGGACATCCTTTTCTAGGACCATTATGTTAACATCAAAAGAATATATTTGGCTTGATAAATAAGGATTTACTTTCTGATATTATCGTCTCTGTCAATCCTTAGTAATTGTATTGCTTAGTGTAGTTCCTATTTTCTTATGTACAGTGGCATTGTTCATCATATCAGAAATGTCAAGAAGCTATTTATATAAGTATTGGAAAATTTTTAACAGACTATTTATATTGCTAGAGGAATATCTGTACAACAACCCATCTTGTCCTCTCTCATTCCAAAAAGAAGTCTACATTAGCAGTTACATTCTCCAAGTTACATCAGTATATTGCACTATTAGGAGTACAGTAGTAGCTGATCTTGAAGAACTTGCTGTTTTTAATAAAATTATTGCCAGAATGGTTAAAATATTTATATGTATGTGCCAATATCACTACTCTTTACTCTTCAAAACATCATCCTAATAAATAATTTTCACATAAACACGTACCAGATGCTAATAAACTGCTGCAACACCAAATTCAGCAAGACTGAAAGAACTCCTTCCTATCAGCAGTGTAAAATCAGCAACCAGCTGCTCTCTTACAAGTGATGAGACACCTCCAATCTGGGACGATAAGAAAATTCCCGCCATGAATGGCAGAATCAATTCCATTACTCCCTAAAATTATTTTACTATTTAAAATTGAACACAGCTTGACTCTGTAATGAATCCAACATTTAAGGGTATCAGAACTAGTGTATAACAGACTGGTGGAATGGAAAGATTGTTGGCCTTACCATTCTCATATTTTGAAGGATACATTCAGCTGCCCCTTTGTGGGAGAATTCTGATCCTGTGTTCAGCCCAGAGCACTCTCAGGCCCTGCACACAGAGACTGAGACAGTGAGCTGTTCGTACATGCTGTCCTCAGGTTCAAACTCACCCAGCACACTGTAAAACATATTGAGGTCTTTTGCTAATGTGCTGGTTTTTCCTCAGTTGCTTTCTGTCTGTCTGTGAATCAGAAAATTGCATAACGTCCTATTCAGAAATGGACAATTTCAGAAATAATTTGCATTCTGCTAGACAATTTCTGATCCTTTTCCATCTTCCTAGGGCATGTTTGCTGAAGAAAAATGAACTCTTGCAGAGAACTGCAAAACCATTTCACCACTTGAGTAGAGTCTACATTTGCTTTAAAAAAATTGTTTACGACAAGCCTATTTATTACATAGAAATTCAAAAATTCTTGAGTCCCTTGGAACCTAATAAAAAAGAGTCTGTGATGAATTACTGTGACAATTTATCTCCTCCTTGCACCATCCAGGCTTCTATTTGTTACCAGAAGATTTACATTTGTCCTATAGTAAAAACCTGCTAAATGTGCAACCTTGTCACTTGAATAAATTCACTCATCTAGAACTTCTTTGTCTGCCACAGAAGATTGTTTATTGGGCTCTCTTGCCTGAAATAGTTGTACTTTGGTGTATTTCAAACGTTGTAGCCATCTTAAACACCTATTTATAATTGAAGTTAATTTTTTCTTAGGTTGTTTTTTTTTTTTCTTAATGCAGGAAACAGGAATCAGTCAGTCTTAAGCAGTTAAATTTTGGTGAAGAAGATTTACAACTGGAGTCAAAAGAAGCATCTTGCAAAAGAACCCTTTGCGAAGAGAACAGTATGTGAGTTTCTCTTAAACATAAGAGCCTTTCCAGAAATCAGGGTCTTCATAGCAGAGGGCATTAGAGAAGCTTTTCACAATGAGCTATCACACTAATTCAAATGCCTGAGTCATGTAGGTTCCACCACTAACACTGCAGTGCTGGCTTTCCTTTCAGATGTCTATGCACCTGCTCTGACGTTAGAGCCAGAAGCACTATTATGCTGATCTTCCTACATCCAGGGAGGGAAACACTGCAAGGAAGTCAGGAAACACTGCCAAAGTACTGGAGAAACATGTCAACATGAAGAAGATTTTATTAATTCGCAAAGTCAAAGTAAGGAGTCATAGCTGGAAATGCATTAGCTTAACTTTTGCCTAACCACTTCATAAAAGCTAATTTAGTAACTCAAAACCTTCACTGTGCTCTTCTTTTAACTTAATTTCCCATCTTTATAATTAAGGGACTCCTTACATATTCAGTCTTTCGTAAATCTTAGAAATCTATCTAGCTATTACTTTAGAAATTCTCCTAGATATTTTAGGATAAGGGATAGAATGTTAAATAGGTACGAAAAAATGCTACCGCTCCTTTAACAATGACCCATAAAACATACACCCAACTATTTCCTCTTGCTGTGTCACAATGATCTATTTTGGTTTGTACTTGACTTTTCTATGGTTTGTGTTTGGCTTTTGTTGGTTTTTTTTTCTCTTTCCAGACTTTGACCTGACATTTCCAAGCAGCTCTTGAGAGGGAGGAACACAAGAAGGCAGCAGGAACAGAAAACCTATCACTGGAAGGCAATGAGAGTCAATGAGCCCGAAAAACAGCTGTTCAGTCATGATAATCCTAATAAGTAAGAGTAATTTTTCAAGCATGTCTTTTAGGCAGATATCTAACTGAACAGTGAGATAACTTTGGAAAAAAAAAAAAGAAAGACCACTGCAGCTAGAAGGCTTTTAAGTTAGGATCCTCGAAAGAGTATGAAGTAAAATTGTGTATGTAATGATTGACTAAGAAACAGATGGGGAAAATGGTGTATTATGAAGAAACTGAATTAACAAGGAAGGCTTAAATGACTTGTAAAGGACAATAATTTTTTCCAATCTTCAATGATTTTGAATAAAAACCTTCAGAATTGTACTCATTTACATTTTATATTCTTGCAGTATATAAACCACCTTGTTTCATTGTGATGACCAAGTAATGAATCCAATATCTGAATAACACTGTTTGCGTCTGGCACTAGCAGATGGAAAGACTTACCAAATATACTTCATAATATCTGTCTTTCAATTTATACTTTCTGAGCGGCGTGTTGTCATCATTAATTATGCTAACAAATAAATACAAATGTTTTGACCTAATAAAATTCTATGCACATCAAATAACTGCCTGGTTATAGTCATCTTATGACTCATCAATCATTATTTTTACCTCTTTTCTAAAGAGTATAAACTCTGCCTGACAAATGGCTGCTGCCAAAACTCACAGAAAATAACTTGCTTCCAGGCTTCTAAGAAGGAAGAGTAACTTTAAAGGTAACTTTGTAAAAAGTACAAGATGTTGAAAAGATCTGACATTGTCCTTTAGCATTTACTTCCCTCTTCATCAAATCACTGAATAATGCAAGCAGAAAGTAGATTTTCAGCTAATGCCCTGAAGAATTTTAACCTTGACAGATGAGGACAGCATAGAGATGGCAAAGACATGCAGCCAGACATCCCAATCTCTTTCCATAGGAGAACACAACAAAGGAGAGGAATAGGCAGCTTTCTAAATACGTGAGTATTTATACAAAAGTGACATTTGCACATGAAATAAATTTAGAGTGGACAAGGCATAACACTGGAAACTCTGTATTAGGCAAGGTATTTGCGCTGTTCTGATATCAAAAATGAAAATCTTTAGCTTTCCTAATTTCTTTACAGCATACTCTGTAAAATATTTGGAAAAGGTAAGCTTGCCAGCAGGAAGCAAAAGTGCTATAAAAGATATTCATGTGGGTGTGTGCCAAAATATCTTTGTACTCCACTTAAACACTGTTACCGAAGTTGCACTGTGCTCTCTCTGCTAAGGGCTGGGCTCTTAGAATTTTCCCCAAACTCCTTCTGTGCAAGGCACCTAAAAACCTCTAAATACAAGGCATGTGTTTCCTAGATGACTTACTGGAAAAAAACATATAATCTACCAAGGAGAAATTATTTTAAAACTCACACTGAAATTTCACATGAATGAGCCTGTTCCCTGACTGGAGGAATTGTAGTTTGTGGTCAATATTCACCCTAATTTAGAATGCTACAGCAATGTCTTAGTGTCCAATTGTTTAAAATGGTTCCTCTACAGTTCTTCTTGCCTTCTTTCTATTTCTGTCCTAATGCCAAAGTAAAAAAATCCACCCAAACCTTTACATCATCAGCAGCATCTTGAGGAATAATTTTCTGTGGGTCCAAAGTATCAAACATAGGTGCCTTTAAACAGACTTTTAACATAAATAAATACATTATTGCCATTGACAAAAGGGGTTAAATATAACTTAGACTTTGTTGTTCTCCTTTGTAAAGGAGAACATCTCAAACAGCAAACAGCAAACACAACCTTTAAGCAGAGAGGTGTTTTCACAGTAACATTTCAAGGAATGAACATCCTAATGAAGTCTAAGTAAACTTAATGATAATGTGTGAACAAAGAATGGAGGTTATGATCATCACATAATTTGCTGTGAAGAGATAATGTGTGAAAGTTTGAAAATTCAGTTTTAATTCTCTGAGGCTTAGAATCCTTCTGTAAGTTTCCACTGGGGCAGTTCCCACATTTAGCTTTGTACTCCTGCATTGTACTTAGATAGGGAGAGAGAAGGAAGTAACATAAGGGTTATCTGGAGACCGGGCAAAATTTCTTTAGAGAGAAAAATGGAGACATGATGTTGTGAGTCTTAAGTTTGAATTTATCAGAGAAAGACTGGAAGTGGGAATATGGTGCTTCCTGGGATAATGAAGGGTTTCCTAGCTACCTAGTGTTATAGTCTGAACCAGAAGATAACAGGCTGAAAAGCAATGCTGCTGCTATTCAGCAGCCCTTCAGCAGATTAATAGGCTGACAAATAAAACCTGTAATACAGAGCTAACTGTGAGAAAAGATAATGGTAAGGCAGAACAAGAGCCACGGTAGTTAAATTCTAGTATTTTTGATAGGAAGATTAGCAAAAAGACCTATAGAAGACTTCGGACACAGTGTAATTCCTACTGAGACCTGAGTACCTTAAATCTGTGAGCAAGGGACAAAACAAAATGCAGAAGTAGCAGTCCCTGAAGGACAAGTGGTTGCTCTGTGGAACAGAGTTTCCCTTCCCTGCAAGCTCTCACATTAACTTTGCTGCCTTACATCCTACCACCTTCTGGAACCTCACAGTACCACAAAACTAAACTGGCTGAACAACAAACTCCTAGTGTTATGGTTATTCATGATGGGAAGTTCCAAGAAATGGTGAACCATCTTCCCTGTTCATGCCAGCAGAAGGGGTCTGGCTGGTTCTTAGCAGATAAAAGTCTCCTCCCCATGTGAGGAGCCATAGCATGTGTAAGCAGAATAAAGGCTCCAATGAAGCCTTCTTCAAAGATAGGTGGCGAGAAATTCAGCTGCTATTATTTCAACTCACTTACTTCAATTTGTTGGCATACAAAGGAGTATTAAGTAGACACATAGACATTCTCAATGCCTTCAACAATTTCTTCAAAAGCATTCAGCTTGTGGTTGAATCTGCAGTTCAGACTGAAGAACACTGAACATTGCTCAGAGTGGAACAGAAAACACTAGTTTAATCATATTTATTATTCTGTAAAACATTGAGATTACAGAAATTACTTTCTTACTTGGAAGGGAATTCCCTTTGAGTATACACAAAAAATAGAAAATACCAAATCATGATTCTTCTGACTGATTTGAGCTGAAAAAAGATTCCTAGAAAACTACTTAGAAGTACATAGCCTTGAACTGTGATGTCCATAGAGATTTTTACTGAGTTATTCAGTAGGGAACATAATGATACCTTTTTTTACGTACTATGGAAATGTTTTACATTACCTCTTAGCTTTTTGGTGTGTATGCTTATTTGTGTCTTGTGTGACTACAGAACACCATCTTTCTGATGTTCACGTTTAGAGCATTTTGAAAGGTTTGACTTGGACACAATTGTGTCCTTGGACACAAGGAGAGAGCATATGGGCTGCTGGCTCATTGTTCTGCTGTCCATATGCATTCATATCACATCACAAATTTCTTTTGTATAGTCTGATTAAAGCATGATATTTCTGTCTCATTTCATGTCCCTTTAATGTAGAAAAAAATATTTCAAATTATCTTGCATTTATTTTCAGGGAAGACACATGCATATAAGCAGAACTGTCTACAGCTGTGCTGCTGCACTCTAACCTGCATATTCCCATTCCATCACTGCAGCCTGAGGACAGCGAAATGCATCCTTCCTATTCTGTCCTGTGTATCCATAGCTGAGGCTGCTCAGACATAGAGATGAGCAGAATTTTCCCCATGCAACACCTGCACTAGTGAGAAAGATTTCGAAAGCAGATGGATCCCAGCAGGACTTCAGTGTTCAAGCTGTGATTGAGAAGCAGGTCATTAAGGCGTGAAAAAAAATATATCCTAAATTCAGCAAGCACTACAGAAATCACCGAATTCAAGAATGTCACAGTTTTAGTGCCCTTTCAGAAATTATCAGTGCTACGATAGCTACAAAGTGTTACAACCTACCCACAAAAATGGAGTATATACAGCTCAAGGTATCACCAGAAGGACTATGCTCTCAAGAAGTTCTGAGAATGTGTAGGACCATTTCTTAATCCTCACACTGAAACAGTCCTTGAAGGGTGATATGAACTTAGACCGTGCCAGCTACTATCCCGCACATCCTTCAGTCATTGGACAAGGTCCAGAGCACACATTCCTAGGGTCATTTGGGGCATGCAGAACCCTTTCTGTTTTTCAGGGAGCTCAATAAAAGCCTTTCCCCACCCCCCTCCTATAATCCCCTCCTAGCTGCAATTCCTCCATGACTTTTTTCCAATTATAATTTTTTTCCTAATATCTCCAAAATCATTACATCGTTCCCTGTTTTAACGTGGCTGTCTTGGGGGAAAACATGCAGATGCACTTTCTATGGTTTTTAGTGTTCTTTAAAGCAAATGCTACAATTTCTGCCTATTTTGTTGAGGTCAGGTTCAGCCTACACATGAGCCAAACTGGGACAATAGCAACTTTTCTTCATCTTTCCCTTTAGCATTGCTCAAGTGGTCTGGATCAGAAGATATGGGACTCTGTGTAGAAACAAGGTGTGCTCAGATTTCCCCATTCCTCATTCACAGAAAGGTGAGACAAAATCAGTTTATCGATGTAACAAATGTAAATCACTATTTGTGGAAGAAGGTGAGGGAGCAGGCACAGAGGGGAGTTATTTTAAAGAACTGAGTAGATCAACTGACTGATTAAAAGGTTATATGCTCTTCTTCCAGATGTCTCACCTTTGCCTCCACAGTGCTCTCTTCAACATGTATAGAATCATTTCAGCAATACCCCAGTATTAGCTTGAGAGCACTAATTTTCCACTGTTAATTTGTGTGTGCTATACAGTTAAGGAGCAATTTTACCTTTACTGTTGAATTCTTCCTTTCTTTATCTGAAAAAAGTAGCTAATTCCTCACTCATTGTTAATGCTGTAGACTTTTTTTCTTTTAGAGTCTGATCATAGGAGATGAAAGGATTTATTTATTTTATTTTAGATTCTTACGTCTATCTGATTTCTTATGGGTCTCCCTTCTCAGGAATTATTTCACTACAAAAATGTGTTCATGCTGCCACTCCGTGGCAGTGACAAGACAAGTAAATGTCCATGTTTACGTTGCTCTCAAAAATCTCTTAGAATGATTCTTAAGTTATATTAAATATCACACATATGTTTTCTGATTGCAGAACAGGAATTCGTTCATATAGCTCTGCTGCTCAAGTTCACACCGGGCATGTACAAGCAGTGGCTTCAATTAAAGCCATGATACTATTCCAGATTTCCCAAACAATACAGATACACTCAAGAGAGGAATTTACTTCCTATTTGTTCTGAGGGTTTTAAGTGAACATTATTGCATACTATATAAAAACAACTTAGTCTTCTTCCCAGGTCCACAGGAGGTATTTGAACTGGAGTTTCCTCTTTGCTTTGCTGGTGTCAATTCCGAGTGAGGCAAACAATCCTTTGTATTCTGCTACAGAACAAACTTTAATTTTTCTGACCCAGTCAGCTGGACAAATGACATTTATTTTTCTACCCTGCTAGAGCCCTTATATATCTGTCAGGGCCAAAACATTTCCAGTCCCAACAGCTGCTTTACTGCAGTTGAATATACAAAAAATCAAAAGAGAAAGCGTTGATCTCAAGTAGAGAGGCAGCTGGTAGGCCTCTGTAATTAAATTCCTGGCACTTCTTGTGTGTTTTTATAATTTTCCCTGAGTCAGCAGATAAAATTAAAAGTGTCAACTACCAGAATTCACTCTGCAGTTTCTTAAATGTCAAGACATATTTGTAGGTCACTGCTCAATTAGGCTCCCACAGTTTTCCATTTACAAATGTAGTTCATTGCTTCTGAAGTATCATATCACACGTGATTTTGGGCCTTCAAATGATTTGAGGTCTGCCTACTCCCTCCCAGACATGAACATACCAGCTGGTCCTCTCTAGAGCCAAGGTATTCCTGCTTGGATCGTGGCTTGACAAGATCACATACACCTCCATACTTTAAAAAATATCTTTACTGGTAAAGTTTTCAATTAAAAAGAATCAAGAAAATGGTACAGTGAGATGAAACAATTTCATTTCCTAACAGTTTAACCAAAGAGTCTTTTCCTGTCGTACAACATAACTAATCTCCAAAAAAGGTCTCTGTGACCTTGAATCTCTGCACGGTTATATGAATTAAATGTCGATGTGATTCCTTTCCCCAACAGCATAATTACCTCATGCTTCAGGCAATTATTGAACATTTCTCTTATATTTTGGTTTCTGTACTCTCTTTTAATGTTTCTACAGTTTTCTAATGCTTTTAAAACATGGAATATAATTCTAAGGTGATTTAGGAAAAATAAAATATAACGACTAGTTCATATTCAATCTCCCCAAACCTGCTGACAGCAGAATTTTATAAATTCATTGAAAGAATAGTTAATAAAAAAATTAAAATATAATAAAAAGCCCTCTTCAAAGATACCTAGAACAAAACAAAACTCACATCTGGTATAAGGACACCTAACTCTAAAGACAGAGGCACTCAACCGAAAAACACCTGCACAGAGTCATTGAAAGCTGATCCTGGGCAAAAAAATCAATAGCAAAGATCTCAGGTTCCCTCATTTTCTATTTCTGCTTATCTTTGTCCATCCATTCCATTTCACTGCACCAGAATCATAACAAGGCAGATATTTCTTTTTTACCCTGGTGCTGATGAAGGATCTTCAAGCTACTGAACCTCAGCTGTGGTCACATTGCTGTGGTCACATTACTGTGTCATGGAGGTTCAATTCTGACCTCCACAGTTCAAGACAAGGAGAGTCCAGTGGAGGCCACAAAGATGATGAGGGATCTGGGGCATCTCTCTCATGAGGGGAGACTGCAAAGCTGGGCTTATCAAGTCCAGAGGAGACTGAGAGAGGATCTTATCAATATATACAAATATCTCAAAGATGGGTGCCAAGAGGAGAGTTCCAGACCTTTTTTGGTGATGCCCAGAGACAGGACAAGGAGTAATAAATTAAACACAAGAAGTTTCACTTCAACATGATGAAGAACTTCTTTACACTAAGGGTGGCAGAGCTCTGGAACAGGTTGTCCATGGACATTGAGTAGTCTGTCTCTCTGGAGAAATTCAAAACCTACCTGGACATTTCCCTATGTCACCTGCTCCAGGTGACCCTGCCCTGCCAGGGAGTTTGGACTAGATGATATGCAGAGGTTCCTTGAACCCTAAAAATTCTATGATTCTGTCATTCTCTTGTCATCTCAGGCAGCAAAAGGTCTTAAACCTCTTATTACCAGAGGAAAATCTGTCTCAACGCTACAACCTGTCTTTCACACAAGGGTAATCAGGTAAGACCTTGGATTAAAATGGTCAATATCACAAATCAAGTAGAGGTGCATTAAAGTTCTTATACTTCTGTAACATGGTTTGTAGGATACCTTAAAGGCCTTACCAATATCTTACTTCCTGCAGCAATGAGAGATGGCTCTCTTCTCTAGCATTCATTCATACATGCTTAGCAGTTGGACTGGGTCCTAAATTGATCTAAATTTCTCAGTTGTACATGAAGAGTGAGAATCTGCTCCAACATTTTTACTTTCTAGTTCTATCTTCAGAATGTAAGCCTGGAATGCAAATACAGTTCCAAAGACTATCCCAGGCTCATAAATAAGGAACTGCAGTGCACATGTGAAATTTATTGTTGGGTTTTTGCAATTGCAATAGTAAAACTTTCCTGGAATATGTACCTTAAGGTGATAGACCTGATTTTGCTGTCAGATGTTCTTTTTATTTACACTATCTGATTACAAAGCAGAGGAAAATAATGAATAAATGTTAAAGTGCAGGAGATTCTAAGGACTGCATCATCTCTGAAGTAAACTTTGACAATATTTGTATAATCAGCTCAAACAGCCAATTGATACTACAGCAATTTGCATGATTCCTTCTCTGAGTTAGAATCATAGCATCATAGAATCATAGAATCGATTGGGTTGGAAAAGACCTCCGAGATCATCAAGTCCAACCCTTGGTCCAAATCCAGTCCATTTACTAGATCATGGCACTCAGTGCCACGTCCAATCTGTGTTTAAAAATCTCCAGGGATGGTGAATCCACCACCTCTCTGGGCAGCCCATTCCAAAGCCTGATTACTCTCTCTGTAAAGAATTTTCTCCTGATATCCAACTTAAATTTCCCCTGGCGGAGCTTAAGACCGGGCCCCCTTGTCCTATTGATGAGTGCCTGAGAGAAGAGACCAACCCCCACCTGGCTAGAACTTCCCTTCAGGTAGTTATAGATGGTGATGAGGTCACCTCTGAGCCTCCTCTTCTCCAGGCTAAACAACCCCAGCTCCCTCAGCCTCTCCCCATAGGACTTATGCTCCAGTCCCTTCACCAGCCTTGTTGCTCTTCTCTGGACCCGCTCCAGCACCTCAATATCCTTCCTGAACTGAGGGGCCCAGAACTGAACACAATACTCAAGGTGTGGCCTCACCAACACAGAGTACAGGGGAAGGATCACTTCCCTGGTCCTGCTGGCCACGCTATTTTTGATACAGGACAAGATCCCACTGGCCTTCTTGGCCACCTGGGCACACTGTTGGTTCATGTTGAGCTTCCTGTCAATTAGTACCCCCAGGTCCCTTTCTGCCTGGCTGCTTTCCAGCCACTCTGTGCCCAGCCTGTAGCGCTGCAGGGGGTTGTTGTGGCCAAAGTGCAGGACCCGGCACTTGGCTTTATTGAACTTCATCCCATTGGAATCAGCCCATCTCTCAAGTCTATCCAGATCCCTCTGCAGAGCCCTCCTGCCTTCCAGCAGGTCGACACTCCCTCCCAATTTGGTGTCATCAGAAAATTTGCTGATGATGGACTCAATCCCCTCATCTAAATCGTCAATAAAGATGCTAAACAGGACTGGACCCAACACAGACCCCTGGGGAACACCACTAGTGACTGGCCGCCAGCTGGATGCAGCTCCATTCACCAACTGCCTTAATTTCCATTAACTGCCTTAATTTTCACTTGACTTCTTGCCTTTATTCATATGAGCATTCTACCATTTTGTTCCCAGAACTGTAAAGACAAGATTTTTTTACTTTTGGATAGTAGTAACCATCACCTGCTAATTAAAAACATCTGCTTTTGTGGGATAAGATATCTCTCATATTGATGCCTTCCTTCACAACCCTTCCTTCACAACCCTTCACAACCCTTCATTCAAAGATACAATACTTTCTGCATCCAAGCCTAAAGCTGGAATTGCCTAGACTGTTGCTTCATTTAAAGTACCATCATTTTCTTCAAATGTATCACCCATCAGGTATTGCTCTTTTGTAAACTGTCCTGTTCTTCACATATTTGTTTACAGTTCCGTAAAGAGTACTGGAGACATCCATTTTTTCAAAACATATTCCTATTACTCAGAAAGAAAATAGGAGATTGTCAGGAATTCTGTTAATAGTTCAAAACACTACGTTTCCACCTGCACTGCTGTATCCCAGATAGCACAGGGCTAAGAGATCAGCAGAATTTCTGGAAAATGTCCTGCAGAAAGTATGAGAGAAAAAGTACTTCTATCTGCCACAATGACTGAGAATCAAACATTACTGGTGTTGATGGTTGTGCAGGATACCAAGGGCAGACCATGCTCCATAAATGCTGCCTCATCACTCTCTACAACTACCTGAAAGAAGGTTGTAGCCAGGTGGGGATCAGGCTCTTCTCCCAGGCAACAGGTGACAGGATGAGGGAACATAGTCTCAATCTGCTCCAGGGGAAGTTCAGGTCAGATATTAGGAGGAATTTCTTCATAGAAAGGGTGATTAAACATTGGAACACACTGCCCATGGAGATGGTGGAGTCACCATCCCTGCAGCTGTTTAAGAAAAGACTGGACATGGACATAGTGCTATGGCCAAGTTGACCTGGTGGTGTTCGATCAGGGGTTGGACTCGATGATCTCAGACGTCTTTTCCAAACAAATTGATTCTGTGATTCTGTGAAATCCCCTACCCAGCCTGCTACAATAGTGATTCTGTGTTGCCTCTCATGAAGATTTCTGCAAATATGTGAACTAATGTAAACAACAGATTTGTTGTTTAAAATACAGTTCCTACAACATTTGTGTATTCTATATAATCATGCTTCCTGTTCTTGTGGTACCTAATCATTCTAGAGATTTAAAAGCAGACTGTTGCATTTATAAGTCATTTGAAGCAGTCTGCATAAATGTCTTTTGTAACAGAACAAAGTGCAAGTGATTATAAATTAATTTCACATAAAGTAATTCTAATATTTTCCAGCAACCACTATACTAGAACTTAACCCAAACCTGTTTCTTGGTTTGTACACATTTTTAGATAAGTAAAGTATATCAATGCTTTTACTTATCAAATGAAGAACACCTGCTATTAAGCAAGAAGCTTAAGCAGGAAACATGAGGACAAGACAGAATACCAGTATGATTTGTTAATTTGCTTAGTTATATCTCGTGTTAAAGCGAGAGAGAAGATGCAGCGATTCTAATTATCAGGTCAGGATTTAGGCAGCAGTAGCATTTCTGAAAGCTTCCAAGAAGAGGACTGGAGGCCAGAAGAATGCTGAAGTGTATTGCTGCAAACGACTGAACACAAAGCTGGTGCTTGTTAACTCTGCTTTCCCAGGTAATCAATCAGGACAGTAGGCAGTTTTAAGTACAATCTCTAATTGTAGGCTAAACCTAGCAGAGTACTATTATGAAGATTAATTGTTAATGTCTGTAAAAGGCTTTAAGCATAGAGTCATATAAATGTAAGTGGCATTATTATTTTCATAGAAAATGGACGAGTCACATATTTTCATTTTTCTTTTTCATGAATAGATAGAGAAGACCTGCTTCCTGCACAAAAATATAAATAGATGTGAGTTACGAGCTCAAAACTATAATGTGGTGAACAATTGGAGCTGTCTTTTTACGTTTATAGCACGTAATTCATGTCTGGAACTCAGTGCCACCAGACATTGCAGAGAAAAAAATAAATTTAAAAAATGAGATTACATATTTGTTGCTGTTTTCTTCTGAAATAACTAATATGACAATCCTCAAAACCACATTCAACAAGTTAGAGACTCCTTAAGAGAATTAGATTATTAGAAAAGAGATACTGTTTCGGTATTTGACAGCACTATGTCAAGTACGTCAAAATAACTCCCTGCAACTGAGACCTTAAAAATTGATTCCTAATATGGAACTAAAGTCTTCATAAAAAACCAAGAACTGTTGCAGATGTCTAAAGATAAAAAAGTGTATCATGGCTTTTACCAAAATGCTTCAGAATTTATGACAGCCACCAATAGCCCATGATCAAATCATACTTCCTTTTTAAGGCAACAACCATGTAAAACTATGGACATTTTATTTTTTCCCCAGAGCCTGGAGGGGAAGAAATAATAAAACATATTTTTTAAGCGCTGTCCTGAATCCCTACTGAAGTTAAGTGCAATTTATTTCATTATGTAAAGCTCTAAGAATTAAGATCTAACAGCAAAGGAAGCACACTGGCCAATTACTTGATAGCTCAGCTGAATGGAGCTGCCAGAACTAACATGGCAAGGTGTGGGGTGCAGTATCAGCTTTCCCATGAGAGCAGCAAGGCAGAAAACCTACTTTAGCTCAGCCTTCACCAGTATATGACAGGACTATATAATGTGATCCAGAATCCCTTCCTATTTCCCCAGGCGAGTATTAGAGGAAGCATCATCTTTTGTCATCACAGCAGCCAGATAGGTGAAACCCTAATGCAACTCTGAACACCATTCTGTGTCTCCAGCTGACAGAAAATCTGAGACCAAGTCTCACCTCTATTTAATTCTAAGCCATATTCTTCAAATTTCCACCACCAAGGCAAATGCCCTAGTTGCCAACTTATAATGATGTTGGCATCACTTTCTCTTCTCTTCCTACTTGGTTTTGTGAAAGACTGCTAAGCTACATCATGGCTTAAAGCCCAGCTTCATTAAAAATAAAGAAATTAGAGCCCTAACTAGGAACTGGAAGTCAGAATACTTTTTTTGGATTAAGGCAGTCATTCTCGAGAAGGTGCCCACAAGCAGATTATTTATCATTTCAAAATACTTTTTTTTTTTTACATCAGCAGCCGACCAGAAAAAAACAGTCACTAGTGACATGAAATTCTCTGTAAGAATTCCATTTGAGGTATAGAAAAGTGATACTAGTCTAGGACCTAAGCTGTATAAATAAGTATTATTCTATTAAATTATGTACCAATGTTTTCAAAAGCATTCAACATCTAATATATTTCAAGAAAAAGAAGAATTATTTGAATGATTTTTAAAAACACATTTTCTACAAATGAATTATTTTGTTTAGGTTTACTTTAATAAAACCAAAGAATACTTTAAATTAAAAAATAAAATTTTAAAATTCAAACTTTTCTATCTAGCAAGCGGAGATCAACCGACATAACTGGTAAATTTTACACTACTTTTAGTTATCAGTTTCTAAAATTAGCAGTAAAGTCACACTTTTTAGTGAACAAAATTGAGTTGGAAAATCTGATGTCTGTTATCATTTCTTGTCTCCTGCCCAGCCCAGATTATTTTGAAGATCCACTCTGAAGGGCAGAAGGGAAAATAGGAACTATTTCTAGGACAGATTGATTTTTGCCAAAATGACAACAACTTTTAAGGTTTTGACAGTGGAATTAACTCAGAAAATGCAGATTAGAAAGGAGGAATACAGTAGATGGTAAGAAAGTTTTCCACTTATGTAACATCTCCATGCATCTAGTATATACATCAACACACAGAATGGAAAACAAATCTACCTATATGTTTCTGGTTTCAGGAACTACCTTTAAAATTTATACTGTTTCACTAAGTGGAGGTGCTCCTTTATTTTCAGATTTTCAGAGATTCATCCCATCTTTTTGATCTCATCCACAAGTCAAATTTGCTTTTCATTTCTTCTACAATGACTGAAGTGTTGACTCTTTTACTGCAAAGCAGATTTTTGTTGCGTTCACCTTCCCTCTTACAAAGACAAAAAGTCAGCAGATCTGGACTTACCAGAGTCATCTCTGAAGGACAGGAATCCAGAGGGTGTCATAGGTTTACTTGTTCTAAAAAACCAAGCAGGGAATTTTTCTTTCCCCTACCTCACTATAAAAGAAAGATGCTGAATGGGTGAGGGTGGTTTGCCTTGGGTGATTGATCCACATGAAAGAACTAACCAGCAGGCCTGTGTTTCAAGCTGATGGCCCTCCTAAAGCTGTAGGGAGGAGTGATGAGTTTTTTTAATTCTCTCCTCGGAAACAGGGGCACTTTTGCCTTAACTCAGGCAAGGTGTGTATTGGAAAGGTTCTGAGGTCTTTTTGTTCTCTGCTTAATGATCTGGCTGTTTCCTGGCACTGGCTTGCCTGCATCCTATTCTGCCCCCAGCCCAGATCTGTTTAAATTTCATCAGAGACTCTTTACTCATCTGCAGAGGACAACTTTTTGGGGAGGAGGTTGCCCTTTCCGTCCTCCACTCCCATGTTTGGCAGAGGTTTGTGCCCACCGATGAAAGGGGGAAATCCCGGCCACAGCCAGCCGCAGACAGCCTGAGTTTTCGTGGGAAGAACCCCTTTTTCCCCTTTTCCCCTTCCCCTTCTGGGTGGGGATGGCGGGGGGAAATCTCCACTGCTGGCTTCTGCTGCTCACCAGGGCCCCACGTGCGACCACCAGAGCCCAACAGTGTCCCCTGCACACCAACACAGAGCACTGCAGGCTCTGCTCCTCCAGGGATCCAACAGTGTCCCCTGCTGACCGTGGTTGGAATTGCGCCAAAAAGCAGAAAGTACCGAAGTGTTTCCTTCTGAAGGGGATTTTTGGGTACAGGATTATTGTTTGGTTGGTTTTGTGTTCTTTTGTTGTTCTGCCAATACACATATATGCTTTAATAAAGGGTTGTTATTTTTTCTTTCTCCATACTTCCTCAGTTGGAGCCTCTTAATTTCGCTTTTACAATTGCTGAGAGAAAGGAGTTTGGTCTACCTCATAACTCATCCTACTTAGCAAAACACTTCAGTCTCATTAAATTGATACTGAGGGATAAAACCAAAGCCTACACACAGTTTCTCTGAGAAAGCAGCAAAGGCAAAAGGTGATGGGGTGAATTGCAAACATTCACACTCAAGTCAGGTAAACCTGAAATACATTCACAGACAAAGCTCAGAAGACTTTACAAAAAGCCACAATTAAATTTCATTTTAAAAGGGAAAATGTTTTAGTAATTAATGAGAAAGAAAGGTTAATGTGCAACATAATTTTTTAACCTTATTTACTAATTCTTTCTGAAGTCATCTCCCCCAGCAAACAGAAGGCTAAATACAGTCTTCCCCTCTGAGCACGAAAGGATTATTCATATGGGATGCTGAAGTACAGCTTATGGTAGAAGGTGGTAGTGTCTGATCTCAGCTAGGCCATATTGGTGGCTTCCCTCATACAGAGCACAAGGCAGTATTCAACACATAGCAAAGAAATAAATGGGACATTATTTCTCTACTGTCTCTGAAAACATTACACTTGCGGCTGTTACTTAACTGAATGGGACCTCATTGATATGGGTGATAAAGGAGAAAAAAATGGTGCATCACAAGATGGCTTGATTAATTATGTTGGGTCAACACAAAAAGCTAAAAATAAAACAACACAATCCAAGTTACCTCTGCTGTTAAATTAATCTTTCTGTTTCCGCCAAATGGAAGAAGCTTATTTATCAAAATGAAACTTCAACTCATTTACTATAATAAAAAATGAGCTTTCAATGAAATTTAATGAGATTTCAAAATATATCAAATATCAATCCTATTTTGGGATAACATTGTTTGTAAAAATTATTCTTTCACAGGCAATTTAAGTTCTGATTGAATGACAAGGCTATATCTATTAGTCTTAGTAGGCAGCAAAATAATTGGGGTTTCCTTGTTCTCCTTTACATACTCTGTATAGATTGAAAAATAAAGCAAAATTCTCATTTCTAGCTATTAGGGAATCTTTGTTGCACAGGTTTTTCTTAGTTATTTGTTTGGCTGGTGCAAGACTGATCAGGAATTCAAGAGGTGGGAGTGTTTGGGGTTTTTGTTTGTATTTTGTTTTATTTTATTTGCTTATTGTTGTTGATTTTGATTTTGTTTGCATTTTTGTTTTGGTGTTTGTTGTTGGTTTGGTTTTGTTTGTTGTTGGTGTGTTGTTTTTTGGGTTTTTTTAGTGGAAATAGCTGAGTTTGTCTGCAAATACCCAGCTGAATTGATATAATCTTCTGAGAGGCCACAAACAAAGTTGCACTGCATCTGCCTAATGAAGTGGAATTTCAAATTGTCAGTTTCACCCAACACTTTACAGCTCTGACAGGGCAAGATGCTCCTCTACCCCTTTATATGTCCACAAAAACCAGTGGAATTTACAGTAAAGATTAAACTTGGATTATCTATCCTTCACGAATCCATACTGGTTATTCAACACAAAGGATTCTGTGAACAATGCCTGTCTTTCAAATTCGTCATAACTGGCACTGGCAACGCACGAGGAAAGACCGGAGAAACACAACTGTGGCTATGAATGTATTTGGCTTTGTAAAAACTTTTATTATTAGAGGACATAAGGACAAAGAAAACTAACAAAATACTAAACTGGTCTTTGCATACACTCATTTAAAAATATATTCATGTATTATCTATCTAAATGAGAAGTTCCCAGTTAACAAACAGTTGTTTACTATATATGTTATAGTATGCAATGGAATGAATCATGACACTGTGTTTCTATTCTTATTATTATCAGATTTGGCTATTTCTCTGTTAGTGAGGGAAATCTATTAATTTCTGTAGAAATATATGAACTTTGTTAATATTTGATATTTCTTTTAATCTGCAGTGAGCAAAGTGTAAAATAATCAGTATATCAAAATTTGTCAGTATATTAAAATAATGAAATTTTGCTATTATTTTCATGTCACATAACATGGCTAATTAGTATTACAAATAAAAACCTTGATTAGGTTTTTATCTAATCAAAACCTTGATTAGATCACTCTAACTCTTTATTAGGAGCTTGGAGTAATCAGATTGCAGTTTAATATACAACAACTTGAAAATAATATGTGAGCCACAGTTAAACAACAAAAGACAGGTGATGAGACAAAACTGTTTCATTCCTTTAAAGACCTCTGCATAATACACTGATTTAAACCATGTCCTGGATTAGTCATTTTTCAATATGGGCAGCTGAAAAAAAAACAAAGGTTATGGTTGACCACTTGTAAACTTTATAACTATCTCCTGCCATACCTGCTTTTTGGGGCAGAAACACCCATGTGTGAGTGTTGATCTATATATCTGAAAAGCAGAACCATCACTATTCTGCAGATTAGTGCTATCTTAATTTTGAGAGGGCCTTTGAAATACAGTATTCATAAACACCAAAAGAGCCCAATTATTACATCTTTTATTTGTTAATGCACTTAATATTATTTTTACTTACTAAGCCAGTAGGAAAACCTCTGTTGTGTCACTCTGTCACTACAATACTATGCCTTTTTAATGATGGAAAAATGTATAATATAAAAATTCAGTCAAGATTAACAACCAAAGAGTGCTTTGATCATGTGTAAACAGCCACTTCAAATAAACATTTTGCCCAGAAGTTCTGCTGGAACTGTATTCAAAACCTGGGGGAAAATATCAGGAAGAGCACTGGGAGGGGATCTCTGCTTGCTAAGAACAACAATGTGCAGTGAGGGAGTAAAGACTCTCTCAGATGATGTCTCAACTCTCAATAAGAGCCAGAGCTGCATCTTCAAGAGGACAAAGGAAATAATGCAGCCTCTAAATGACCAAAGACTACTTTTTATTATTGCAGCTGCTTCCTAAAGGGTAGGCCTCTTCAGGTTCCTGTTTTGACACGAAAAAATTCTTCATTGTTTCTATTAATATTTAATATGTTTAAAGCTGTGCAAAAATCTTTGGTAGGGCAAAAAGGAGTTCTCTCTTTCTTAGGACTTTTCAGTTCATATGCATTAACATGCTGAAGATACGTGAAATAGCCTGTTCTTCTATTAGTTATTCTCATACATGGGAAACTCTCTTTAAAAATATGAGTGCCTCATACTTGAGAATCAGTTTGAGTTTTAGCATATGTAGCTGCTAAAATATTGAAATTCAATTCTGCTTTCTGAATACTACTGTCTTTTACAAACATGTGAACTAGCAAGGTACGTGGAAGATTTGGATATATCTCCAAACCCCCAGTTTTGTCCTAGTCCCCATACTTACTCTGTTACTTTGCAACATACTGCTTATTTTGTAATAAAAGTACAGTAATACAAAAAATTAGGCAGAATATTTTTATTTATTATAATAGAATTTCTTACTGGCATAAGAGATTGGAAAGTATATTCTCTTGGAATAGTTCTATGTTTCATTTCATATTTCATGTTTTGCAATCACCTTATTATCTCCCCAAGAGCAGTAATAGCAGTGAACAAACTGTAAACCTGTCATTCAGAGCTGCAAAGAACTGCCACAGAAATCATGATAAATGCTGTGAAGACAGGGCAGGGAAGTGCAGGGTGCATCGATGCCTCTGAAAGATGCCCACATGCCCCCAACACAACTGTAGGGGGGAGGACTGTAGATCAGGAGACAAATAAGGTGGAGCAGCTCAATGTACCCATGACTATTTGCATCCACTGATAGAGCCCCAAAATCCAACATGCAGATGGATGAGAGACCATCACAAATCTTGCTACCCTTTGGGCTCCAAAGAGGAACTAATATCCATCCCTCTCTAACTGGTACAGGGTCTCCCTCTAAAAATTTTGTATCCAGCTTAGTGGTGACATACTGATAGCTAATAATAATGCCAGGATTACATCAAACTGCTGAGCATAGGGCTCTGCTGCTAGTTAAGTTCCCAAATCTGTAAAGTCAATATATAAAGATGTCCCAAAACTCAACTATGGGCCTCACTTGACACCAATTCAGCATGAAGCTGAGGGACTTTTGAGTAGCTATTGCCATCACTCACCCTAATATTCCTGGAATTTTCCCTTGCTTTAACAGATACTTATTTAATGTTTTAAGGGTGTAAACCATATGAAATTTTGTGAGAACAGTTTGTAAATCAGGAATGCTAGTCAACCTGATCTAATTTACCAGGGTTTGCCCAAAGATAAGCTTAACATTGCCAGAGATAAGCTTAACATTCAAAAAGAAATAGGAAGGGGATCCCCAATATAGAAAAAACCAAACAATAAAGATAGATAGTAATATTGAAAAGCAAGACTTTGATCACAGAACACTGTGAGTAATGCTGGACATGTTTAAGAGTACAGATCAGAAAATGACCACACGCACATATTCAGGCACACACACACACAAACCATTGCCTCACTTCTGCTGACTTCTAGGTAGAGTTGAATTTTGCTGCCCACATAAGAACACCTAACATGTAACATAAGAAGTGTTTATACAGCTGGACAGATGTAGGAGTGTGGAAAACTGCACTTCATAACAAAGATTGCACTTCTGCTTTTTGCATGTTGATTCCCCCTCCTTACACCAAGCTACCAAAATTATGAACTATACTATGAGTAATCCCATCTATCTATTTTCAGTTCTTTACAGGTATTGGTAGCTGTGTTATAATTCATTAGAGATACCAAATAAAATTATTTTCACTTTGACAACAGGGTAAATAGTTTTTAGCAGACAGAATAGGAACAACAGAAGACAAAATTTCATTGCACTACGACATACAGTAGGAACAAGGAGTTATTCATAACATCCAGTGCTGGAATGACAGGAAGCATCCAGTTTCACTGCAAAAGACCAAATGTGCTCTTTTATAATGGAATTTCTCTTTCACAGACTCTTTTATGTTTTATACATCCCACAGGCTTCTTGCATTAGTATCAACAGAAGGCATGCTTTGGAAAGAAAATGACACAGGTCATCCCCTTTGTCACTGAGATCTACAAAGAAATCATCTTCTAAAAATAGTTTCTATTATTTTGCTGTTCAGTGCTAGAAAAAAAGCAGTTAAATGAACTAGCAAGCACATGGGTTTTTTGTAACCTGATAAATAAGCCACCTACAGCCATTTTTCTTTGTTTCTTTCTTCCTTCCCTCACACTTCGTCCTTACTATTATGCAAAGCAAGTCAAAGAAGGGACTTTCTAGTTCTCTTGTTCACTAGCTGGAGGGTTATTCCACGGCCATTCTATTTATAGGTTTGCTTTCAACTGCAATGGGGAATTCACCATTTGCTGTTCAGTATTTTATGCTCAGCTGGCCTCCAGGGAACACAGTATTTTCATAATTTCTGTGAATGGCACCGTGGCTACCTCTAATATTCCTTTCTATAGCACAAGTAAAATCTTATCCTTCTTCCATTTTCTAAGCTAAAAGACTGTCCTCATTGATTTCACAAGAGAGAAGCAAGGAAGTAAACAAGCTTGCTACTGTGGAAAGGTTTTTATACAGTTTTTCTGACAATACTAGCTATTACAGTCTTACAGAAAAAGTGTAATATTGGAAGCACAAGTTAAGTAATGTGTTTCTAAATCTATTCATGAAAAAAGATTACTCTCTTGATCTGGTATGATCACCTAGCACAGCACCACCATAGAGAAAAAGATGCGTAGATTCATCTCTCTTATAAATTTCAAGCTCAGTTCTTGGGTGCAACTGTTCATTTGATGCTGTTGTAGTAAATCCCAGGCACAGTGTTCTGCTACAGTGAACAAATTCAGTTGTTTGCATCTCTTCCCTACCCATATACTACTCCAACAACACAGAGGGATCTAAAGTGCACACTTAGAGGCCAAGGGAGACAAGTTCAGGCTGCCATAAACAGGGAGCACAAAAAACAGCCACAGTAGAGAAAATTCCAAGTATTGAAAAAAACACTGGGGAGAATACCTCCACACTTTACCTATAATAACAGGGATCTAGGACTGCAGAATAACCCGCAAACCAGCCTGCAGAAAATATCCCCAGGTAGAGCTGATTTCAACTTGCCTCAGCTCTGTGACTTTCTCTTTGCTCTTTCTGCTCCTCCACAACCCTATCTGGTCACCACATGATGCATCACAGAAGAGAAGAGTGACTAATGCCAGCTACAAAGTACTGGGAAGAAGCACTTGTAGGGGTAGTAGACATGAATTTCCACTGCTTCTGTGTGTGCCAAGCAAAACACAAATTCATACCTTCAGAGGGTCTCCAAAAGTTATCTTACACCTTTGGGGGAATTTTTGCTGTAGCCCTTGGACTGATTTAAACACTTTTGTGTTTAAGTACACAATAATTAGTGAACTATGCATTGGGCAAAGTTCTACCCTATGAGTGGTTCTACAAGGAGTCTGAATAGATACAATCACAAGCCAATTTCTTATATACACTTGCAACAGCACCAATCCTCAGCCTGGTCTTGGGTCCATGATCCTGCCCAGCTCTGCTGCGCAGAGGTAGCCTCTGAACACTGTCGTTTCAGGATGAATACAAGACCATGACAGATCTATTTTTTATCTCATCACCAAGGAAACCCTCACTCCCTTACAGGGTGTCCTTCTGTCTCTGGCATCCCTGGCTCCAGCAAGTTTGACACCTTCTGCAGTTGAGCCTTCTTGCCCTCCGTTCCAGGTCACTTCTTGGTCATAAATCACTACTGCTGAGTAGTTACAATTTGAATTTCCCCTTCACATCTTTTAGAATACACATTGTTCTTTCTTTTCTTTAACCGCATTACACCTGTAGCCTGCTATCACTGAAGACAGTAGCGGCATTTTCGGGGTGGGACATGAACTCTGAAAGGCACGTGACAGCAGACAGTGCCCAGAGGAGCCAGGCAGCTTGCCATAAGGGCTCCCCTGTTGCAAATAAACTTGCAGTGGGACACCAGAAGAAGCACTAGAGGGAAATCTTTCACACTCACACCACCTCCACCTTTCAAAGAACACCGTATTCAGTCCTTCATGCTGATACACAGAGCTTCATCAAGGGAAGAGACATGTCTGATAGGTATTCCCTGTGTTGAAAATCCACATGCCTTGAAGCAGGAAAAGTCACCACTTAAAAGAAAAAAAAATAGTAATAAAGAGGTTTTAATCTGCATGCCAATGAAACATGTGGGTTTTTTTACTGCATGCTGATAAGGATCCAGGGCATTTGCCTACTAGTCTCAAGTTTGCTGACAGACTTGAAGTGAAAATGTCATAGTAACTACCTAGCCCTTCCATTTGTCTTTCTACTCACCTAATCTATGGGGAAAAAAGCAAGAAACACAAACTGAGCAATTTGATTCAGTAAAAGTGTTAGGTACTATATTCAAAGTCAGGTTTCTGCCCTGATCACTTCTATCTGTAAGTAACACAGGAGCACCGCTTTATATGATGGACCCATGCTTGCACCTCTGGATTGCCAAAGAGGATTGAATTATAATTCTGGTCTGATTTACACTGTGCATTCCCAATTTCCAATTTCAGCCTGAATCACTGGGTCAGAAATTGAACTCTGTTTACACTGGGAACTGCATTGTCAAAATCCAGTATAATTTTTTTAATGAGAGATTTGTTCTAACTTAATTGAAAGACAAAGCCAAGACATAATTATTTATTTATGGGCTTTAAATAGAAGTTCAAGCAGTAAAATAGATATGCACTTACTCATTCACCAGTCTTATCCTTCTTGTCACTCCTTGACGAAGTTTCCATTTTTCTTTGGCAAGCAGCCATATCATGCTTGAAAATAAAAAAAAGCACAGTACAATGATTGGAGGGATAGCAGAAGACTTGGGAGACCATGTTCTTACCCTGATACCTATTTCCAGTATGTTTCTGGGCTTTCAGCTTTTTTGATAATACTGTCATCTTATTGTAGCTTTGAAAACAAACTCACAGGTTACCTTTAGCACTCAGTCTTCCTCTGCTCACAGTACAGGACATACTTCCACAGGCAGATAACCCGGATTCCTACTCAGAGGAAGCCTGCAGAAGAAAATCTGAAGCCCACTGACAATGTTGTTTGTATCTCTGTTCAAAGCGTCAGCCTTAGCCCCATGTGAGCAGCACCAAATCTACAACTGCTGAGGCTATGGGGTTTCATTTCCTAAGATGCTTACTTTGTCAGCCCCTACCAAACACATAGGCAAATGAAAGGGAGAATGAAAACCTGAGCCTAAAAAGTTCAAAGATGGAAACTGCTCTGCCTTGCATGTTCCCATGCCGAAAGAAATGAGTAGCACCAGAAAGATGTATGAAGAGTAAAAGCCCGAAGAAAATATCCTATCTTTTTCCCCCAACAACTTCCACACTTACAGACAAGTAACTGTAATTCCTGGTTAGGGAAAGAATTCAGGGTGATCCTGATTCAGGAATAAAGACAATTTACAGCTCATATAATACTGTGAGGAAATGGGCAAACGTCTTCAGAGGATAACAGCACTGCATTTTCCTACCCTCTTAATCTCAGCATTACAAATATTCTCGTTCCTAGATCCACTTAAAAAAGGTATTGGATGCATTTTCTTACTAGTGTTATTTGATTTAAATGTTTTCTACTTTGTCCACCCACAAAAAAGTACTAAAAGAGGGGGCAGAGGTGTTCTGTCCATGCAGAATTAGAGAAGAAATTGAACACAGTTTTTCTAGAAGCTTAGGACATTAGGAAATCTGTTCAGACTGAAGGCATTCCATATTACTAATAGCAGTTAAGAAAAGGAAGCACACCACTTAATTTGTAAGCGGTAAAAATAATTGCAAGTTATTTAACAGAGCTTGGAGCTACAAATACAAACCTGACATACTGTCACCAATACTTAAATCATGGGTAAGTCAAGCCTTGCGCGGTCTGAGATTACTTTGAAGTTCACTTTCTCCGAACAGAGGGTCAGACTACACAAACAACATCTAACAATATTTAAATTACATTTATGAACAGAACCAATAGAGAAAGTCAAAGCAACAGATAATTTTTTTTCTCGAAATAAATCTTTCTTCCGTCACAAAAGTAGAAAGAAGGAATTAGCTCAAGTGAGATAAATGATGACTGATAAGCACTGAAAAACACATCATAGATCTTGTGATAATTAACGCAGAGCAGTACAAACACTGACATGTAAAAATACAGTATTATCAGTATGTACACCAATTATAGAGAACAATGTACTAACAGCATTTCTTTTACACTACTTCACGTTATCTTAGCATGAAAATTGTAGCTAAACAGGACATCATAAGTAAACTCATACCTCCCCTCATTTACTCTTCCATGCTTTACACAACAGTACAATTACATTGACACTGAAAAGAATTTATTTCTGGTTTACACATGAGTAAATATCAAAATTATGTTTGTCAAGTGGAAGAAATGGATTTCAAGAATATGACCTAACACAAAAGGATGAATGCAAAATTTTGAATAGAGGTGTGATTAAGTGGCTATGTAATTACATGAAAACAGGTTCAACACAACTGAAAAAGAAACCCCAGAGTAAGATATGTGTAAAAAATAATTCTGGGGCTGCAAACAGAGTCAAACATGCATGACATATGAAGCAATCCTTTAGCTCCACTCTGTATTGGTAAGGCCTCTTTTGGTAGGATTTGCATTAACAAAGAAACTCCAGAAAACAATGAACCTAACATAAAAAAGCAGAAAATATGACCCCCGAGAAAGATCAAATGAATTGGGGTTGTTCAGATGGACAGAAATAAACTGAGAATATCTTGTTAATAGGCCATTAATTGTTCCTTTGTCAGCATAATTGTGATAGGTAGTTCACAATAGCTGAGGAAATTGGTAAATGTTTGTACAAGTGAGGAATGTTCTCAAGCACAAAGAAGCTCACAAGGCACATGGGGAGACACATGGTAACAAAAGTAATATGAGATACATTGTCTCAAATGTTACAGAAGTATTGATGATTTTTGTTCTTGTTGTCTGAAACTTGAATGTTAGCAGCAATAATCTGCAGATATGGGTTTATTATATACATACTCTGAAAATCTATTTCAGAGTTAAAACAAAAATCTGTGGGTGCCAAGGAGGAGAGATAGAGATCTGTGGTAGATTCTTTCCTTGTTTTCTTAGGGGCTGTACTGTTAACTTTCCATAGACTAAGGAAATGTTAAATTTGAACTGAAGGCATTTTTTGTAGCACTTCAAGGCAAACGGGAATAAAATATAAATTCTTACAAAGAAAAATTCTATAAACATCCCTTTTTCTAATGAAGAATTATTTTAAAGAGCATAAAGAGCAGGACTGTAGCAAATGAATTCCTTCAGTCTTAGGATTTAACAAATGATGGCTGAAGAGTGCAAAGAAAATTCACTCTGGTACAGAAAACATGTGCATCCTGACCTATACACAGTAGAGCACAAGTCAGGCTTTATGGTGTACGTATGCATGAATTAAGTTTGCTCTTTCAATCTGCATTGTGTAGGAAAAAAAGGAACAAAAAACCTAAATAATCTTCTCCTCTGCATAGAACAAATAATTTAGAAAGAAGTGTATTGAACAGGCAGGTTGTCTGGTGACCACAAACACATCTGGAGAACAAATAATTAAATTAATATGTTCTTGAGGGTGTAATTTCTGCAGCTATTCTTTGACAATAAACTGAGCACCTACCAAATCAACTGAAACCAAAGACTTAGGGCAATCTGCCATAGTTGATAACTAGAAAGCTTATTTTCTCTCTACTTGTCCTTAAATTTCAGTGCTATATAGCAAAAATTACATGTGAGATTTTAATTATACGGATTATAAACAAAATCCCAGTCTTAATTTTCCATACCAACACATGATTGCCTGGATTAGATCCCTTGTTCCTTACCAACCCATACACTATTAGTGCAAATATTGTTGATTTTAAATGACAGATAAAACTTATATTTCTTGTATCTAGTGCTTTCTTATTCAAGGATCTCTAATGACATCACCGCCTTTAATTAATTAATGTATGCGCATCACCTAAAGTAGATAGTTATGCAAAGCACTTCACATAGGCTTTAGAAAAAAGCATTTTTTCATTTGAAATATGACATCAATTAAATATAGCCCATCCACTCAGGACAAAATTAAACCCAATTGTTTCAGCCTTTTTAAACTGGAAGTGTACTGAATGCCTATGGAGGGCTGCCTTATATAAAATCTTTGAACAAATACTACATTCAAAATATTCTGTTGTTTTAGATCAAGCTGAACTCTACAAACAATGGGAAAGAGGAGAAAGGTCAATTTTATTGACACACACACTTCCAATTCCTTTCCAGTGAGCTAAGAAAGCCAGAGCAGATTCAATCCCAGCACTCCATTCTCAACCACAGTGCTTGCACCAAGACCTGCTTGGTTCCGCACTTGAACAGGCAAACCAAAAGTCAGTCTGCACACCCAACTGCCTCCTCAGAAATGCATAAAGGTACTTTTACAGGCAAAGTAAACACAGGCTTATTTTTCCCAGAAAGTCCTTAGAACACTATTATAGAAATATTTGTATTACATATTACCATAAAGGTGTTGAGATAATAGCACGGGTTAAAACCCCTCCATCATGGCCTTCACTGCCTGCAAATATTGAAATTCTACCAAAACCTCAGTATAAATGGTGCAGAGTAAAACACCACAGAAAGACAGTAAAACACCACCAGCAAAAGACTCCTGGTTTTCTGAGACAAATAGAACACGAATGTTGTTAAATAAAAATGGCATCTGTTGCAAATATCCTGCTGATGAAAAATTTCAATTTCAGTGTAGCAGAACAGCAACTATGTGTGAAAAACCTATATACTTTAGTTACAACACTGATCGAGTGGTGAAAAAGGTTGCTACAGTGTGGGATTCTGAACATTTCAAAAATCAAAATGCAGTCTCAGTTTTGATTGAATAAAATTAACACATTAGTTTCAGATCCATATTTTAATTCATTATGCCTGTGACACAATGAATGTCAGACAGAACAGATCCAGGACAACTCTTGTTCAGAGGACATCAATTGCACAAATGTCACAAACTGTGAAATCTGAGGACTATGCAGGACCAGAAACAGATTGTTTTGCTCAACCCTCATCCAGTCTGGTTTTGGGAAAAAGCCTGCAGAACATTCCCCTAGAGATTACCACCATTTGCCTTGAGAAATATCTCGAGAAATCTCATTTTTCACTTCACACAGCAAAGCCTCTGGGTTTCACAAAGCTGTGTTGAGAGAGAGGTCTCTGGAAAACCATATGCAGAGGAAATTGCAAGATATGAAACCTTAAACTTTGAGAAAATTTACTCTTGGAAAGCATTATTAAACTGTACAATCTACACACTAGTCTCTAGCACGCATGACTATTAGACAGTCCCATGAACATGTTGGATATTTATGCACACTGGTGTGTTTTAGACCTAATCCTTCTTTTCCAGAAACACCATTTTACCTAGGGATCACAGGTTGGCAAACATCCACCAGGCACTTCAGCAAGTCCAGGCCACCTAAATATATTTGTCATTCCCATGCTTTCTGGACAACTTCAGTTTAAAGATTTTTTTTTTCATCTGAGAACTGCAAGTGTTCTGTAGCTATCTGAACAGCCTCATGCTACCCTTAAAGGTTTTTAAGAGAATGAACTGCAGGCAGAGGAACACAACAGCACAGTCCTTATCTACCTGAACCAGTAGAGTTGTGCATGCTGTCCTCTGTGACTTTGACAAGGAAAGAGATATGTTAGGAACTGAGACAGGCTATCCTTGATGCTGCTTGAAAATCTGAACAGAACTGAACTTTTCCTAGGACGGATCTGGGAGGAATGAAGCAAGCACGCAAGGATACTGTTCTCATCTCTGCTGGGTGCTATGCTTTCTGGCCTGCACATTCTATTTAGTGAATAACCTTCTATTGTCCTCTGTAACTATTTACCATGGCTGCTTGCATTAAGAGTTTTTTAATGTATTTTCAATCCCAAATTTGTCAATTGAAGGCATCCATGTCAGTATATTGATAGAAACAATTTTTTGTCAGACGGGAACAGAAAAGCATTTCAATCCTCCAGAGCATTTTCTCTAATTACTAGATTACCCTTCTTCCTGTCATATACCCAAGATCAAAATTTCAGTATGTCAGTACAGCGGTAAGACGTCAAGCATGCAAATTACAATTTCTATAAGTTTTAAAACCCACATGAATAGAAGCAGAACGTAAACAATCAGTGTTCCAGCCAGTTATTTCATGACCAAAAAAATGTATAGATCCTGTCACTGAGAGTTTTTGTCTTCAGCAACTCTGGGAATTGTGATTATCTTTTTGGTACTGCAGTTCAGTACTATCCTTATTTGCTCTGCAAGATTATGAACAGAATAAAATTTCAAAGGAAATACCTTCTCTAATTGTTTACAAAGATGAGTTGTGCAACCATATGCTTTGCATTTCATACAGTACTCTAGTCACTGACACTTTCTTTGTTGCCACTATCCTCTGTTAATGCAATCTTGACCTTGTGGTTTCTAAGGCAGGAAAAATTTATTCCTGGCAGCAGCTTCAGTTTTCATCTCACGGAATCCTTTTGATAACAAAACCTCTTTTGATGGAGGTGCAATCAATTACCACAATTGATTTTTTCCATAAGAAAAAAAATAATAATAATTGTGAGTTCTTGTATCCAGAAAGTGAAAGACTTACATTTGCTTGCTATGCATACCATTCAAACTGACTGTAGCACATACCTGTTATCACTTTCTGACCACACTGGAGATATAATAGCAGCCATGAAAAAGTAATACTAATGTTCCCAAAAGGTAGGTCACGAAGAAGCTCTGATGCTTGTCAACTACTTTTACTTTCCTCACCACAAAACAAGGTGAAAGGGTTTTCCTTCAAAGTACTCTCAGATGACCTTTCTGTACCCATGCAAAATCACGGTTTTAGGGTATTCTTTACGGAATACCGTACTTTGTATATACAAACACACATACATACACACACATTCAATGGATCTAGACAATGAATAGTTATAGTGGTACCTTTAAAAACTGGTATCTGGCAATTACAAGACCAAGAGAGAAAATTAATTTTACTTCCTAAACTCCTAGGTTTGGCCAGTGGTGCCATAATTAACACTCAATTATATCAGCATGTAAGATATCTTAGTTAAGAATGAGATCATGTTATTTCAGCTCCACATCAAACAAGTAATAGCAGGACTTGAGACATATTTTAGAGCAAGTGATTAATGAATGATGTTTAAAAAAAAAAGTAAGCTAATGGCTGATACTTCAACAGGGATGGTAAGCAAAGAAGTTACGAAAGGTTTCAAAAGACCCTAAGAAGTCTACTTTTAACTTGACCATTATTACACAGAGTAACAGCCTGACATAATAGAAAGGTAGTGTTTAAGGAGAGATTTTATAGATTATTTTTACAAGATTTTTAGTATTTCTTTGATTAGCATTCTAACTTTTTCAGTGAAAGTAAGACAAACAAAAATGCAACACAAGAATTCTAATAATATAAGGAAGTGTGCTGGTTTTGGCTGGGACAGAGTCAATTTCATTCACAGTACCTTGTATGAGCCTATGGTTTGCATTTGTGCTGAAAACAGTGTTGGTAACATTGAGGTGCTTTTGTTATTGTTGAACAGTGCTGACACAGAGCCAAGGCCTTTTCTGCTTACAGAAATGTCCTGCCAGTGAGGAGACTAGGGGTGTAACTGAAGTTGAGAGTAGACATAGCTGGAACAGGTGACCCCAGTTGATCAAAGGGATATTCCATACTGTATGACATCATGTTCAGCCTATAAAACTGGGGAAAAAGAAGGAATGGAGTGATTTTCACATTGATGGTGTTTGTCTTCCCAAGTCACTGTTACCTGTGATGGGGCCCTGCTCTCCTGGAGATGGCTGAGCACCTGCATGGCCATGGGAAGCAGTGAATGATTTCCTTGGTTTGCTTTGCTTGTGCATGTGCCTTTTACTTTCCGTATTAAGCTGTCCTTGTCTCAACCCATGAGTTTTTTTTCCTCACTTTTACTCTTCCAATACACTCCCTGATACCACTGGTGGGGAAGTGAGCAATCTGAGGCATGGTGCTTGGTTGCCCACTGGACTTAATCCATGACAGAGGGGAACAAGGAGTGAATGGTAACCACTGCTAAGGAAAAACATTGTATCCAGCATGATATGAACAAGAAAAAACTCACCAATTTGGAAAGATTTTCAGAAAATTTAGGAATAGGTATAAACTCATCTCTCTGACTGTGGCATATTCGACTACCTTGGCACTGGTGTTCAGAAGGGCTTAAGCTTAAGCTTCTTTCTTTGAGAAAGGAGGATTGGTTTCTACTTGTGTTTCAGTTTACAGCGATGCAAAAGAAGGGGACTTGTGACCTTGCCCTATTATCCATTCAGACAACCACTGGCATGCACTGTTGGCACATGCAGCAGTTTGGAAGCTGTCCTTGAAGAACTGTCTTTGCAAGGCAATCAGGAGAGCACAACACAAACAGAAACTGATCTGGGAAACTGATTTCCTCACCACCCCCTCAAAGTGGTGGTACATATCAGTTCTCACAATTAGCATTGCATTGATTGAGGCAGGCACTGCCCGGCACCAAGGAAACAGCGTGCTGGCTACACGTCAGACAGATGGTACTCAGACAAAATGCATGTCTCAAGTGTCCTTGTTCATTAGAACAAGAAGATCAAGAAGTGTATGTAAAAGCCCAGGATTGCATAGCAGGTGTTCCTTCAACTTTTTTATGGTACTGTGAGTGAAGTCAGATTCAAGAGTGCACGAAGTAAACGAACATCTACCATGACAGTAAAGCAAATGTAGAAATGGTAAGAGTCCAACATTCTCTACAAATATTAGCTTCCTGTTAGAACTGGAAAATTGACAGATTGCTCAATGCAATCCACCTTGTTGCTTTATCAGTGAGTAGGGAAGTCAATTGCTAAAAAAACTAAAAAAAAAAAAAAATAAAAAATAAGCAAACAAACAAACAAAACAAAATAAAACAAAGCAAAACCAAACAGAAAACCAAACAAAAAACTTCAGCCTGGCAAAGTTGAAGTAAACAGTTGTGCAGATTTGATTCCAATGTTAAAAGGGTTCAAGAGCACTGAAGAGTTCTCTGAAAAACACTTGAATTTAAAAAATTAATTCAATTAATGGCTAGATTCAATGCTGAAGTACACTAGCTTTATGATCACATATGTAATAATGAGGAAGAAATTAGTTGGTAAAAAAACTTCAGTGATACATAGATCTCGTGCTGGGGATCAGTACAGATCTGAATTGTGTCTTTTTGGAAAATATCCATACAAGTGATCCCACTGCCATAAGCAGTATTGGAAACTAGAAAATAAAAATGTTAGGTGTTATTGATAGAATGTAGGTTTTGATTTTATATAGTGCAAGTGTCCTATCAGAAACTGTTACCAATTCCTTGAATTCAGGCAGAGAAAAGAAAAAAGGGTTGGCAAAGTACTAATGTATGGTTCAAAATAATTTGGAGTCAGCAGGTCAAAATCCTTCAATAATTCCTGCTAATTTTTATTTTCATAAAAAAGTGGAATAAATAATGGTATGAATAATTTCTTTCTGTGAGTGAATACATTTCCTGCCCTTCCCGGTTCTTTATTGGCAATCAGGCATCCAGTTCCACTTTTCAGAAAGCTAGCACCTTCAAGTTTTTCTCCAGACCACCTTTTGGAAGCAAGGGACAATCAATAAAAACATAACAAAAGAAAGCAGGATGTTCTAAAATAATGTTAAAAAAAAAAAAGCAAGCTTAAAAATCACCAATAGGTTGAAAAAGCAGAAAGTACAAAAGCTTTTTCACAGCAAAAGAAAAGGGTGCTCTGAGGCACCTATTTCTAAGTGCTTCAGTTACTATTCATTGCATGCTTCAGGAATCCAAAGTATTTTTAGTCCAACTGTGACTCTGAATTCAAAGGGGAAATTACTCTTGTACTGACCAGAAGACTATCCATCTTCCAGGACTTGATTCAGAGAGCCTTAGGAGAGCTTAAACCCAGCTTCCCCTCTCTGGTACAGTAACTGATTAAAATTCCAAGCAGTTTGAATATGAACTCAAAGAAGGTAATATAAATTATCTGTGTTAGGTTTGAGTCCATCATTAATTCTATGCTTGCACAGTTCTACTTAAGAGACTTTTAATAGACCAAATTCTAGGCCCAGAAAACACTCAATCCAAAACTATATCAGATAAAATCAGGACAAAGCAATTTAACGCATGAGTAAGTCCCTGAAAGAGTTTACATGTTAATTTTGTTTGCAAAATGGATAATTTTCCAAAGAACTTCACAGATAATGCATTTCATTCTATTTCTGTGAGTCGGAGAAAAGTGTAATGTTGTATTAAAAGTAATTCATGCCTCTGGCTTTTTAAATAATAGCAATAAAGTCAATTATAAGCAAAGCATGGAAAATCACTTTCCTAAAATGCATTGGTCACCTCTGTATCCTTTGGCACAGCATTTCACCAGTTGCATTAAGGAGGTTGTTGTGGACATCAGAGTGTGCCTATACTGAAAGTTTGTAATTATTTTTCTATCCCAGTGTAGTTCTGAGGAATCTGTGGTACAGAAAGAGCACAATGTGAATAAAGCCACTACCTGGTGGCTTTGAACCACATCTCTTCAGCTTTGCAGCACTGCTGGTACTGACGTGATGTTTACCAGTGTCTCAGGATATTTGTACCCTAAGACACCTTTCTTAGCATGAACAGTGTTTAAGGTAGAAAACAGCCAACAGAAGGGGAGCATGTTAACAGTTTTTCCAGCATTTGGAGAGATAAAGGAACAAACCTTTTTAAGACTGACAGCAAGAAAACACTTGGAGTACATTAAAGTTTGAGATTATGTTCAAGTGGTAGAGAAGATCTAGAAGAACATAATACAGACAAGACACACACAATTGGAAATAGAGACCATAAAAATAGAGGTGATATGAAATCAATACTTTTTACCATCATGTCCTGAAGAACAAACAGGATCCAGGTAATAACACTTTTGTTCTGCGCAAGCCACAGTTGGAGCATCAGCTTCCTGACCAACATCTTCACTGCTAGCAACTCTGGGCATAGTCAAAGAAGTTCTGCTTATTTATTCTGGCTAATGATTGGGTCTAATCTTAGTCAAAGTATGAACTTAAAAAGAAAAAAGTAAGTATTTTGGTTATTTCCTCTTGCCTACGTTTACCTTACAGCTGCTTAAAATACCAGAAAATAGAGATTTTCTGATACGTAGCCATTGCTATTTGTCAACTCCTAACAATGCTCCAAGAGTATGAAGACAGGTTGGTGAGACCAGAGAGAACTCAGTATTGAGTTGTATCAATCACACCCAAGACATCTACGAGCGTGTTTTGTGGTGATGTTAGCTCAAGCTAATAAAACCTTAGTTAGAGAAAAAAGGAGCTCCTTCAGACACAGAAGTACTGGGAGGCTTGTGTCAGGCTTGCTATATCGTGTCCTTTGGCACCCATTACAAAGTACACTAAGTATTAGCATCTGTTTTCTCAAAAAACCCTATATTTTCAGGTCCAAGGGCAGTATCTCAGATCCCTAAGCCAACAGGGTTTAACTGAGTGTTTCCAAATGACATTTGTAAATTTGATTCCCCACAATATTAGCTCAGTAGTTTAAATGCAGTGAAAGAAACACATTTTCCAAGAAGAAACCTCATTCTCAGTAAGTTAGCTTTGCTTATATAGCACTGCCAAATGAAAACTAAAGGGGAGAAAAAACCAACCAAACAAGAAAAAAACCTTTCAACTTAAAGTTCTTTCCAACTCCATGTCAAATCAATAGTCCTTCTGTGGAATAATTTGCTTTGTGCCAAGGCAGACAAAATTGAAAATTTAATCAATAGGAAAGAAAAAATTAGTTTGACACATCCTGGGTGATAATGACCAATGAGTTTTCTTTTCTGCCTTTTTTTTTTCAGGAGAATCATTATTTTGTACCCAAGGAGCTATAACAATAATACTAATAATAAATAGAAAACTGTCCTACCCATACCAGAGCCATAGCTGCCAGGCATAGTTCAGTGGCACAATAGCATTCTAAAACAAAGGAGAAGAGAAAATAAGCGATGGAAAGGCCCCAGAGTACATCATGGCTATGAGCACTCTTCTACTAAAATGTTATTTGATTACATTCCAATAATAAAGAGAGGCTTATTTAGGAGCTAATGACACCCTATTATTTACTGGAAAGTACACATATTGTTCTTGAAAACATTAAAAGAAAAAAGAAAAGGAAAATATTCAGAAAAAGACAATCCAATTTCCCAACCTCACCCAGCCAGTAAACTACCGATCTACTTTAATAAGAATTTCTGCTCAAATGGAAGTTATTCTTCATCCCAGGAATCTACACTCAACTCTATTTTAACAGCCCTAGCAATGAAAAAGCTTCTATAACATGGGAAATCCTCACATTTGGGCTACTGTAGGCCAACAAAGAGATTCAAAGTCCTCTGGTGGTCACAAAGAAACTCATCATCCTAGTATCTTCTTTTTCCACAAAAAAATGAGGATTCAAATAAAAAACAGTGGCACAATTGCTGTTCCTCTGTTACAAGGAAAAAAGGAAATCTCACAGGCAAGTTTATAGCTCATCATGAAGACAGAATGAAAGGTTACATAACTGCAAGACACAGCTACAAACATCTTCAACACTGAAGGGGAAAAAGCACAGTGAGAAAATAAATATTTAAGTTTTTGACAGGCATGACACATGGCAGTTGTGGTTTAACTAACACCATCACATTTTAATTGTACTTCTTTAATAGCATAGGAAATAGTAATCA
Source organism: Corapipo altera (assembly GCF_003945725.1). NCBI lineage: Eukaryota > Metazoa > Chordata > Aves > Passeriformes > Pipridae > Corapipo > Corapipo altera. The sequence goes on from NW_020884907.1 coordinate 5,428,990, forward strand.
TATAAGTGTACATGTATATGATATGTAAAATCAATCATTAATAATTACTCAACTCACATTTTTTCTCTATAATACATACAAAGTACATATACATACTAAATTATGTGCATAATATATATATATGATGCATATGTTCACATACTATATATATGTACCACGCAAATGTATTTAACACTCTCAAATTTTAGGATGGGATGTATCTACCTCATCTAATTTCAGTTATTTATGAAATAGTTATCCACAACTTAGTTATTTCCCTTGGCCCCCTGTATAATCAACAGAGGGAAAGAACAACTGTTAGCACTCAAGTCTTCTGCATTTAATTGCACTTCACACTATATGGAGTAACAGAACTTCTAGAATTAGATGGGAGGAATATTAAATCACATGACTAACCCTCACTCCCTCATGTCTTCCTGCCCCAGCCCTTGGTTTCCAAGATATACCAGCTGCCAGAGGGCAATTAATTCAGAATTAAATGCAGCTCCATAGGAAATGTATGGGTATGACATTAGACTCATTTTGTCTATGCAGCTCTAGCAAATAGTCAGGTCTTTTTTCCATATAGAAACTTTTGGAAGCAGTTAAGCACAAAAAAAACATGGTCCAGATTCAATATCTCAACTGATAAATAACACCATTGGAAGTGACAACATGCATTATTTCATTTGTTCATATGAGGCACTGTCCTTTTGATGACCTGAGTGGAATTAACATGCTTTTGATCTCAAGTTTAAGTAGTGTTTAGTCAGTTTACCATTATTTCTATTTGAATAAAATTTTCCGATTACTGTAGTCATAAAGTCTCAATGATACTACCCATTTTTCTTTGCAGTCTCTTACAAGTTATTGAATCTTTCTCAGAGTAATTTTTTTAAGTACAGAGTACCTATGGGAAACTACTGTTTTGAAGATCATAGTAAGCAGTGTATCATCACGAAGGATTTCATCTCCCAGAATGCTGATTCTCTAAGACGATCAGTAGCTGGATCTTCCTGCACCTTGTCATTATTTTTGTCAATAAACAGTCTGTTTTCAGCAGCTTTATACTTGTTGGTTGTTGTTGTTTTTCACACTTGTAAAGCTCTCTTATTATTCCTGCCTCCAGATAAAATTATTAAAATTGCTAGACAAGAGAGGAAGTTGCTCCAGAGATTTGAAAATTACTCTGTGAGTAGAAAGCCTTGAGCATTTACACTCTATGTGGATGCCCTGCTAAAGCATATTCTCGTAGACCAGACTCAGGGGTACACAGGCTCACCACCTCATGCTGACTGGGAATCCTCTTAGGTCCACTAGATACTCTTCTCTACCCAGAATGGACCAGAGAGTCTGAAATAACGAAAAAGTACATGCTAGGAAGTGGTGGTATTCTCCTGATCCATTGGCTAAACAAGGTCCTAGTTCCTGTGAAGAACTGCAATGGAGTAGGAAGCTCCTTGCCCTGAGGGAGAGTTCAGTCTTCATTGCACAAAGCAGTGTTTAAGAGATCTATATTTTAATAAACCACAAAGATTCACGTAGTAGAAGGATAATCACTTAGAGAAGCTCAGCTTTCAGCAAAGTAACTTGCAAATTAAAATATAAGCGAAGATTATCTGTCATATTCCGGTGCTCTATACAGCCAAATGACCATGAAGGAAACTACTTAATGCGTAAACAAAACATCTTACAGAATTGTTGAATCCCCATCTGGCATAGCCACTGAGTGATTACACACTGGTCTGGAATTATTATGTAAAAAATCAATCAAAGACAAGATGATGAAGAATGGGCTGCATTTCTTTGATTAACTGACACAGAAGGGCACAGAAGGGAAAATTAGTGCTGTTAATATAAAAAAACACATAAACAACTCACACAAAGGAACCTACTTAAGTCTACCATTAAAAAAGTCCTATAGTGGTTCTGTAGTGTTTCCATTTTGTAGAGTTGGAGAGGACTCACTTCATGGAGGAGAGTTCTTCCATAAGAACTTATTTATTCAAGAAGAATCAAAAAATGATTATGAGCAGAAACTCTCTTCCTTGAGATCACTGCATCAGGGATCAGAGATCAGGATAGATATCCTCACACAGGGATACCGACATAACCCTTCCAAGTTCCCTAGTCTGAGATCCTTCAAAAAAAAGTAAAACCAAGTAATTCCAGAAGCTTTCTCTCACTATCTTATAAAAATTCTCCAAAAGTCAACTCTAAAGAAGCATTCATCCTATTCTGGTAATACCCAGAAACTGTCAACTCCTCCCTTGAACCACAGCATGCAAACCACTGTACGCTTTTTACTCTGAAATAAATATTTTATTTTAGTATTTTATTCTAGCTAATAAAGGAATTCAAGAAAATTGTGAATTTCATCAAATATTCTCTTAACTGGAAAGTAAACAATTTTTAAAATGCATAGGTTCCCATAGATGAGAAATTAGAACCCACAAAATCATCAGAGAATGGTATTCTTAAAATACTACTGTTCCTAAAAATATGTAAGAAAGCTTTCTAACTCTGCAGACTGACTTTTCAGGGTCAAAGAATCTGAGATAGTTCAGATAAAAAGTGAAAAGTACAGTAAAACTAATTTTGTCATTTATTTACATAATCACAAGTAAATCTAACTCACAGCAAATGAAAAATTGCAGCAGGTTTCTAATGAGTGAAGCATTATTCTATTTATGTGTAGGAACATATGGTTCCAGAAAAACTGGAACAGAAAAATTCTGACTACTCTAATGATGGGGTTGTTAACACAATTGTTATTTAAGCACTCTGGCATTTCTATTTCTTCATTTTCCTAAAACCTTGCCAACTGTTAACCTTTTTCACTGCAATGAAGAGACCTCCAGGGCAGCACAGAACTGTCATAACTACAAGATCATACTTTCTTTTCCTGCTATTCCCTGCTTTGTCCACTACACATCTTACAGAGTGTTCAGTGAGACAGCAATTTGAGATACAGCAGGTTTTTTGCAAAGAAATCCTAATTAAGCCTTGGAGAAGCCCTTCTTCTGCATAGAAACACACATTCTAAGGAAAATAATATTCAACCATTTAATGAAGGGCTTACTAACAACATATCCTAACTTTCGTAGAAGTGATACATTCTTTACAACATCCATTTTAGGTATAATTATTTGCATCCTACTGAGTACTATTTTGCAGACGAAACATGCATCACTACTTAAATGTAAGATGAAAAGTAAGATGCAGCTGCACAAAACCAGTTTTGAAATGTATCTTGCATAACAATCAATGATTCCTGTTTAGTTCTACTCCTATCCATCACATCCAAAACACTTCACTAACATTCATTTCCTTGGTAGACTTTGAGTATTCCCATTGGGATTCTGGGGATTTTCCAAAGTTCCCTACTTTGCTTTCTCAGGTCCAAAAGACTTACAAGAAATTACATCTTTGCAGCAGATTATTCCCTATATCCTAAATAATTTTTTTTTCGTACTAGCTATGCCCAAGAGAGAAAATGACCCATTTTTTCAGTGGCTTGGCTTCCCAGCTTTTGGCAAAATCCAGCTTGCAGTAAGCAGCTAAGCACTTCCAGTACAGCCCAACACCAGTATGGCAGTGATGGGGGTTGCTGCAGGATCCCCAGTGCAGGAATCTTGCTACAGCAAGTAGCAAGTCAGTGAAGGCTGCAGAGTACAGCACCAGCAACCTTCGGAAAGATTAGGTGCAAACCCTGTCTTAAGACATTCTGGCACACAGTTCAGAGAGTCAAGGAAATCGTTACCTTCTCGTTAAACCACCATGAAACAATTTCTAAACTGCACCTCTGGGCTGTTACGGAGATGTTACGTATCCATGTCCAAACCACATCCCAGTAGGAGGACATTTTCAATGTCTGTGCTATGCACCTTCATATCTCTAATGCTCTAATGCTCCTTACAAGATTAGAATGGTTAATCACTTTATTTTCCTTTGTAAGAACAGAAAGTTGACTTCAGACAGTTTACATTTGTTTGTATATATTCTCTTAATGCTGCCAAGCTTTCCTATAGAGTGAGAGGATCAACAAACGCTTAAAGCCTTGCATAATTAACATACTAATGACATACAGCAAAGTTCTGATTAATGGATATTCCACAAGCATCTCTTTGTAAAGAGTCAAACCCTACTTTCAGATCTTGTTTAACAGAAGAGGTTCATAGAAAACAGTATAATAGTCTTTCTGTTTGCTATGATTATAAATTTTTAGGTAATTACGTTTTTTAGTTATCGCAGTAAAAACTGCAATATTGTGCCTAACTCATAAGAGCAGATGGGTTTGTGTGTTTTAAAGAAAAATAGGCCTAAAATATTTTTTGAGAAAGGAGAGGGCAAACAGATGCTTTCTAAGAGACTACAAATCAACAGATTTACGTCTCCTTTGGTCTGCTGAGAACCAACAGCATTGTCTTCATACGTAATTAGCAAGCAGTACCTTTCCAACAAGGCTGCAGGATCTCTTAGTGAAGTCTGAACTCCTCCATACTGATTAGAGACTACCTGTATAGGAGAGCAATCATCCTAAGACCAGAGGAAACATGGAGAGGTATTTTTAACTCGTGTAGTTTCCTCCATGCTAGCTGGGAGACATTGTCTCTGCTGCTGATCTTGGAAGCAGTGGATTTTCCCCACCCCACTGGAGAGCAGGAGTTCCTGGACAAGATTCTTTTGTCCCTCTAGGTGCTAAAGCAAATGGTCTTAAGTTCTGAGTCACAGTCTATTTGGGGGATTCCTCCTATGGTTCATACAGTCAGAGAAGTTTTCAGAAAACCATACAGGTAAACATAGATAATTAATTCTATCTCACAATTCTCCTTGATGTATTAGAAGATATTAGTAAAGTATCTGAGAAGGAATCATCAAGGCCTAAGTTTCAGCTTCATTTTGGGTTGTCAGATGCCTTTAAGAGGAAACTAGTCATACAAAAGTTAAATGATCTGTTGGGCTGTGAAAGAAGAAAGAAATTGGTGATCTTAACCATATCACTCCTCAGTGTGAGTTAAAAATAGGAATTCACATTGCTCAATACTCCCCAATATCAATTTCCGGTAACAAAATATGTGGGTCTATTTCATCAACCAGCAAACTGAAGAATTTAACTCAGGCTACAGTTTCAGCTCAGCAGTTCAGCTCAAGGTAAATTTTCATTCTGATAGAAACAGAGTAAAATACATAAGTTGGCCATTGTATCAGAGTACCTGAATGTGGGCTATGTGTCAGTAATGCTCTGCTACAGAGTCAATTCCCACAGAAAGTGTTTATTAAAATGACAATGCCGGCTGTACCAAAAGTTCTTTGGTATCACAACACATTTTAAGTCCCTCTCCAGCAAAGCAACGAACAGCAGAGGGAGGGGAGGAAAAAGAAGGAAATAAAACTTAACTTTAGATAGCAGATCTCTCCCAAGCAAAGCCCACACACACACACACACTTTAAAAGACTCAAGGAGATGAGAAGACAGCATGGACTGAGGGCATTATAATATATGTAAACTGATAGGAATTCAGAAACTCTTTCCACATCCCTGACTACAAAGTGTATCTGCGCCACAGATCCCTACACACCTCCCAAAATAGTTGTAGCATATATGAATCACACCAGGCTGTGATTTTAAAGCAACAATACCTTTGCTAACACCAGAGCATCCCCTGAGGAAGTGTTTGGGGTAAGACATTCCCACCTGGCACCAGTGGAATCAAAGCAGAGGGGTTTGTGCTTCTGCTCATCCCCAAACCTGGGCCTCCAGTGATCCCCCTGCCTCACAAGGCTGCAGTAGCCCCAGGAAAAACGAATTTAGCATTGCTAGGAGAAAGACATGAGCTCTGTACTGAACTTGCCAGACTGACTAAAAGCAATGTATATTTTTGGCTGAAGGTTTCTTTTCACACCTGGCAAGGGAAATGGAAAGTCAGTGGAAGGAAACTTTGGCACAATCAGCAAAAAAGCACTAATGTCAACATTCCATGCTCCAACTCTGCAATCCATGCTGCATGTTTACGTTTAATGTTATGTTAGAAAAAGGACTTCATCCCCACACACAGTTGTCTCTACACATTCTTATAAAACAGTCTTGAATTGTAGAGGAATTAAGGAAACAGTAATTTTCTTAGAATTACATATTTGAACTGACAGAAGAACGATTGTTGAGGAAATTACTCTGCTCACTCAGCAAGGCCTGTGCATCTCAAAAGAAGAAACTACTTACCTGTACTGGAGAAAGACATTGGCCAGAAGCCAAGAATATTTCTCTCTCATTTCAGTGATATTTGGCACAGAAACACTGATGAACACAATCTCAGTATGTAAGAAGTACAGCATTTTCTGATGACTAAAGAAACTGGAGAAGGGGCTTCAAGAAATTCCAAGGAAGAAACACCTAAGAAAGAAAACAAAACACTAAATGAAAAGAAAACTTACATAGGAAAAACAAATAGAAGAGTATAGAGGACACAGAAAAGAGAAATGGAAAGTAAGAGCCCTAAAGGAGTGAAATTAATCTCATTTAATTTCAGGTGCTACCATGCATGTGTTCACACCTGAGTTGTCTGTCTTCTCTGTACAGTCAAGAGAGAGGTGATCATAATCCCACCACTGCAGCCTAGGGTGTGGTTCACCTGGCCAAGATTAGACCCCACTTCGGGGTAAGATAAACTACGTAAAAATTTCACTCCCACTACTGGCCAAAAATTTCTCTCCACAGTTGAGAAAGCATTACCTGTTCAGGCATCAGCACAGCATCCTATTGCTCCTTCTAATGTAAAGGCTGATTCTGAAATTCTTTCTTTCTGTCCCAAGAACATAGATGTAGAAATTAGACTACATTCACCAAATTAATCACTAAGAGTACACTTTCCTTCACCTATTCGCTGAAAAACAATTTCAAAATATAGCTGCAATTTTTCATAATTTCTTAGATGATGAAAGCATAATTTATTTTTTGTCACTTCAGAGTGGACTGAAGTGAAAAGAATGGAAAAATATAATTAATTATAATCCATATCACATTTAAATAAACTGTCCTAAATGACCTTGCCAGTTTCCTTTCATATCTAGGAATGTGTCTACATTGTGCAATGCAGCATTGTGCAAAAATTAGTAGTAAATCTGTGTGCCTGTGCAGCATAGGATCACACAATACCAAGGGGCTGGAAGCAGAAAAGATGTGCTACTGCTGCACTCTGCCTGCAATATATTCCCAACAGAATTTATCAGTCAACTCATATGGAGAACTGTCTTAGAGGAGCTAACTTTCTTCAGGTTTGTGAAGTGGTTTGGAGTAAACTTGGATTCATGTACTTATGAAGCATTGGGTATGGACCCTCACTCTCAATGAATAAAAGTGAATTGATCAATCTTACTCTAACCAATGTTGCTTCTTATTAGTGTAATTTCATAATCTGTTCATAGCTGCCTAGATGCTGCTCTGGCTGCTGCATGTGAATACAAACTACATGATTATTTTCCAGATCGGAGAAATCCATAACCCTAAGTTGTTATTCTACTAAAGAAGTTCCCCTTTACCCAAGGAGTCCTCCATCATCCATTTACTGACAGATTATTATTCCTCTGTGTCACCAAGAGGGCCCTGGAGGGCAGTATCTCGGCAAAAAACTTGCTCAGTACGACATGGTAGTCTGCATCAAGGATTTTCAGTGCTAAAATCTAGGTGAAATTTAGCAATTCAAGGCTCTTCTCTCTGGAAAATCACATTGTCTGAAACAGGATTATTACTGGCTATATCAACAAAATTATTGATTTTTCTTTCCAGCTCCAGAGAACCAAACCAAAAAGGTAATAGTTTTCTTTTTTTCTTTTTTTTGGAAGTGAAACTTCCTATGTTAAACAACTGTTTCAAATATTGTTCTGAAATAGCCTATTTTTTTCTAAATAAAGTCTGAATTATGCATTTAGACATTCTTCACTCAAAATATTTTCTTTTAATTCTTGGAAGCCATCTGATACTCTGAGTTTCCATAACAATTTGAAAGGGACATGAAATGTCAACATTTCCTAAATACTGAAAACAGTTTTCCCAGTCTGTTGGGACTGGGTTAGCACAGCTAACCCAGATCTGTTCTCTCCATACAAAGATCACGTCCTTGAAATAAAAAAAATTATGATCTCCCCCCCTTTTAGTTCCAAAAAACCAAGTCAGGAAAATTACTGTAAGCAATTTTGGAGAAAATATAGAGCAGGCAAGAAAGCCAAAACCAGAATTCCAAATGGCTGAATCTCATTTTATATGTGATAGCCAAAAGACCAAGGAATGGGTCCCTTCATAAGCAGTGACATAAATGTAAACCTGCCCCCTTACTGGGTTGTACCACTGAATCACGCAATAGATGTGAGTAGATTAGAACAGAACCAACATAAAAAAAGCAGGTGGGGAATGGTGTTCCTCTTTCTATTCAATCTGTTCCAAACCCCAAATACCCATGATGTTTTCTGGTGGTTCCAACTGAATATTTTATTAGCAAAAGTAAAAGATGCTTCCAAATGTAAGTTCAGAAGTGATTGCTGGGTTATTTTGAGTTGAGCCCCCTACAGTCACAGACAAGAATGCTATGGATAAGGTTCAGATGAATCAGTGCATTCTACAATGTCAATCTTCCTTATAACATTTTTTGTACACATTTAAAAACAAAACAAAACAAAAACAAAAACAAACAAACAAACAAACAAACCACACACACACAAAAAAACCCAAAAAAACAGCAATCAACCAAACAAACAGAAAAAACCCCACCAGAGTCCAATAAGAGATGTTTGGTTCTTAACATAACTTTATATCTTCCCTTTCTGAGTCCCTCAAGGAAAGAGAAACATTTGACCCCCCAAAAAAAAGATTAAGAGGATTTGATGATATTTTTTTCATCATCTACATCAAATCAGATTGCCTTAGAGATTGCTGTGTACCACAAAACAATTTCTGGAGCATCACATATAGCTTGTGCAGCTCCCCCACTTCTAGGTAGCATGTAAGAAAAACCTTGCTAACCAAGATCTTAAAGAATAATCAATTTAACAACTGCTGTCCTTAACAGCTGTTTATCTTTGTCTTTCTCTGAATTCTCAGACTGCTCTGGCAATGACACACAGAGGATAAAAATCACTTATGTATACTCCTGGTAAAGGGAAAGAGAAGGAAAGCAAGAATACAGCTGCAAATTCACTAGCCATTGTAGTTACTTGCTCCTCCCCATCTGCTCTGGGCTGAGAAAATGGGTCTGAAGTGCCAGCCTCAAGCAGGGGCAAGGTACAAAACACAGGTCACTTCTATGGATCACTCCTCATATCTTAGAAGCACCACTGTAAGATGGAAAATGGAACTTATCAGCTTCGAAATTATAAAAATAAATGGGAAGAATTTTTATTGATATGAGTTTAAATACTCCACTGCAAAAAATTACTGCACAGTGCATTTCAACTGCACATGCAGCAACAGTGCAAAAACACTGATATCAAATTCAGCAAAAGCACTCAATTCATGTGACAACAGTTTTGGAAAATCATAAAAAAATATGCTCAGGCAGAGTAGTTCAGTGCTCTTTTGAAACATATTTTTGTAGCAATTTGATATTAACCTTTCATTTGTGGCTATGTAGTTTACTTTCAGAAAATGTGCAGAAATGCACATTGGAGAATCTTCCTTTCTAGCTGAAAATACTGACTGTGAATGCATATCTTTTCATTCACTGAGTTCCCATCTTTTAACACTGGTAACTTGAAATAAAAAGTGACAATACTACCTGCTAAAGAGTGGGAATGAAGGATGTTTTCAGCAATTCTAGCTGGCAGTCAGAAAGAGGAGCAACACCTGTAAAATCCCTTCTTTCAGAGGTAGCTTCTGAATGCTGAGTGGGACTCTGAAAGTAACATGAATCCAGCAAATCTGAAAATTTAAATACAGTCTGTTATCTGCACTTATTAAAAGACCAGCTCTACTGACAAGGAGTCAGCTCCAGCTGTAGACAATGCAGGGTTTTCTCACTGAGTTTGCGTGATTTTTCATGCAGGTTACCCCCCTAGACTCTGCAACAGCAGCAGGTTCACAGACTCCACTAAAAAAAGAAATCAAAATAAAGAGAATAAAACACTCAGTGATACAATCAGGAATAGAGTGTAGAAGTTTTAAAAGTATTCAGGAGCATCATATTTTTGATGCTGCTAAAACCAGAGGTAAAATTACTAGTGAGACAGTAAAGTTAGATTTCCTTGTGGATCATTAGAAAAAACACAGTATTATCCCAGGGCTTAAGGGGCTAAATATACCCAAAGAAAGCTATTTCTAAACTCCAAGTAGACAAAAAGTATTTTCCTATATAATTTTTACAAAGTTTTTTTTTGTACAATTGCATTTTTTCACAAGGAACAGTTTTTCTCCATGTTAAATTATTTTTGCACGTAAGCATTGTCAGAACTGAATTCTTCAGCCTAGGACAGGAAGGATTATCAGCCAGACAATTTTATATTAAGTATTTGACTTTAATATGTGGAGACAGTACTAAACATCCCTGTTCAAGGATTCTTTTTAAACTATGGAATCAAGGTCGTTTAATCAATCTACAATTGTCAATTAGTAAAAAAAACAAACAAAAAACCCCAAAAAACCTACAACAACAACAACAAAAAAACCACTAACCTGTCATGCCACTAAAAATGGGTTGAAAACATGAACTTTCTTCAGGGAAATAATTTTCAATAGCAAATATAGTCTTACTTCTATGCAAAATTCATTATAAATCTGTTCTTGATTTGTTAGTCTTTCAAAGATCAATTATGTTTCATGGTCTGGTAAATTTTCACATTTTTACAGGGAAAAAACTCTTTATTGAAGATGTATTCCTATTTTTTTGTAGCAACCACTATTTTGTTTGTAATGTGTGGTCTCAATCTACAACAATTTATCTTTATCATCCGGAAATGCTTGACAAGACATTATAAATCCTGATTTCAAACTGGCAGAAAATTTCACACATACAATGAGCTTCCGCAAACAAAGAATGCTTCATTACTACCAATTCTATGGTGGATGTTACTACTTCTTTTAACTACCTCAGTTTTCATAGCTAAACTTAAGAGTTTCCTTAGAACTCTGAGTTTTAAAAATAACGTTTAATGATACATTTACTTAAATATACTAATCAGTTAGTAAATATTTGATTTTCTGCAATGGACTGGCCACCCTCTGCTTTACCATTATTAAAATTTGTAGACATAGACATCCAAAAATATCTACTTGTTTTTGCCATTCTAAAGAAAAGGTCTTGTTTCAAACCCTTCTTATAACTGCCACATATCCTTTCACTTCAATATATCACATATAAGCAACTTGGAATTTGGGGAAGCTAGAAACAGGAACTGAACTTTACATGTGGAATCTGTGTTTAATATTGCATCATTGAATGTATTAATGCTCTAGAAATAGTAATAGACAAAAATCAACCCCAGAAGGAAAGCATTTGTTAAAAGTTGAAGTGACTCACTGCACAGTGGAGGACTGACCATTCTGTAACAACCAAGGTAGTTCTCAAGTCATTTCGTCCCAGCCTCTGCCACACAAAAGAGGCTTTAGCAGGATGTCCTTCTCAATCCTAGAGTAAGTCAGCTACTTGTGCACCCTTGTTATTAAAGAAATCTAAGTTATATTTTCTGCTGTAAAATATTCCAAAGCTTTATCATTCAGATGACTAAAAAGACAAGCACTATCATGAATACCTCCTACTGACGATTTTTTATTTAGTTGTACGCATTGCTCACTTGTTTTTTTCAAATAAAGGGGTTTTTTAGCCTTTCTCAGAGCTCTCCTCATCATATTATATTGGTGTTAGGACCTGCCCCAGAAGGGGAGAGTAACTCAAGTTCTTGTTAATAAATCTCTTGGGGTGAATTAGAGTGAAACAACAGTGAATAATTGGTGTTTGTAAATATATGTATGTAGGGTTTATTTTAGAACGATTTTGTTTAAAAGGTAAACGGTATGTTGCCATTTTGGGTGTTATCATCTATAGTAATATAGCAATATTAAAGAGAAAGAAAGGATAAGGGTCCTAAGACATATATAGTCATCAGCCACTGGATCCAGCGGTGAAACTTAGTAGTTACAGCTTCCTTGTCTGTTGGCTGAAGTGGTAGTTGCAGTCCTGTAAAAGTGATGGTCTTGATCTGTTGAGGCTGGAGGAAGTTCCTCTCCAAACTCAAAGATTTTGTGAGGGGAACACTTACACTTCAAGCTCATGTGGCAACGCCTTGTACCTCCCTTGGGGCAGGGAGTTTTGGATAATGTCACAGGATATTTTATGCTTCCCAAAGGGAAGCATACTCTTCACAGCAGAGTCATCATGTAAGGAAGGATGTTAGCATCCCTCATCTTGTGATCAGTGTGTAGCTTCAGGTATCCGTGCCCGTCTGGGATAGTTGGACAATAGCACCCTCTTATCTGAAGGTCCTTTCACAGTAGGCATATTCAGGGAGGGGTAAGCATTGCTGATTGTGTAGTTTTTTGCAGTTTGACAAAAGACTTTTGGTGATCTCAGCAATGTTTAAACCTTAACTATTTCATTCTCTGACAGCTGGGTGAACAAAGCTATTCCTTCTTTTGAGGAGAAGCAGACTTAGAAAGGACAAACAGCCATGTAATGAGGGGGCTGATTTTTAGTCCATTGCTATCAGTTGATCCCTATAAGCAAATAAATTTATTTCTGTCTTACCTAGACTGTACTTCAGCCAGATTACTCCCACTTGAATGACAACCTTAATTGGTACATAGTAGATCATTCAGCCGCTTGTGCTAAATGAAACAACTTCGCAGAGCTGGATATCTTCTACAAGATAAAATGGAACATCAAGAGATGTCCCTAAGATCTTTATTTTCCATAAAATAAAGGGACATCAGTAGAAATTTCTTCACATAAAGGGTGGCTAAGCATTGGAATGGGCTATCCAGGGTGGTGATAGAGTCTCCATTCCTGGAGATACCATGGTCTACTACAACAAAACCGCTACCACAATATCTCTTCAAAAAACCTCCAGAGCCTTCAGGAGGATATGAGTGGGAGACTGGCAGAACTGGTCTCTCTGCTAGTGGTTTGATCCCCTCAGATGACTACAGCCACCACACAATACACTGCCTTCCACATCTCTGCAGACCTCAGGCACAACAGTATCTAATCCTATCCTGACCTATAGTAGGATCAGTTTGACCTTGTGGCAGCATTCCCAAAGGCAGACAATATACCTAAAATCATCACTGCTGGTACACAAATGACGGTTTTACCAAATTGATAGAAATATGAGGCAATCTCATTTATCACACCACGAACTGAAACACAGTCAAGTAAAAAATTATTTTTGAAAACCACACGTGTTTCTGTAACTACTTTGTAACTACTGTTACACAACCTTTCACAATAATCAGGGTTCTGCAGCAACAGTCATTACCAAGCCAACAAGCACTGAGAAAAACAGATTATTTTAAACAAACCAGCCCACTGCCTTGTCAAATGGAGGTGGTAGCAATACACGACCATCGCCTCTACTGTTTAAGCAGAAAAAATTAACCCGCTATGCTTCACAAGCACCAGGATTCATAAATAAAACTGCCTTAGATTCAACAGGGAATAAGTTTTCCCTGCTGTGCTCCCAATGGTAGCTGCTTTATGATGAATCTTGAAGAATGCTTCTTGATTTAACCGAAGTATCTAAGAAACCTTCTGGCCAGCAAATGAGGTTGTACTTCAAAACCATAAAGACACTTTAAAAATCACAAATTTGAATGTATTTGAAAAATAGGTATGTGAGTGCAACATAATCCTCCTAAGAGCTTGAATAACTTGAAAGCTTTAAATTTGTATGTTGTTGCAAGATCATGTAGCAGTGATAGCATTAAGAAAATTAATTGAAAATGTTTACAAGAAACTGATTTATCTCAACTGGAAAAAATGTTACTGCATTTTCACCTGAGATTAACAACACTGAGTCCAAACAAGCAGCTGTATTCTAGTTCCTGAACAGGATGATCCCAGGAACAAAAAGCCAAGCTGTCTTTTTATCTTTCCCCAGATGCTCATCAGAACATCTAATTATCAACTTTGCTGCCTGCTTAGAGGGTATATTTCACTGACAAAAGAAGTTTCTTCATTTGCTTTCTCTATTTTATTGCTTCAACAGTAATTTACAAGTGCAGTAAAACACTGGGTCTTGTTCACAGGAACACCTCTGTGTTGAATCATAGCAGCATTTTCTAAAATAGTCCTGGAAAATTTTAGTTTTCTAAAAGTGGAAATCTGCAAATAGCAGCTGTGTTTCTTTTTCACTATAAACCTTTTATGCATATAATTACATTATTTATCAGGATTGATTTTGCTTCTCTGCAAATTTACATATTTCATGTTAGTAGAAAGAACAAATTAGAAATGCAAAGAATCCATATGTTACTGATGCCATTTGCTTTATCTACAGAGTTGCAGATTCTCTTTTGGCTCCTGCTTGATTTCATAATTTGCTTAGATGTACAAGAACCTGACTCCATAATGAGCTCCTGTGAGCCTATATTTCCATACTGTTTATCCGAAGTGCTAAGAACTAAGTTAAAGGTATTTCAGAAGACTCCTGCAATGTAACAGACAATGCAGCATTTAAAATTAATTGGCACAGTAAAAGTAAAAAAATGTGCATTTTCATCTATTATTCAATATTCACTATGGTAAAGCCAACTGGAGCTTGTAATCTGCCTGAGTAGGATCACACTTCACTCTCTTCTGTTGTGGCTCACTCAGTAAACTTCAAATGCAACTCAAATATATTTCTAGACTCCTAGGCCAGTAAAACTGTTCTTTTAGCAGCTTTCCCATAATTTTCTTTCCTCTCAGAAAAAGAAACAGAACCATTTGGCAGTGGAGGCTGGATCTCTGGCAGCACTGTAATACCAAGAAGTCTGCTGTCTCCCTCCAACATAAGGGACAGCACTGTAAAAGAAGGCTTGTGACATGAAAAGACAGCAACTTAAAACAAAGCATGGGCCAAGATATTAAGGAAAGGCCATATCATGTCATTTCAGATTTTTAGCACGTTGAATTCATAACACAGTCTACCATTCTTTCCTCTAAATTACCTCCACAATAACCTCACCTCTGTGGTCATCGTAAAAAGCTTAGCAATTTTTGCATGAAAAAATATTTCCTCCCATCTGTTCCAAATTTGTTTCTCATTAATTTCCATTTCTGCTTACTTGCCATATTTAAATTGGGCCATCATTACAGATTAGAATGGCACAGATTCAGAACTTAGTGGGACACAAAGAACCTGTCCTTTCCATATTAGTTTTAAAGGCTCTCCGTATTAGTTTCAAGGACCTTCCACATATGCTCACAAATGCTCATGAACAGTTTGATATGTTCTTATTAGACACAAACTTAAACTTCCTCAATACCGCAATTCAGGTCTCCATCGTATCTAAATTTCAGCAATACTTTCCTTTACTGATAGACCAAATTAGGAATCCAGAACTGCATTTTAGATTCGACCTACTTGGTTGAACTGTCCTGTCTGACTCTAAAATCTGTGATCCTCCCACAGTAATACTAAAGTGGATTGAGACATTTTTGCACATACATATTATGTGTGTCTCAGAGTACAGTAAAATTTTACTCATTTACAGAAATTAATTTCCAATGAATAGAGTAAGACTATTTTGCTCTTCCTGACCACATCTCCCTTCTTTTACTTTCAACTTGCCCCCATTTAATTCAGTGTTTCAAATCTTAACTTCTTGCTCATTTGAAATCAAAAGTTTTCTCTATCATTGCATCACTGTGTCTCTTGTATTGACCTAGGAAAGAAGGAATCAATAACAATGAAGAAGGTATAAGTAGTTATCATTAAAATATATGTAACTATATGTATTAATATCTAAATATTATAGAGATATAACTGGGTGTCTCAAATTTATAAACACAATATAATGAGTTTTCGAACTATAGCATTTCTCAGAGGTAGATCGTTATCACTCATCCAGTGTTAATGCTCAGAAAATTGAAAATAACTACGTCTTGTAATATTCTACTACACACAGTCTAATTCTCAAGACACTTCTCCTACAGTTATTCTAGAGAGTAAGTCCTATACAGAGTGGCTGAGGGAGCTGGGGTTGTTTAGCTGGAAGAAAAGGAAACTGAGGGAAGACCTTATTGCTTTCTATAACTACCTACTACATACCAGTTTCCAAGAAGCTAACTCTTTATCACAGTCTACTCCTGTACAAGTGTGCAGGGAGATATCTCTGCATTTAGGGATATTTCCTAACCGATTCAAAGTCATTGGAACAGATTCAAGGACATTAGCTCTGTGAAGGTATTCTAAGTTTGCTGATGATACTAAATCAGGAGGAGCTGTTGACTTCCTCAAAGTCAGAAAGACCCTTCAGAGAGACCTAGAAAAATTAGCATCTGGGCAATCACCAACTGTATGATGTTTTGCGAGGGCAAGTGCTGGATTCTGCGCCTGGGACAGGTCAGCCGCAGGTGTACAGAAAGACTGGGGAACAATAAACTGGAGAACAGCACTGTAGAAAGGGACCTGGTGGCCTGGTCAACTGTAAGTTGAATCTGAGTCAGCAGTGCCCTGGCAGCCAGGAGGGACAACTGTGTCCTGGGGGGCATCAGGCAAAGAATCACCAGCTGGTCGAGGGAGGGGATTACCTCGCTCTGCTCTGCACTGGGGCAGCCTCACCTTGAGTCTTCTGTGCAGTTTTGGACACCACAATATAAGAAAGGTACTAAGCTGTTAGAGAGCATCCAAAGGAGGGTGAAAGTGAAAGTCATACAAGGAGTGGCCAAGGCCACTTGTCTAATTCAGGCTAGAAAAGAGGAGACGGAGGTAGACTTCATTGCAGTCTACAGCTTCCTCATGAGGGGAAACAGGGGGACAGGTGCTGATGTTTTCTTTGTGGTGACCAGTGACAGGACTCAAGGGAATGGAAAGAAGTTGTGTCAGGGGAGGTTTAGGCTAGACATTAGAAAAAGGTTCTTCACCCAGAGGGTGGCTGGGCACTGTAACAACCTCCTGGGGAAGTGGTCACAGCACCAAGCCTACCAGAGTTCAAGAAGAATTTGGGCAACACTCTTCGGCACATGGTGTGATTCTTGAAGTTGCCCTGTACAGGGTTAGCAGTTGGATTTTGATGATCCTTGTGGGTCCCTTCCAGCTCAAGATATTCTATGACTGATTGATTGATATGTCCAGCCCCACAGACACTGCAATATCCTGTCTGAGAAGTACTAAAGACACCTTGATAACAAAACACAAAACACATAAAAAAGGTGTAAGTATTTCAGCCATGGATTTAATTAAAAAACACCCCTGTCACAGTTCTGTCAGATGATTTTGGAAAGCTGGGAACATAGCCACACTGAAAATTTTGGTTGTATCTGATAACCAAACAACTCTGACAGAACTAAAATTTTACTCTCTGAAGTTCACCATGCTGAACAGCTTGCCTCATCCAGACACTTGAAAAGGCAAAGTAACTGCCATCTGTAGATGGAGCCAAAAATATTTTAGTCAGGATTCATTACGTGCAAAATCAGCACAGCTGCATTACAATAACTTTGCAGTTCTGTTTATTCATTTTGACTTGGAAACAATTCTTGTGTATAGAAGATCTGTATCCATGCTACTTTAAAGAGCTACAGAGGTCTCGCAATGTGTGAAACTCAAGCTGGAAGGGAATGCAACTCAGACGCACAAAAAATTCTATCAGAGTTGTCTTCTCAAATGCGGAAGGGAAACACATACCACAGGGACAATGCAGCAGAAGAGCACTAGCCTGTCACAAGACAGAGTCAGAGGCTGATCTGTGTACAACAGTGTCCCTACTCATTTGGTTCAAGGCTCTGGCCACTTTTCTCAGCATGAACAGAATAGTTTTTACAGCCCTCTCAGGATCACTGCTAATCAGAGTTCATATAACCATAAAGCTGCCTTTGTCCACAACTCACTTGCATCTAACCATAAATATACATCAGGAGTGTGCTCATAGATCGATAGATAGATATAGATACATAGAGAAATATATATGAGCAAACAGCTAGATTATCTGAACAGTAGCACAGTTGTATCCAAGACATTTAGCTACTTAAACAATTTTCTGTGAATACTTACAAGCTGACCAGTTGTGGTCACCAAAACTGTTGTGGTCACCGGAAAATTAGCTGCAGCAAAACACTGCCCAGTAACTACCTGAAACACTGTAGCTTTCTATGGTTTTAAAACTGCTAAACTGTCTAAAAAAGTCTAAAATTCAGGAAGACACAGGAGAGTTCAGTTTCATCCCAGAGAAATTAAAAGACTGAATTGCTGTTAACTATAATTAGATCATCTAAACTTCATTTTTTCCCTTTTTATGTCTTTTGAAGAAAGATGATTCCCACATTACTAGTTTTCTGCAAATAACAGATTTTCCAGTTATTTAGTATAATAAATATCTAGTTTATTCAGGTTTCTGCCTTAAAAAATCACAGTTGTCCACATATATGTGCTTATACCTGTAAAGAAATAGCTTTGTCGGAGTGCTATGGCCTGAAGGGAAATCACATTTAGCCAAGGCTAGAAAAAGGAAAGTCACTTTCATGAGGTCACCTGCATCTATCTTTGTTGAAATGAGATGTATACTGGAATGGAATTTAACCACTCTTGCCCACTAGGAAACAACCTGGGGCACAGAGAGATACCTGCAAATCTGGAAGCACAGCTTCATGGCTGCAGCAAATAATGACTGCAAAGATAGAGGAAACAAAATAGCTTTGCCTAAACTACCTTACCAATGGCTGTAATTGCAATTACCAAGCACAGCTCAGAACATATTAGACCAGTGCAACGTCTAACAATTACTGAAATTACTGGAATTACCATATTTTCCATTACAACTCCCTAAATCTACTGGTAAGCAGCACACGGTCCAGGAGGACTAACGCCACTTTAAGGAATCTTAATGTGATATCTTAACTTCATGCATAGACTCTGACAGACTTTAATAAAAACTGTAACTGAAGATATCCAAATGTGGTTTATCTTTTACTAATAAGCTCCCCTGCACTCGTCATCAGTACTTCTAACTACAAATATAAAGTAAAAAGAAGAAATACAGGAAAATAAAAACACAGTTTTAAAAACAATATGGTGCCTACATACATCTCATTGGACACATTTTCAAAGCAACATAGAAGTTAGAAAAATCCAGTGTTCCTTGAAAACATTTTTCATTTCCAGTCCCTAAGGAATGCTGCGGCACTGAATTCTCAGTGCAAATGTCTTTCATAAACTAGAGCTAATTTAGCAACATCATATCTAGTCACAGCATGCAAGACTACAGCTGTCTTAATAGTGGTTGTTTAGCATAAAGCTAATGGCACTCAGACAAATTTCAGCCACATCCACAATGTTAAGCACGCATATTTTCTGCTGTCACAGTGTGTGCTCTTTCCTGAGAGAGGAAACAGGAGCTACTAGATTCTGACTTTTACACTCATAAGAAAAATGTGAATCACAAGCCACAAGCTATATTTATCTGCTAGACTTATATTTTAAAAATCTTATTGTCAAGACAAAACACAATGGTTTGTCTACTGCACAAATCTTTCTCCCATAACACATCTTTGTCTCCTACCATGTACCCCACAATTGCTACCCATTCCTTAGAAACTCTTCCAAGACAATCCTGCTCTTATCTCACTGTCTCTTGCTATGAAACAGAAAAAAATCCCAGCTGATTCCTGGACTATTTCCCAACAAGGAATTAAATCCACCTGTTTGAATAAACTGAACAAATAAGAATGCTTTGTTTGTGCACTCTCACACTGCAAACAACTGGTAGGAGGAGGGAAAACATTCTTTCTTTTTTGAATTTCAATGGAAACCCCTATCTCTGACAGTGAATACTGCTGTCATTCAGCGGTGATAGGTTAACCCATCAGTCTGAGTCTTTTGAATAGAAACTAAACAGCATGCACCAGTGATTTCTCTCTGAAATAGTTATGTACTTCTGTTACCTACATTGTAGCAGCTCTTTTCCCTTTCAAGACTGAAATTACTTTTGCACAAATATTACTGTGACAGCCAAATTATTGTCTGTCAACTTCGGAGTTAGGCAGAAAGACTGAATAAAAGATATCTCTATTAAATCAAAGAGAATCTTAAGCAACTGTTTATAGAAATCATTTGCTGCTGACACACTACACAAAAATTAAGTATTTCCCTGGACTTCAAAATGAGTGTCCAACTTACCCATAGGTAATCACAATAAAGTACAAAGGAAATTGAAACAGGGAGACCCAAGAGAGATGCTGTGCTAGTTCTCATTTCCTATTTGTCAAGGGGGAGTGATCTGATTTCACTTACATGTGGATTTAATTGGTGAAATTATAAAAAGCCACAGAAAACTCTAGAAGCTTTTGATTACAGAAAAAGAAGTAATGGTTTCTTTTTTTTTTTGTTGACTTCTTTTCT
Organism: Corapipo altera; assembly: GCF_003945725.1. NCBI lineage: Eukaryota > Metazoa > Chordata > Aves > Passeriformes > Pipridae > Corapipo > Corapipo altera. The sequence continues at coordinate 5,449,489 of NW_020884907.1, forward strand.
ATTTTGTATAGTTCTTTTAAATTTTAGCATGTCACTTTACCCCCAGTTTGCAGCGTTAGCTCCCTCCTGCTCTGTTTGTTACTCTTCACATTACAGAGCCCTTCAGGAGCTCTGCCCAGCACTGGAGTGGTATTGCTGCCTTGCAAAACGGTGCTGAAGAGCAACTGCAAGACAATGAAAAGTACAATGCTGCTCCAGAGATTTTATTTTGCTCCAAGTAATTACTCCAATATATAAATGGGATATTGTAAGAATACAATACAGCAGTTGTATTATTTCTATTTTGCCTAAGGCACAGCAGGACCCAGACTGTTCCTGCCTTTCTGTTCGTCCTTGCATCCCATCCCCTAGGTCCACATGGACATATGCAGTAATCAGCAGCTTACCTTCCTCAGAAACTGCTAGGAACTAGAGGACAACCACTTGCCAGGTCAAAAAACAATTTGCAGCACAGCTAAGAATCAGACCCATGTCACCTATGCCACAGTTCTGGGCTTTTGTGCCATTAGCAACTATCAAGTTCCCTGTTCATGAATAAATGGACATGACTTTTTTGAAATACAACTGCTAATTTACGAATAAGCATTTACATTAACAGAGGTTTTAAAATGCAGTATGTTGAATGAGTATTTTAAAGAAAGCCACTGAGGAAAAAATGAGATGGTATTCAATCATGTTCTACTATTCCAATTTTTACAATGTGCTGTTACATTTGTAGAAAAGGAACGAGGAAAAGTAGGCATCTGAAATGCACAAACCTATCCAACCAGACCTCTATGCTTCACACGAAAGAAGAGACTTTTCTTTGTCCTTTGCACTAAAAAACCCACTTAATAGTACCTTACTATGGTGACAGGGAGCTAACTATATGAAAAAAAAAAATCCATTTTTATCGTGTAACATGTATTCTTTGAATGGCTCTGGTCTATTATCACAGCAACCTCAGACCTCTCCAGAAGACAAATTGGAATGAGCTGGTTTTGTAAATGTAGAAGCTGTACTGTACTGAAACTGAATTGTGGCTAATTGGCTGACCACGAGTGAACTTTTCATCATCCCTGGAAATAACACTTGATACTTAAACAGCAATACTATTATCATTACTACTTTGATTCCTAAGGCTTAATAATTGTTGACCCTCAGACAAAGAGCTCTTTTTCTCTGGTGGATAATATATTTCACTTACAATTTCCTTATAGTGCTAAGTGACAAGTAGCTTTATTTCCTGGCCTGAGCTTTCTTTTCACAAGCAACTTCTAGTTATCAAAATCTTAGCTGGCCATTTTGATATTATCTGGAGGTATTTCACAAATCCAGAACCACTAGAAAAGACTCAATCACTCTTTACAAAAACTGATTATCTGAAGTTTCAATTACCCCTCAGTGTCTCAGCAGCACAGGGCTAACAGACACCCACTTACATGATAAGTGCAAATATCGTCATGCATGCATGAATGGCTGAGAAATATATAACCAACAGCACACTTACCTACCCAGTCCTTCTTCCTTCTACATGCTCTAAACTACTATTTGCAAAGTAGTTTAATAAAGTATCTCAAGTATGTAAGGGGCAAAAAGCCAAATTAGGAATGTAAAAATTTGTTTTATTTATTCCCACATATTAGTCTTTCAGACCAGTAATATATTTTGTTGGGAATGAGAACTTTAAAGTTTGCACTGGAAACAAGGACGGACAGACAGACAATTCGTTAAGAAGTGAAATTGCCCCTTTGCATTCTCTGTCTTTCAAATTCATCTATATCAATAAACTATATACTCTTAATGAGAAATTGATTATGACAAAACAGAGAACAAGAAATCATATGGCCACTGCAACAACATTGCATGAGTTCTTCTGTCATGAACACTGACATCAGTCACAGCAAAGCAAGGCTCTCTGCTCTGCACAATTAAAAAATAATATTACTAAAGCAAGTATATCCTAGTAAGGTACCACCAGAGACAGACTCAAGGGAGCATTTATGAATGTAAGTATCTCATGAGCACCAAGTCTTTTTAGTGTTCTTACACTTTCATTCTGCCAAGTGGAAAAACAAAACTGAAAGTAGACTCTTGGACTCACCATCCCTCATGGGCAGAACTACATGTTGTACATAATTAATCTATTTTTAAATTGCTGTGATTAGAGTTCCAAATAAAGAAATAAATACTGTACAAGTAAATCTTGACTCTGTATTAAGTTTCTGCTATACCAGTGAGGAAGTACAAAGTTTCTGCTTGAAACCCTTGGTTTCATAATCAGGATCCTCAGACCAGGGCACCTTAATCATCCAACATCTTGTTAACATACACGTGAAAAAGAATTAAATGCCTCTTCAGCCTAATGTATTCAAAGTTGTGGTGAGGGCATTAAAATAAAAGAAAACCTAACAGTTCATATGAACTACTCCAAAAGACAGATCCTTAAATTATCCAAAACTAGTGGAAGAAGGGTGTACAAATCCAGGTTTGAATTGCTGGTTCTGTCTCCAGCTGGCACAAAGAGGTGGAAGTTTCACAAACAAGAATTTTGCCAGAAAATTTAGCCAAGTACAACTCACCGAACTTCCAGACTCTGAGTGCTGTGATAAGTTGAAAGGACATGATGTTCTTTATAGTCATACTAAATTAACTAATTTGCCATACTTCCAGCTGATGTGCCAAATCTCATGCCAAACTTAAATACCTGTGAAGAGGAAGCTCCCACACAGCTGTGTTGGCTTGGTATTCAAACCATTCTTTCTTCCAAATTCAGAGAAATTATGTAAAAGCAAAGTAGACTAAAATTGCATGAGAAACTTCTTTATTTTAAGCATAATCTCACAAAGCAGACGAATTTCAGCTAATCCACTCTTAAAAGTCTCCTGTGATGTTAATTCCATAATGTCATAATGTAATCACATCTAGAACTTATCCAACCTTAAACTCCTTCAGAGCAAATGAACCAGTTTCTTCCTGCCCAGTTCTTAACTGATAGTCAGAATAGCTGATTGCTATTATCTTTAATAGCAACCTGCCTGTATTTGAAACCTTTTCCATCTTAGCTTTCTCTTTTCTAGTTTAGACTGCTTATCTTGTATCATGTTTAATAAAATTATATTTTTTTTTGTTCATGGCTGTTCTGATCATTCTCTAATCTCTCTATCTCCTTTTTATGAATAGTGTTAAAAAGTCACACAACTGCAGCTGAGTCTTCGTAGACACCAAGCCCAAGAGTTCTCCTTCAGTTTTTAAATTCTTCATTTGTTAGTACTCCCTAAATCAATATTTTCCTTTTCACGACTCTATGACACCAGTTTGTTTGTGTACAGACTACCGTACATCCTGATCCTTTTCTTCAATTTAACTGGATATTACCCAATCTGTATATATTCACATGCCACATGAACAGCAATTGCAAAAATTGTCTTGGCACAAGATGTCCAGCCTGGCTGAGATAGAAATGTTCTTAGGGGTGAACTACTTTTGCTGCCCACTTCCTGCTTTGGCTGGACCTTTGCATCCTTGCTTCAACTAATACTCTAAGAAGTCTTCAACTTAATGCTAACCTAAACTTTCTCAAACCTGCTCCGTGTAAGTAGTAACTACACAAAGGAAACATGAAATTGTTGGTGGGAAAGGACCTCTAGAGCTCATCCAATCCTAAATCTAAACCTTTCCATACCTGCACTGTATATCTATACAGTCACTGTAATTTGGCACTTGAAAAATTATTAACAACCTCCATGACATTTTTCTCCCTAGAAAAATGATTACTACTTGGGACTATCTCACAGGATGCTACTCAGTCTAAGTCTTTTATTCTTAAATTAAACACTTTTGTGTAATAGTGTAGATCAGAACTAATTATCTTTTCTTTAATCAGTATTGCTATTTTAACCTGTTGTGAATTGAATGCAACACAAAGACCAATCAGCACACATCCCATGTAGGTTTCATAGAGCAAAAAATATCACCAAAAAGAAAGCCTGCTACTTCTCCTCTGCATATATTTTACAATGAAAGCAAAACTGTCCTGATTCACTCAAGTAGGCAAATGCCAGTGTTCTCACGAAGAGTTCCCCAAAACCTCATCCCTTTACCTTCGATAATAAGCACAGCACATTTGCACAGCATAATCAAATATTTTTATTATTTAAGAAAGATTGTCTCCTTGCTTTTTGGTAGTGTATCCAAAGAGAAAATCAATACCACAATGAGCAGTTGTGAACAGAATTGACCATAAGTGTGATTCTGACAAAAATAACCAGTGTACTACTGGATGAGGAGATGAAGAATTCTTACACATAAGTGTGAATATAGGATGACTATACATTTTTTAGGAGGAAGTGAAATCTTCTAGGATAGAGAAACTGACCCCTATCGAACCTTCACGTTATTGTTGAATTGAAGTTGGAACCCTAGACCAAAGTAGCACAGGACTGATACAATTGTCACATGAGTCAGTATCCATCCAAAACATATTGTAATGATACCTTACAATCTATGCCTCCCAAATCCACTACAGTATTTACAGTTTGTAATTCCTCAATGGGAGCCACACCTCACTGGCCTCTTCAGGGAACTGAATATTCCACCCTACATGAAACTCTTATATTACAAACTTTTGAAACAGTCTGAAAGCTCCACTTACCAGTATCAGTCTAATCATTTTGGCTAATACCTGGTTCTGCAAACATAAAATCTGACAAAACTTACATACAATATTGACATATGTAAATATTTAAGTGAAGTAGTTCTTAAACTAATTAACTTGGAGTTTCATATAACTCTTCAGTTACTTCAGGACAGAGAAAGCATGATGTAAAATACTACATTACAACCTCAGGCACTTCTTCAGTATTCTTCACAGCATCATCATTTGTCCAGCACTTTTGTAGTTAAATAAAACACTATCAAATTTGTAACATCCCCGAAAGTAACACTCACCAACATGCATGTGTATATCACTCTTCAGTTAACTAAGTTCTACAGAATCAAGAAAATGCTCAGATGACGACACAAAATCACAGAATGGGCAATGTTGGAAGTGACCACAGTGGACCATTTGGTCCAACCTACCTGCTCAAGTAGGGTCATCCGAGAGCATGTGGCACTGCATCACATTCAGACGGTTCTTAAATATTGAGGGGAAGTCCACGACCTCTCTGAACATTAATGTATTCACAAACTTACTTAAGGTAGGTGTATATTTACAAATCCAATTCAAAAATACGTTTCCTTCCAAACATAGTACGTAAATGCAAGCAGCAAAACACCGATGTGTTGGCTTAGATTCATTGACGTTTTAAAACTACCACAATAGAGAAGGTGCATACAGTTCCCTTTCAGTGGAGCAACAGAAAATACTTTTAGATTTCTGATGCTTCAGAGACTTCCCCAAGTTTACCTTGTCACCCATAATGCCTCACAACAGTAAAATCACAGTGGCAGAAGCATGGAGAAAAAGAAGCCTGGGTCTCTTCTGCAGTATGTATCAAGGCAGGATCAGGGAAATATTCTTCAAGCAGTTCTTAAAAATGTTGATAGTAATATCAGCTCCCACAACAATCTTCTGTAGTGCTCCATTATTAAGGCTAAAGTTAACACTTTTTTTCTTTTTTTTTTTTTATTTTGTGTAGCTTCTAAGCTCATTAATTTTTGTCCTCCTCCTCCTCATCTAATCTTAGTATTTTTTCCCTACTCATCACAATCATAGAGAACAGATTACTTCTCTCCACTCTATAACAAATCTATCTGAAAACTGCAATCTAATTCCATTCTTATAGTGAAAATGTGTATAAAATTATGTGATTTTTTTTAATATTCTTCCTCTTTGTAAGTGTATGAAGTCTAACTAGAAAAAAAGGTCAGTTTTCGTCAGCTTGCTGGCTGTATGTTGGTGTTCTCCATACTAACATCAACGTGGATAACTATAAACACTTTTTTTAGAAAATCTTACAATTTTATATTCATATTTCACAACAATTGACTTACCAAAAACTAAGGATGGGAAGAGACTCAAGAAGCCATTTAATTCTCCCTTTCCCTGGGACATCATACTAAAATTTAACGTGCATTCTAATTATTTTTCTGTAAAAAATGGTGGGAGTTAATTAGTCCTGCATATTTTCCATATAGTACTGTTGACTTACATTGTCTACTATCAGAATTTATCAATATTTAAAGTGCTGTAATGGTGGAAAGTCTCCACAATGTTCAAGTTCAACCAACAAAATCCAAGTTCTAGGCTGCATGTTCTAGAGTACCATCTTCTGTTACTTTATCTGTTCAGACACCTTTAGAGGTAACTGAGCTGGCCCAAGGCCAACTGCTCTGAACGAATTACAACACAGGTTGTTTTTGGTGTTGACTCCAGTGATAGTGTTTCTTTTCCCATAATCACAGACAGTATCAGAGGGTGTTCTGGGCAATAAGTGTGTGAGTTGACACAAACTGGAGACCTCAGCCATAGAACAAGAATTACATTTTGGATGTGATCTTGGGTGAATTCTGATTAAATCATCAAAGAAAGATGCTTAGTTTCACCACATAACAGTATAAATCCAGTTAATTTTAACACAGATATATTGCTATACTATAAAATTTACAGTACTTTTTACCTTGTCAAGATCTATATAATCTCAGAGGCCCTGAACAACAGTGTTTGGTACACATGACTGCTTATACCTCCTCCCATGGGGCACAACACAATGTAGTATTACCTTATGTACTGGTTTTGGCTAGGATAGAGTTAATTTTCACATAGCAGCTAGTATGGGGCTATGTTTTTAGTTTATGCTGAAAACAGCGTTGATAACATGGGAATGTTTTCCTTTCTGCTGTTCAGGGCTTACACAGTGCCAATGGCTTTTCTTCACCTCACCCCACCCCACCAGTGAGCAGGCTGGGGGTGCACAAGAATCTGGAAGGGGACAGAGCCAGGACAGCTGACTCTGATGGGCCAAGGGAATATTACAGACCATAAAGGTTATGCTCAGCTTATAAAGCTGGGGGAAGAAGGAAGAGGGGGATGATCTGAATGATGACATTTGTCTTTCAAAGTTATCATGAAGTTTGATGAAGCCTGGTTTTTCTGGAGATGGCTGAACACCTGCCTGCCCATAGGAAGTTTTGCTTTGTTTGTGTGAGTGCTTTTGCTTTACCTATTAAACTGTCTTTATCTCAACCTATGATTTTTTTTTCTCTCACTTTTCCAATCCTGTGTCCCATCCCACTGTGCTGGGAGGGCAGTGAGCAAGCTGGTGTTAGGCTTAGGCAATGGCTGAGGTTAAACTATAGCACCTTAGAATCATATTTTTGACATATGAAAAGAAGTACTCTAACTTTCAACAGCACAGCCAGTGAATATATAGCTCATCAGCCCCTAACCCTCTGTTCCTTAATACTCCCCCGTTGACTGGGAAGAACCATAGTTAACAGCTCCTTTAAGAAGCTTCTGCATCTACATCATCCACAGGACTCTAAAAATATATAAACTAAAAAGAAAAGAAAAGAACATAAACTGAAAAGAAAAAGGCTATCTCTATGATAGGATACAGTGATGGCAAAAATATTATTTTGTTTCCTATAGGTCTCAAAGGAAAGGCTTATAATATAAGCCTGTAAAAATTGTCCTCACTACTTCTCAGTAACATGAAAGAGAGTTCTGGCTTCTTTCCTGATCATTCTGCTACACTCTGCAGAGAGAAAAATGACTTGCAACTTTATGATGCAGACCACAAATATTACTATACCACAAAAAAGGAACAATAAATGCTACTTGACCAACCTATAATTAGGTCTGAATCTGAACTACTGATAATTAATTTCCCTAATAGCAATTAGAACATGATGCAGCATTTTCACAATGTGAATTTGACAGGTAAACCTACCTCTCCCAGTCTGTAGCAATATGGCTGAATCTTCACACATGCTTTGGCTTGGGGAAGGGGAGCAGTTTCAAAGCAAATCTCCCCACACACCCTGTTTTTAAATGCCAGGCCAAACCACAGAGGAGCCTGGGTGCATACAAAGTTCCTTCCTCTTGGAGGAAACGAAACCAGAATTGCCACTCAATGTGCACAACTAAAGTGTTCCAATCCTTTGTTAGATGCTTGAAGGTTTACAGCGCTTCAACCTCTTCCTAAGCTGTGCCAGTCACTGCATGCTGCATTTCTTCTAGGAAATCACTTAAATATAGGCTTGCTGTGGAGACACCTGTAGCATGTACTTGGCACAGACCTGTCTGGCCAGGTTTTACCTTTGAGGCAAACACTGATTGATTTAAAAATGTCTACAAGGAAAAACTCAGTGTGGGTACTCTGGCTGAAAAAACCCTTGTGGGAAGGTACATCAGATGCAGACTTCAGCTTTGGTGTCATAGGAACATCCTCCAAACATCCTCCAGGTAGGCTGGCTCTACCTGCTGATGACTTAGTCTTATGCAATGCACACTATGGGGAAGGTGAAGGATAAGTAATTGCCTTGTTCTTCTTCGTTACAACCCTAACAACCAGTGTTACAAAATCTGAATTTAACACTCAGGATATTATCACACCTTTTTTTTCCCTATCTTATAGTGAGGGTTTTACCACATGATTAGAAGCCATCTCAAGTAACAGCTGTGTTGAAAGAAAAACAGATGGGTTCCTCTCTTACATCGTCAACTGTGGTACCTCACTTTTGTAGTGTACATAAGGCCCTGAGTATTTTCTGTCATCTGATTTTGGGATCAACAAAAACTGCTGAGACAGACCTACAAGTAAGATGTCTTTAGGTTTTGCTTTCTTTTGAGGCTGGTATTTAAAAGTATTCCAACCTCATTCAGGCTTTGCCTCTCAGTGGTACTATGCCAAGAACTCCAGTTGAGGATCTTAAAAATTAAAGCACTTACCATTATTGTGCTTATGAGGTAAATGAAACATTTAATGTGTGATATAATTTAACACTCATTCTTTATTTAATACTTCCATGTTACAACTTTTAGTACTAGCTTTCGCATCATGTCTTGTTGAGTACACAAAAATAAAATCCTTTACTCAGTGCCTTGTCTAAAATTTTTCATTACGTTTCTGCTTTTCTTTTTTATAGCTATACACCTGAGTCACAGTGTCCCACCAAAACACCCTTAAAACTTCTGAGCCAGAATTTTGACTTGAATTGGCTTCACAAACAAGCCTGTTTTAATTACAAATTAAGTTATGAACTTAAGTGCAATATCTTTAAATGTCAGGCTGTTCAAAACCAGCTACATTGTCCAGCATCAGTTTATCTGCAACAGAATATAAATCTCAAAACCAAGACAATATTTAAAATTCTTGACTTCAGACAAGTCAAAGAACAACTAAATAGCAGACCTCAAAACAAAAACTTGAATTCAAAATTCTTTTCACTTCAGCAGGAGTTTTTTGAGTGTAGTGGTTGCAGTACAGGGACATCAGTATTCAGTGTACTCTCCATGTCTGAAATAAAACAAAGCCTTTTATGAGTCACATCCAGGTACAGAAAGTCTGATATGTCTCATATGCAAAAAGAGACACACAACTCAGCAAGATAGGTACACAGGTAGAAAACAAAACACAACTGTACACATTCCTGCATTGCCAAATTAATGGCTGTTGCATAAAAACATATTTAATATTTACACACTAAAAGAGCTGAACCACTCTTTCCCTAAATAATTGAGTTATCCAAGTGTAAATAATTAATAAGATGGAAGAGTGCATTTGCCACAGAATGTGATAAATTTCTAGACAGATAAATGCTGAGGTGATTCCCCGATGCCTCACACACTTGTCCCAGATGCTGGTGTACACAGGGAGAAGCACAGATTCCCAAATCACAGCAGTAACAAGTGAGTCTCATTCTGTGCAGAAACACACCTTACAAAAGAGAGGTTCATCATATTATGGTGGAGTAGGTCAAGGGATGTTCATAAAAACTTTTGAAGGCTCAAATACATTAAGTGTAATGTAACAAGAGCTCCAAATAGGATAAAGACACAGAGCCTGACTCACACCTCAGAAAACTTCTAAACACTTTAATGCTTCTAAGTTAGTGGAGCTATTCCTTACTTACACTGGATGGGATCAGCACAAATCACAGTGTAATACAAAAATGTACTTACGCCATGTTTTTTCAACTTGGCACACATGCATTGTCACTCAGAAAACCTTAAACTGTTCAATAACTGATTGATACATGCAGGTACCCCCGCCTTGTACTCACAGACCAGCCTGTGGTACAGTGTCAGCATCAGGGACACATGTAGAGCACATAAGTCTCAGATTACCTCTACTTTGCCTTCTGCTCTTCCAAGCTGTCCCTGCTCTCTCCAGGCTACAATTTACAGGTTTTCTAAACTTACAAACATACTACGTATGATCTTACAGCTTAATTTAGAGAAGTGTTACACAGTCTGTATTTTCACTTTATCGGGGTTGTCTCAACCCTTCTGTCCTCCAAATACTCTGACGAATTTGAAAGAAACCATAAAATATTTACATGACTGTATTTTACTTTTGCACTAAATCTCTCCCTGATTCAGTACTTGTGAGAAAGAACAAGTGTCATGTTGTAAAGAGATAAAGAAAATTAAATGCAAAATTATGAAACGGGATTCTAATTAGAAAAGGAGAAGATTAGGAAGTTCAGTGATTAGAAGATCAGAAATTTTCCTGCTGCTCCGTCATAGAGTTTTACAGAGTAATTCCAAGTACACAAACCATTTGCTGAGTAGTTGATCTCTTCCTGTAGACTTTAAATTTTCTAGAGTTGTCTTTCTTTGAGATTTGAACTAAAGAAGAACCAAGTACTCCAGCCTACAACTGAAAGCAATATTTAACTGTAGTTTTTATACAGTAACTGCTACATAATGTTAAGTACTCTGAAAACCATACTGCATGTCTCAGTTATTGAAGTTTCAACTGCCTTTGTGCCTCAGTCTTATAAAACGGGAATGACAATATCCCCTGAACTTTCAGGAATTTTGAGATTTACTAGTGTTTTAGGGGGAACCCACATACTCAAAAGAAGATCTGCATCAACTGTCTTCAAAATAGCATTTGAATGTTATTCAATAATTAATTAAAGTATACACCCAAAAAATAATAAATTACCTAATAGCTGCTCATGAGGCATGCAACATCCATTTTTGTTCACCTGCCAAAGGGCTGAGGAATGAAAGGAAAACAAACAGAAGGTTAGACTATGGTTAGATACTTCCTCTTAACACAAGACTATGGAATACATAGAAACGATGAAATCTGTAAGAGCAACTTTGATCCAGCTAAGTTTTGAGGACCTGACTTTACAATATCAAAAAATACTATTTTTGTGCACTAAGAAACAAAGATTTGAACCAACTAAGAAACAACTAATACAACCATTCAGTCTAGTCAGTAGAATGCTGTTACTCTGAGATTCATTTCATATGCAGGAGATGCCAGCCTAGTCCTCTAGATTCATATAAGAATTAGTATTTTCAATAATAATAACTTTTGATAACAAAGATAGACTGTTTCATTTAAGTTCATGTTTATCATGCCCAGTCTTCATATCAGATCTTACATACCTCTCCAGTTCACATTTCTTATTGCAACAAATCTAACAAATGCAGGTTGCACTCACCTTGAGGAAAGATAGGGCCAAATGCCAACACTATTGTACTGATAAGGAAAGATAAAAAGTAAATTTCATTTCCCGTCAACATGTTTTTCTCTGGGCCCTTTGATCTTATCTTATACTGAATACTGATAACATCCTGCATTTTGTTATGTAATTATACCTGTGTTGTCCTCATTGACTGAGCTTTGTGCAGACTGAACCTCTCTTTATTTGCCTCAGTTCTGCACTGAACCTGTTGGTTCAGCTGAGGGAGCTGACACAATAACTTGTTTTTCTTTGAATAGACAACTGGTGCTTTGAAACTGTTCAACAAAAGTGAAGAGCACATCAGAAATAAAGACAAGAAACCTCACAAAAGACTTCCAGTTTTGGATGGCTGAGGAACAAGTTTTCAGCCCATCAATATTCTTGCTTCTACGGAGAACATTTATTCTCTCTGTCAGTGAAAAAAAATTAAAAAAATAAGAGAGCAGTTGTTAAGGTAGACTATTTGACATTACATGAAGTTGCTTTACAGTTCATTGCTTTGGCTAACATGTGACAAACCGACTTTCTCTACTGTAGATTTCAAATATAAATAGTTCCTTACTAAGCCCATCTGAGTTTCAAAGATGCCAAGGTATTAACAACATCTTATAAGAATGTTACTTGATCCAAGCTTCTTGAGCCCTTAAAATATACAATAAGGTAATATAATACAATAAATTCCAGATAAGCACTTCCAGTCTTAAGTATATTATTTTCTCTTCCTCCAAGTAGTAACTGTAACTTCAACCTCCAGCAGGCCCTCTGTGGGGATGGATGACACACACTAAAGCAGGCAGCACTCTGACACAAATGTGAGGAAAAAGAACGCACAAGCATCTTCAAATACACCAGAGGTGCAAATGACCTACTGTTTACATACCACTTACTTTTCAGTGCTCTCTCATCCTGCCATCCTGAGCAAATTCAGAGCAAACTTCCTGCCAATTCACAGCGCCACACTTAAGTGAGCACTGGCACCCAAAGAGGTTTAGAAAGAAGATACTCAGTAACAGAGTCTTGGAGTTTTAATGCAGATTAGACTGAATTGAGTCTTGTAGGCCAGCAACTTGTGCTCCCAGTCACATCACACAGTGCTTCATGCCATAGAGAAGCGCATTACCAAAAACTACACATTATCACTTAACTACTCCCAGCCCGAACAGTGCAAGGGAAGGCATTTTCTACACACTCCTTCTCCTCTATCTGCCCTCACAATTCTAAAATATGTCTCTTTCCAAACAAATCTTCCTGTCACACAGTTTGGTGACTTGGTAGAAAGATATATCACTCCAGTATAAATAGAAAGAGGATTTCTCTCAGGACTGCAGAACTTACATTCTCTTCACATAGTGTCCAGCTTCCAGAGAGTGTTTACTTTCTTTTTTGTAACCACTGGTATCTTCACTACCTTATATTTCAACAGTTGTGCATGGAGAAATTAAAAAGGACTCCCGCATACTATTCTGAAACATGTAATTTGATTATAAACCTAATAAAAAGTTGTCAACATCAGCTTTTTATTGTCGGCTAACAGATGTAATCCTGCTCTTTTCTCTAAGTATGTGAACAACTATGGAATTCATTGATTTAGGACTATGAGATACAAAAACCACCATGGATCAATTCTTCCACCTTCTGCTTTCCTTCTCAGCCTTATAAGCACAAGTCAGAGCATCTCCAATTAAAAAACTTCCAAGTTGCAATGAGCCTCTTTCATATACTCCTTCAGCTGCCTCTGTCAGTACATCTTATCTGAATATTGAACCTGATTCCTAACTCAATTTCCAGTTTTGGGATCCTTAAACCTTTCTCAACAATGCTGAAAAAACCTGTCGTCATAGCCTTGGAGATTTCTAAACCTCACCTGACTCAGACCCTGAGGAACATGACCCAGTTTTGAGATGAGTCTCACTTTAAGAAGTAGGCTGGACTACATAACCTTCCAAGATCTCTTCCACCCTAAATTAATCCTATGATTTTATGTCTATCTTTAGCATCTTCCCATCTTTCCTTTGTTACAGATGGCAAATGTTCCATTTAATTCAAAATCACCAGCTTGGAAGGAAACATTCACTTCTTTAATTCCAAACACAAATTTGAAATATCTGCTGCATCTAAATTCCCCCAAAAAAACTCGAACCCAAACTTTTGGAATTTTGCCATCTGCCTCTAACAATTACATATATCCAACTTGCAATTTGGCTGTAATAGTTCTAAGGAAGTAAAACAACCCTATCATTTTCAGAAAATCTGAAGAATTTTCTGGCTATTTGAGATGTCATGCATGTTGAAATCAAATCTCAATGAAAGTAGCTCTTTGTATATATTACAAATATATGTGTAAGAACTAACTTATTACTCTCAAATGAATAGGATAAGAGTTTTCCACACATATTTCATTCTTTATAGCATGTAATAGTACCTTTGATACAGGCAGCAACACCCTCTTTTTTTGTTTGTTTGTTTTGTTTTGTTTTTTTATTCATGCTAATTCAACATAGTTTAATTAATACTTTAAGTGTCACATCAATAAGAGTCAACCAACAACCTTTTAGTAAACTCAACCATAATGTCTTTTCTTCAAAAACAGCATCACTACCTTTCCAGACTTTTTCATTATACAGTACTCCTATATTTCTTATATAAATACATCTAGAAAATCTTTTTAACGATTATGATATGATACCATAACTGCCAGTTATCCCCACTGAATTTCAGGGTTGGTTCAAAGGCCACTTTAGTCATGTATGGACTGAATTCCTTACTATTATGGTAGGATTATCAGATCAAACAAACCATCCTTTGTATGTCACAGAGGTCCCCATATTCCTATAAAGCAAGATTTCTTGCCGCAAAAAAGATGCAAACCACAATTTTCCTGCAGTTTTTTTCTAGAACTTCCCTTTTCTTTCTTTCTTTCTTGAGCTTTCCACAATTTGGAAACAATTTGTCCAAGTCAAATTTTCAAGTTCATCTGGTTGTCTCTCCCTTCTAGTCATGCCATGCAATCTTTCAGCACCTCTGGAATACTACTCCATGAGGTCTCACAAAGCTGCATCTAAGGCAATCCCTTCTGTTAAGATCAGAATGTTAACTCTTCTTTTGAGGAGTGGTTTTTTTTCATTTCTGGAATGCAGCTGTCTTCCCTGGTTTCTTTCTTTGTTTTAGAAAATATCCTGTCCTCTCTTTTTAGTTTGGGGGTCTTCAGAAGAACTGTTCTGACCAATTCCAGAAACCCTTTTTGTTTGTTTGGGATCTGTTGTGTTTAATATGTTAATAGCTCTTAGATAATTATTGAGCTGACAATTTACATTCCTACCATCCTGTTGATTGCAGTGATGGAATTACCTCATTTTAGAAAAAACACTCAGATGAGCTGTGCGAAGGAGACAGAGAGACTCGGGATAAAACTTCAGAAACAGAAATGTTTCACAAAATAGACAAAAGTTAACTGGAGTAAAAAGAATTGTCCTTTCTTCACTAGAAGAATGTGTCTGTGATATTAAAATGGACTAGACTCTTATATGCTCGTAATTTCAAATTAAACTTGAATAGTGTACCACTTTTACTGCAACAGCTTTAGAATATATTTCAGATTATTGAATCACATTCTAAAGATCAAGTAGGTCTGCTTCAAATAGTATAACAAGAGCTTAAATATGATGATGAAATGAAGCAATTTTAAAAATCTGAAGGCAGACTCAAAGATTAAAATCCAGCAATCAGCCTCCAAATTGACATAGCTTAAAAGGATTAAAAAATATTGCAGCAAGTATTACAATCTTTCAAAAACCGTAGTCAAAGTAAAATGAAGTACCTACTGTGTTACTTTTAAAGGCAGAAGAATCTGAGAGATCCTTTTATTTACTTTTTTAAAGTAGAATAGTAAAATATGCTCTTTTCTACTTCAGAAATAAAATCATAATCAATTTATATTAAATTCTGTACATTCTGTTACACAAAGAATCAAATGCCCTGACTGAGAGGTCTCCCAGTCATTAGCTGAGATGCAAAGGTGGTGAATTTGATTTGATATGTTGATGTATGTCGATAATGTTATGCGTATAATTATTTGAGGCAATGGTAAAAGAATAATCCTAGTAGTGATAGTAGGGTGATGATTGTGAATGCTGTGGTCATTTCTTGATTAGTGAGCTCTTGGATAAAGAGTCATTTAGACAGGAAAACTAATAGTGGGGGAATTCCTGTTATGAAAAAAATGGTTGCATACAATGTAGGGGCTTTTGCTCGTGTAGTTATTTTTGGTGATTGTTTTAGAGCCTTGGTTGTGTTGAGTGGTGGTTATTAAGGGAGGATAGTTAGTAGTGTGAGGTTGGGTTTATAGACAATGATAATGGCTGTTCAGCCTAACTGGTGAGATGGATGAGAAGGCTAGGACTTTTCAAATTTGTGTTTATTTTAGTCATATTCGTCCCTCTAGGGCTGCTGAGGTGAAGGCTATAGCACTGGCAGTGTTGGGTTAAGTGAGTGAGACATTAGGAAGAGAATGGGCCCTGGGGGAAATTTCATTATTGTTGATAGTGGTAGACCAGTGGTTAGAGATGAGCCTTAAAGCATTTCTGGGAATCATAAGTGGAATGGCACTAGTCTCAGTTTTATTGTGATTGTTATTGTCAGCTGGAGATATGATGTGGGAAGGGTTTGTTGGGTAGTGTGTCATTGTCCAGAAGATCATGCCTTAGTCATGCTTGAGAAGAGAACTAATACCCCATCAAATGACCTATTGAAAACTAAGCAGTCATCCGCCCTAATACCTGTACTCATACCACTATTGTCTTCCTGTGAAGACGATAACAGCCTAGAAATACTACTTGCCTCCACATGAACCCATAGTTCTGATTACTTACATAATCTAAACCTCCTCCAATGTTAAAAACTGTCCTTCCAGTGTCCTCCCTCCCCACAATTACACTCCTATCCCCTCCACCAAATTCCTATGAACTAAGATTATCACACATGGGCTCCTAATCACCACCCTTGGTCAACAATGACTACTCCTAACATACTATCTTCCCCAAAAAGCTAGCCCAATGAACTGGCATTGACTAAATCTCCTCCCCAACACTAATATTGTCCTGCTGACTACTTGCTCTCGTAATCATACCAAGCCAAACCAAAGCTTGGGCCAGAGCTGACATCCTCCCGCTATGAAAAGGAAAGAGGAGACCAGGACAGGAAAACTGGGAACAGATTCTTAATTAAACACTAGCAGCTTCTGCTGCCAGCAATGGAACAGAAAGACGAATTTGGGTGTCTTGAGTAATGCAGGGATTCATCAACATATCCCTTGACATCCAAAGTTCAAAAACAGAAGCAGACATCAACCGTTGGGGCAGCACAGGCTGCTCTTTCTCTCTTCTTCTAGCACAGATCAAGTAGATATCAACACCATGCCTGACCCAAGTAACCAACAGCCATAGGCAACTGCCTATCTTAACTGTAGCTAGAACCAGTTCCAGTGTCCCAGTATAGTAGCTTTCTCTCCACTTTCAAAATAAAATAAAAGGAAATATATTCAAAGTGTGAAAACCCAGACATAGCAACTTAAGTTCACATATAAGAACCAAAGTAGAAGACGAGCTAGGAAAAACTGGTTCAAGTGACCTTCATATATCATACTTCAGGGTTTTTTTCTACTCTTTACTACAGACTATGCGAGACTGTTTAGCACATTAATGCGTTGCTGCTTTATAAACAAGGAAGCAAATTAATTTTAATAGGCTAATCAATTAACCTTGAAGAACATTTCATGCTTCCAAATCTAGACAAATTATTGTCCACTCTTGATTTTGATGAAAATATATATACAATGTCATTCTTCTGACAGAAATCTTACCCTCAAATCAAGAACTCACTTTTGCTGTTGAACTTAAGTGTATTTGAAAGTAGAAGTTTAATATATAAAAATCCAAGAAATTATATACTTATGAAGCCTTCTACATATAAGAAAGTTAGTTTGAATGAAGTTCTAGTCCTGAAAGAGAGAAAATTTTTATGGCTGACACCAGTTGGCACTTCCTAGTTTTTAAGGTGTTATTGTATTCATAGCTGAATTCTGGCCTCTCTTTTGAAAACTTCCTTTAGAGAAATCTGAGCTTTTCACTCTGTGGGGAACTGAATTATAAACAGGTATTTTTGTTTTGATCTGCATTTCCCAATTACCAGAAATGGGGCTGTATGGTGACATTTGGATAGGATTGCATTCAAATTTCGAATTTTTTTTTTTATTAATATAGTTGAGAGAAGTCCAGATTAAATCTCCATAGCTGTGACATGGTAACAAAAGACAGACTGTTGTATAGATCTTACTCTTTACCAGAAGCATAACTCTATATGTCTAAACTGTCTTATTCCTAAATTTACCTTCCAAATTCTAGAAGTTAAAATTTTCAGACCTTTTTGTCCTCTTCCGACCTGTTAAATATTGCTGTTTGTCATCCTGAGATCATCAATATTGCAGACACCATGACTGTTTCATGACAACAGCTTTTAGTACTTATTACATTATTCTTACAGTAATAAAGTTTGCAAAAATAATTAATTCCTTTTATTTAGGTTGTCTTCTATTATACATAGGTCCCAGCTTTTGAAGACTGTTTAGGGCAAGAATTATACTCAAATGCATCACATCTATGTTCTGAACTTAGAATGCAAGACCGTTTAAAGTAAATATTCCAGAAGCATTTTACATATGAGGACATGTCGATAAAAGCTTGACAAAAGAAAGTAGGGAACAAATTCTCTCTCCTACAACTGCTTACTCATTCATTATTCAGTTCTTTATCCGACTTCATGAGTCTCTTATTCCATCACACTGCAGAAACAAATGCAGGCCTTCTGGTGCTGACTTAATATGTTGTTGTCACTCTCTTTTTAGGAAGTCTGTTATCCAAAACCAAATGAAAGTAAGATTTTAAAATAAAGTACATAGCCGCTTCTTGGCTTTCTTCCAAGTAGATTCTCCAATAAGTCTTCAATCTATGCTTGCTTTTAAACTCCACTGACATAAATAGTTTTATAGTAAATATTTTGTAGTTAAACACATCCCCTCATTCTTTATCTTAAGTGAAGGTCCAAATCAATTATAATCAAGAATGACGTGCAAGGTTTTAAAAAGTCCTTATGCATTTCTAAACTTCAGACAAGTTTACTGGTTCTACTTTGAACTCTTAAGTTAACCTCTGTGAAAATTTTGGGCCCAACCACAATTTCTAGAGATTTCTAAATATGCAAAAATACATAAATACAAAGTTAACTCACTGCCATCCCAGGCTAGAAAGAAAAGACAAATATCCTTAATCTTTCTTTTCCTAAGGAACAGTTTGAAAATCAAATTTTTGGGAAATTCATGTGAAAACATAATGAACTCTATCCTGATTCCTAGGATGAGCCCTCTCTCCTTATTGACTCCAGTGGGAGCCTGGGGAAACCAAACTCTTCTGGGTTCCCAGGGTTCAGAGCAGAGATTTCGGCATGTGAAGGAATATGGAGAAAACTACCAAATTCCCTAGGAAAGAGAACTTGTTACATGGTAGGAAGCCAGGGCTAGCGCACAAGAGCCCACCTGCATATCTGAACCTGTTGTTCCTGATGTGCTCCAGGAATCAACAGACCAATGTACAATACAGGTTTGGTAAGGTTGGAGATAGGTTGAGAATACCGAGGCTGGGTTTTCTTTGAGCAGAGGAAATTTATAACCCAGGTTAACGTTTCACAGATTACCTCCTTGTCTGCAGCTCAGAGAAGAGGAATCTGTTACAGCCCTATCAAAATGATGTTTGCTCAAGCAAGAGCAGTGTGTTTGAACTTTGAATATTTTCCAGTTCTCTCCCCAGTCCATAAATCAAGACAGTGGCCATCACAGCTGCAGCATCTCCAGTTTCAACCTGCTTTACTGGTAACATGAATACCTTTGCCAAGGGAGCCCTCTTGATGTGCCTTCAGTCATCTAGACTCCAAAATTTTCCTGAGGGACGCACAACCTGACACTGTTTTTATTCTAACATATCTGTAAGTTTTCAGACAGGTTTACAGAAGCTGCATAGCAGCAATGCCCTCTCATCAGCTTGCCATACATGTGCTGGGGTGTGATGAACAAGGATTGTGATTTTTCATTGACAAGTCAAGTTGGCAGTGCTAAGGAACCCAAAAAGGCAGTTTACCCGCCCACTACTGTTTTCACACTGCTTATTTCTTCTGACCTGAAATTCCCACTTTCTATTCACTGTGTCTTGTTTTACACAAACACAACACCTACCCACCAGACTCTTCCAGATCTTGTGCTCTGCAGCCATAAGACCACTTTCAGCATAACAAGGAGTAGAGAAAAGTCATCTGGGACTCTTTCCTTCATTACTGCATCTACCATGAGAAGGACAATATGCCACTGAGAACTATCACAACAAAATAGCAGCAAATAAAAAATTTATAAGAAGAAAGCCACTAAGATGAAAAATCAGTTTTTCAATGCACCGATAAAAATTAATCATAATTAAGATAATAATAATAATAATAATTAATAATAATAATGTCATATGGACAGAAATTATGTTGCCTTATCAAGGAAATCTTTACAGTCCCTTGTCATATGGGCAAAGAAAATATTTCTAGAAGTTGTCACCAATGTCACCTTTCAAGCACATCAAAATTCAAACACTGACTTAGTTCACTGAGGTATGATTTAAATACCATACCTTGAAATCAAGCTTTACATTCCACACTGTCTATACAGTTTTTGAAAAAAAAAACAGCCATAAACAAACATTTTCAAAAAGCCACAGTCACAGTGAAATTTGAAAAAGTAAGAACAGTTTGCCCTTGGAAGGGAGTGAGAAGCCATTAGCAGCACTACAACTTATTTTTTCTTCCTTTTTTTTGGTTTCTTTTTTCTTTTTTAATAAAAAATACATGTCCCAGTATGTTTGCCATATGGCCAATTCTAAGACAAAATTTTCATACTAGGATTTTGTCACCAACAAACTACTTTAAATTAATTGTGCTACCATAACTTTCTACAAAGGAGTTCCTGCCATCTAATCAGGCGCATTCAAGCTTTATTCAAGCAACATGTAACAGTAATGCTGCAGCTTGGGGCGCTAAAAGTAAATTGAGAATGTACACTTCATCCAGTCATCTCTACAACAGAATTTCTGCATCTGCAAGTCCTGTAGGGTAAATAAATGCCACACATACATCCCTGTCCCAAAGGACAAGCAGATTTTTGGAAGATCAGAATTTGTCTATGGTATCATCATTTTGCACAGCATTTTACACAGAAACAAGGGAAAATTATCTAACTGAAAACATGCAGTTTGGAAAGCTGTCAGGGTAAGGAAAATTTGCAGAAGTGAACAAAGTAGTGCTATCAACAAATGCAGGTTGGTTAGCAGCACAGGAGTGTGCCCAGTGCAAGTTCCATGCCACCCCAACACACCTGCAGACTTGCACCATCTCAGCTACTCTACAACAATGCAGGAAGCGAAGGTGAAGGGGGAGGAGGCGGCTGCCTAAGGGGCTTGAGCTTTGGAGAGACACCTCCAGGATAACAGCTACAATAACAACAGGAGAGGACAGGGAGTAGGAAACAGTAGAACCTCGTGCTGAAAGGACCTCTCCTGGTCCCAGCAGATGACCAGGGAAAGGCACTAAGGAAAAGAATGGTGACCACTTGCACCTCAACCCTAACCAGCACACTCTTGCTCTTCCTGGTCACAAAGGGGTGCAAAGAGCTCCTCCTCTGGAGCCACCACAGCATCTGTCAGGATGCATGCTGACATGCTCCTGATGCACACACAAACCATATGTGCCACAGCTATTTTCAAAGCCCAGTGCTAAGAGTCCATGACTGCTCATGCCACATTTTTCAATGGCTGTATATGTGGTTTTGATAGTTCTCACCATCCAAAGCAAGACTGCCTTCCCAATCTGTCTTGCTCAAGTAATATGAAACAGAAGGTGTTTTTTTCTCTGTATACGTTTACATGGAAAATAAACCCTTATTTTTTAAAAAGTGTGGTCTTTCATTTTTTCAGAATCCAGATGAAAGCAACTAGCACTACTAAATGGCTGAAGAGAAGACTTAAGCAAGAGATATTATAAGTTATTTTGGACCAAGCTCCAGATCTCACAGGGTTCTCTAAAGCAGCAGTCTTACTTCCAAAATATTGGCTATACTGGAAAAAAGAAACCTCATGTTACAAGTCTTAAATTCATTATGCACAAGTGAGCACACCCTTTGAGTATTTGACTGCAACCTGAGAAGGATTGAAAAGCCTTGACCTAATCTGTCTGATAAGGGCATACTCAAAGCCAGTGGTGCAGATTGCAGGCTAAGGAGTATGTTAGGCACCAGATCAGTTATTATTCGTTCAGAACCACCTTGTGGGGAGTGTGTATGTGTGTGTGTGTGTGTGTGTGTGTGTGTGTGTGTGTGTGTGTAGGGGGAAGCAATGAGTTGAACCCCACGGAGGTGAGGTAGTGTCGTGTTCCTCATGGCAGCCCCTGGAGCCACATGGGGAAGCCCCAGAGTAGTTGTCTGTCACAAACAGCCCAGGAAAACCATAACACACCACAGCTCCTGGAACCCCTCACCCAGCCTCCGATTGGCAGGGACAGTGAGGACACTGCTCTCACCCGGGCCTGGAACCCCCAGAGTGGCTGGTGGGTCAGAGACCCCACCTGGAGGGGTTGGCCGCAGGGACCAGAGCAGATAAAACCCATGTGTGAAATGTATGAAAAACTGAAGATGAGTGAACAGTTGGTTGGAGTACAGTGCTAATAACACCAAGGTTGTGGGTTATGGGTTATGGGTTCGATCTCCATATAGACCACTTAAGAGTTGGACTCAGTGATCCTTGTGGATCCCTTCCAACTCAGAGTATTCTGTAAAATCTGTAAACAAGATAGCATATGATAAAAAAGGGCAAATTTCATTTCACAATTTGTATGTAAAACACAGCAGCTGATATTCTGCTTAACTTAGTGCTGGTACAGCTTTAGCTGGAGTATTTCATCTTGTTTCCAAATCACACTGAGAGAAATACATTATTTAGAGACAGTTCAGAGGAGAGCAACAAAAGTGACGAGAAGCAGGGAAAACAGCAGCCAAGAAAAAAATCTGGAAGAAATGGGCTTAGTCTACAAGGAACATGGAGACTGACCATTAAAACTTTCTGATAATTCTGAGAAAGTTGCAGAGAGGAACATAATGATCCAAATTTTAAAGACAGTTAAAAACCTCCGGTAAGAGACTTTCCTCAGAAGCACTTTTCCAGTTCTGCAAAATTGTTTACTAAATATCTTGGGATCTTTTTATTATTCACTTGTCTTTGTCTCAAAGCAAATTAATCTACTCTCCGACTTCCCAAATTTCCCTCAATTAACATTTCTGAAGATAAGAAAAAGGAAACCCAAAACAGGCCATAAAAATGAAGAAATAGTAAATAAACACATTTAGGTAATTTTAGGAAATTCAAGTAATGTGGAAGGTTTTCATTGTAAGAACACACTGAAGCACTGTTGATGTAAAGAGCCTAATCTCTTTTCATTTCCTTAAATATTGTAAATACATTGATTCAAAAGATCAAAAAGTGTCATTTAATGACAAAGACACTAGTAAACAAAGTAAATGACATTTGAAGTAAAATGTGAAGAGACAAGGTTCATTATCTGTCTTTAAACAATACATCACAACACATTTTTCTGCTCTTGTCAGTTTGTTGCCAATTTTGCCCCCAAGAAGATGCAGAGAACTGCTCAGAGACAAGATTTAGTCTTTAAGCAGTGAGGTATGTTTATTAGGCAACATTGGAGAGCAGCCAGCTCACACTGGACAAACTGCTCTGCCTCTCCAGTGAATTTACAGGTTTTTATACAATTTCTTACAGGTGATTGCAAAATTTTACATATATATTCATATAATTGCAACATTTAGTTATAATATTCATAATAGGCAGAGTCTAAGCGGAGTCTGGGGTGTGGTCTTCAATTTGGGGAGAATCTAGGAGGGTTGTTCCTGTTCTTCATACTTATCAGCCCCCGGCCCAGGCTCCATCATCTTCATGAATTTTTCAACTTTCTTGGTTTTGGTAGACTTCATGGTGAATTTTGCAAGATTCTTGGACTCAAGCCCCCATTTCACCCCTTATCTTACTTATATTAGGTGTGTGTGCATTCTTTTAGTGTACGGTACCACCTAATCTCTATCTCTAGGTTCTGGCAGTACATCCTAGCTAAGTATTGGTAAACTCTTTGTGCTCTTCGTTTATACCTATATTTTGATTTTAACTCTCTACCTGCTTTCTAAGCCTTGTCTGGCTTCATTTCCCCCCTTTTCTTAAACTTACGAATTCTTTCGTCAAGTTTCAAGGACAAAAGATTTTGATAGATATGCATTATTGTCTACGTCCTTTTGACTTTCGCTTGTGTTGTGCCCAATATGATTTGGTTTGTTCCCACTGTTCTTCAGCAACAGTGTGGGAATAGGGGACTGCAATATGTTGTCCACATTCAGATGTAATGATAATGTTTTGTTGGTACAATTGAGCTCCTCTGGCTCGTCTTATAATCATATAAAGACAGAACACATAGGTTCTAATTTCTAAGTTTTCAATATACTGTATCACTTGATGTACTTGCCCATTATAAATAGGGATGTTTAGAAAGTCAGAGCTCCAACGCTCTCCTGTCCATAATTGATGAGTTTGAGAGTTACAAGCTAAACATAGTATGTTAGAAACTCCTTCTCTTTCTCTCACTACTTTCCAAGTTTTCCTGTTACAATTTTGACACTTCACACAAATCCAAGGGCGACATGAGCAACCATGGGTGTGACAAGCACTTATTAACTGCCTTTGTAAATCACTTATATCTATAATCCCTCCTTCGAGACTAATTCCTTTTTTCTGCAGCGCTGTCTTCTACATAGTCATTAGATTATTTAGGCATGTTCAGTGTCTGTGTTCTGCAGCTGGTTCCAGAGGGGGAAGGTGTAATGGAGTTGCAATGAAGGTGGTCTGCAACACTTGGAAAGGTCTTTCTCACTCTTCTTGTAGAGGTTTTCCTGAAAAAAAATTATAAACACATACCCAACTACTAGGATTAAATGAATGCAATTTATAGTCTGGGCTGGTGGTTTATTACCACCGTGGTGTTCCTGTCAAAATGATAACATAATCATATACATCCTTATCTGCATAGCATAAGGTCAACTGCACAGTATTTCAAATGGGTTTAGTTTCTCTTTTGATCTAGGTTTAACTCTCAACCTGATCACAGCAATAGACAGAGCTTGGTACTATTGTAAATTAGTCTCTTGACATATTTCAGCAATTTGTTGTTTGATAAGATGATTCATCTTTTCTACCTGTCCACTGGCCTGCAGCCTATAGGGCATGTGCAATTGCCATTTGATTTACAATGCTTTGCTTATTGCTCTCACAATTTTTGCACAAAAATGTGAACCTCTGCCTGAAGAGATACTTCTTGGTATCTCAAACCGTGGTATGATTTTGTTTAACAAAACTTTAGTTACCTCCCTTTCCTTGTTTGTCCTGCAGGGGAATGCCTAAGACCACCCAGAAAATGTGTCAGTCAACACTAATAAACATCAATACCCCCCCTTTTCTTGGAAGTTCAGAAAACTTTAGATGCAGAATACGTCTTTCAAAATTAAAAAAAAAAAGGAGTTCCAGGCAAGAGAGGATTTTCAACATTTTCAAAAACTCAAAACTTTACATAAAAGTTACTTGGGAAATGCTGAAATAAGAAGCTATCTCATTTCAGAGACACCTCAAACCTGCTGCTGCTCTGAAAAATCATCATGAGAATTTCCTCAGAAATTGTATCTGGGTGTTCAAGGGGGCATGTTGGGTTTCCATGGTTTGAATGCCTGGAGTTAGCATCAACTGTTTCAAGCCCAGAAATTCAGCTCCACAACAGAATACCTGGAAGCCTATAGCACTCATAGCTGCCGTCTGCCAAGAGGAATGCCAGTAGCCAAATGGTGTCAGGATTCAGCTCTTGGAGCCTCAGATCCTCATCTACACAGAGAGCCAGGAAAGTTTGGCTTGGCTGGTTGTCCCAAAGCCACGTGCTTGCCTCCTCAGCTCCAGAGTAAAACCACAAGACGGATTTTCACAGGGCTGCATTTAGATACATTCTTTCAGAAAATTCTTTCAGATTTTGAAGAAAATTGTTGAACAGAAGATATCTCAAAAAGCCATTTTTTTGCATAAAATAATTTTTACTTTTTGATGAGATGAATTATAAAAGAAAAAAGGTATGACAACATATAAAGAGAAACATTGTGAAATGAGTGCCCAGCATATGATGTACCCTTCTATTTCAAATATTAGTAAAAATAAAGCAAACTTCTAGCACAACCCACAGAAAAGGGCAGAAGCAGAAGCAATTTTAGAAGTAATTGTCTTTCAAATTAAACTCACACAATCAGCACAAAGTTTCTGTCAAATACAGCCATGTACTAAGCTGAAATTCACATTCTGTATATATTTTCATCTTGAAGGACTGTTAATGGGAAGAAATGATACAAGTCAAACCTTTCACGTGCTGGCAGGCAGTTACCTTAAAGCCAGCCATGAATGTTTTACAACTGAGCTTTAGCTATGCACTGTTTTCTTTCCAAGTTTGGGAAGATTTGTACTAGCTCTCATGTTTTGCAGAGTTAGTTATTTGAGTAGACTGTAGCCTGGAAATTACTATTGGAACCTTCTCAGAACCACATCTCATTTCTCAGACCAAAATGACAGAAATATCTGTCAAAAAAAAAAAAAAAAAAAAAAAAAAAAAAGCTGGATCTTGAAGGTTGTATTTATTTTTGAAGCCTTTATTTGCTTTAACCTAAATAAATTTCAAGCTTACCTCAGGGGAAGGATTTTGCATAATTAATGAGTTTGGGAACTTGCCCAAACACAAGGCAGAGGGAAAGACAGGAAGGAAAGTAGCAATAACATTAAATTACACTTAATGAGTATTTCTCAATAAAGAAAGGAGAAAAGCACTTGAAGGGAAACAGTTTGGGACAGAATGAATATTCCCCTGATGAGAGGTTGTCTAATATTTTGATATTTCCATGCATCCAGAAAAGATACTCTTATCATGAGGACACAATAGTAAGAAATGGAAGAATTTTATTTATTCGCCCATCTCTCTTTCTAGAAAGTCTTTGTACACAGCTGTCTCAAGTGAGCTGCCAGAAGTTTCCCTAACCTTTGTGTCCATGAATGGCTGCAGAAACTAGGAAGGTCTAGAAGAGGCTAAAAAAGCTAGAGGAGTTAACACACAAAATGATCAGTGACTGTGATGAGAATGTAAAGATGTGACTTGTGGCATATGTGAGAGAGAAAAAAGGATTGAGGGGTATAAATACTGTGTGGAGGGAAGTATCCCCACAGGGCTGAGCAGACTGGGAGTTGTTGGGAGCTTTCACCTCCCTTGGCTGCCGAGGTAAGGAATCAAGACATAGAAAATTTTGAAAAAGTTGCCACACGACCTCGGAATTAGTAAGAGGTAGGAGAGAGAGATTTAAGAGTTACATTTATGCCAGTCTGTATTTATGTGATTGCCACACTTCTCTTCTGCAGGAACTGATTGAGCAAGGCAAGACATGGGATTGGAAACAGATTGTGTTTGCTCAGATGTGTGCTGAGAGAGGACTCATGATGCTTACTCTGATGTAGCCATCAGCATTGTCCACAGGTTTGCTACCCACCTTTGAAATGCAAAACAATAGATTACTGCCACTGCATAGCTTTAGTGACTGAATGGTTAAGCTGTGAATATGCTGGTTCCCTAACACTGTAGAGGTAACACTGTAATATAATTATCCCTCAAAAAGACATTTCCTGGCAGATCTTAACAGACCTCTAGCACTGCCATATGCCCAGCTAGTGGAGGTTTGTCCAGCATAAATATCATAAATATCCATACAGAGGAGGACCTCATTGCTTGTCTGAATATGCCAAAGACAGCATGCTTTTCACTGTCAGGAACTGGGTATAAGTAGATCTGAAAAGTATAACTACAGAAGATGCAGTTTAGAAGATGTAGTTTAGAAAATACAAGCAAAACCAACAAAACAAACAAACAACAAAACAAACAAAACCAAGCAAACAAAAAAATCAGGATCTGGGAACAAACAAAGCTGCCAAAAATCATACAAGCTGACCATGCTAGACAGGCTTTGGACATTTTGCACTCCACCATCTCTTTATCTCACTATATTTGCTCACCTCTATACACAACTCTATGCAGCTTTCATTTTTACTATTCTTCACATGTTCCTGTCACATACTGACAGACTTAGGCTGTCAGGCCACGGCTCAGAGAACATTTCTCCCAATGCATTTATTTTACAGTTGCTTTGGGAAGTGACAGTGTTCATGTTAGCAAACAACCAGCTTGACCTCTTCTTCTCTGGAACTTTCCTCCAGTCTTCTCAAGGGTATATTTCCACCACAGACAAAGACTTTTGTTTTGAAGAATATGCCCATAAGCCTAAAAGGGTCTTGTTCTGCAGTTCTCTTATGAATTTGAAGTAATTTCTAAATTACCCCACATTTGCTCTGGATCTGTAGATACAGTGCTTGATTTGGTCAGTCTTATTCAGTCTGATGAATGTGAAACGAGCTCAAAACTTTGAATCTTAAAGAAGTCTCTCTCTCCCTCTCTCTCTGCCAATTTAATTTTTCTTTTCTTGCTTAGGATAAAATTAGCAGAGATGTAAAGAATCATTACATTGTTGCCAGGAAAAGTTCCTTGTGCTAACATCTGTGTTCAGAAAGTGAACATGACAAGACCGTCAGCCCTAACATTCCTGACACCTGACACCTTGTAAGTTGCTTATCTTATTGCCATGCCAATACAAAATTCTCTAATAGCATTATTTTAGTCATCTTTGCATTCCATTTGCACTCATGTAAGTCACAACACATTTGACTCTGAAAGAGAATCTTGTCTGTTTTATGGAAAATTTTTAATATACCGAATTACTTTTAGAAATCTTCATGTTAACCCCTATGACCCTTTTAATTCTCTTGGTGGTACATGGAAACAGATGTTACTCTCATCTTTCTTTATATTTCCGCTGGTAATATGAATAAAGTAGCAACAACAACCAGTTTCTAAAATCACAAAACCCAATATTTAATAGCTTCAAGAAAGTAATTTTTTTGAGCAGAAATGCCAGATTTACATGCACTTTTCAAAGAAGACCAGAGCACCTTTTCAAACGGTGGACAGTTTTACTTTTAGACAGCATTTTAAAATCATGATATTCAGCTCTTCCTCAAGATTCAGGTTTCTGCGCTTCTTCTGCAACAGGTAAACTCTTCATGTATTCAGTTGCAAAGTACATGCTCCAGCACGTGTTGAACTGGAAAAGAGCACGTTAACCTTCATAAAATGCTGGTTCCACTGAGAAGTATGTTCGGAAATTATGGGGAAAAAAAATCACCTTTGAAACTATAATCTCTTTTAAACATTACTTTAAAAAATGCATTTGACCCTGCCATCAAGAATTCAATTATGATATTTTACAGGTAATGACTTTTATTTTCCAGTTCAACCATCCATAAAATGAAATCCTTCGTGTGATTACTGAAGCATTGGTAATTGGGCTTTTCCTTACAACTAAGCAAAAGATCCACAGAGAAAGAAGTAAATTTAAAAGTTTTTGTATCCTCCAGATTTAGAGGGAAAACATTGTAATGAGGTGAGCATGGAATTGTCCTTTTCTTAAAAGAAGAGACTGTTCAGACATGCCATTTGTGACTAGTAGACAGAGAAACACTGCTTTTTTCTTTGCAGTTTTTTTTATGCTGCAGGATGGCTCATGATCCTGTGTGATGGGCATGCCCACCATATTGGCCAAAACATGGTAGATAGTTCTGTGAGGAAATGCTTCTTACCTTCAATGAGAGAGAAAGATGAGAAACCACAGCAGAAACAACTCCCTGAACACAAGGTTACTCCAAGACCTATGAGAAACCCTCATATGTGACAGTATTTATGATAGGTAAGAGTGAGTGGTTTAAGGTGTTGTTACTTCTTGGGTAACTGATACCTACTCAAGGTTTGATGGTCATACAGTTGATACAGTATTATCTCTCAAAATATCTCTTGTCTTCAGTAAGTTCCTACTGATTCCCTTCATTTAAGAGTCATACCATCATTTGTCAAAGATTCCCATAATGGTAGTGGGGAATTATGGGAATCATAATTCCCATTAGCAGCAACAAAGACCAAGAACAAGCCATGAATCAGACTTTGCCAGTGCATCCACTCAACAGTAGATGCCTTCAGAAACAGAAACATCCAAATCCATTAGTCCACACCCAGAACATACAGTGGGCTGTGTATGACCCTGATCACTGCCTCTGGCACTGATGCTGACCTGGACGTGCTGGTCCACTTCCCACCACCTTTTCAGTGAGATCCCTGCTCTCATCTGCCTTATTATTGTGCTTGACTCCCAGCTCCTCTTCCTTTATGGAGCAGTAGGCCCTCAAAACACTCTGTCAGAAATCGGGTGGGTGAAACTGAGAAGACAATAAGCACTAAAATTACTTTTCACAGACTAAAAGGGACAGACATAGACAGTGACCAATGGGGAGGCAATCTAATGTCTTATTTCACGTTCACAGACATCCTCAAAGAACAGATGTGGGAACCTTCATGACCTGGTAGAAAAAAGGAAGTTGGTGGAGATAGTTTTTCTGGACCTTACTAAGACTTTGGGTGTTATCCCTCACAGTATCCGCCTGGGTTGATAAAGGCAGCTTACAAGAAAGATGGAGGGAGTAATTTCAGCAGCATCTGTAGTGTCAGGACAAGGGACAATGGTTTTAAATTGAAAGAGACTGTACTTACATTTGGCATAAGGAAGCAATCTTTTACAATGGGAGTGGGGAGACATTGGAACTGGTTGCCCAGAGGAGCAGTGAATATCCCATCCATGGAAGTGTTCAAGGTCAGGTTGGACAGGGTGTTTAAGAAACCTGGTCTAGTGAAAATTGTCTCTGCTCATTATAGGGAGCTTGGACTATATGAATTTTAAAGGTCTTTTCCAACCCAAACCATTCTCTGATTTTTAACATATATGCCATTTAGGAATGGGCTGAGGGAGAAGAAGGACCTAGGGTAAGAGCATCAGTAAAACACTAGGCTACTGGCATATGGGACATTCTTCATCTCTCTTACTAACGTGTCTGTAATTGAAAATACGATGGTGCCTCTTGATTTAGATGTAGGGAAATGACATACAAGCTAATGGTGCTACTCTGCATCTACACTTCTGCACAGACAACAGGATTCAACTACTTGTACTTAATCATCCCAATAATAATGGTTTATATTATAAATTCTATCACAGTTTGCACAGAGACAGATGAGCAGCGATGGATGCCTTTGGATATTAGATGAGGAATGGATATTTATCATACCAAAATCTGGACGTTTTTATATTAAATAGATGGCAGTAAAGCATTACACAGTTTATAATCCTAATTAAATTGTTGTATTTTTAGTATGGAAACCCTGAAAACTACGAGCCTTGATCTATGATGAATGATGCAGTCATTTTTGTACTGTAAAGTAAATGCCTCTTCTTGCTGTGCAGTGCTAATTTGAGGAAGGTTCATCCTAGGCAGTCTAAGACATTACTTCCTTGGCTTTCCAATGTAGAAATACAATACCAATAAGACAGTTTTACCAAGTATTTTAACCTCTTTTTTTAAGTAGTATAGTGATCATAGTTTTTGTGTATGATTTGAGTAAAATTTTTCTGTCTTTCAGGTAAAAAGAAAGCAATTTTTCCAGATAAGGACTAATTATGAAGTATTGAGTTGGTCATGTCAACAATAGATAGGTTATGTTAATTTGTGCTTCAGCTTGTGGATTGCTCACTGGGTAACGGCCTTGAAGGATAGAAGGATCATTATGCTTTAGTGCAGTATCTTTGAACAAAAACAGCATTAAAGCAAAAGGACGCTTAAATTCCCTGTAAAAAACCCCTACAGAGCCAGGGAAACCTCTTTCAGAGATCTATCAGGTTCATTGCCAAAGATGGCAATAAGGTCTCTCTGGAACCTTCTCTTCTCCAGGTTGAACATCACCATTCTCTCAGCTTTTCCTTATAAGAGAGGTGTTCCAGCCCTTTGATCATTTTTATGGCATTCCTCTGGGTTCATTCCATCAGGGCCATATCATTCCAGTGCTGAGGAACCCAGAGCTGGGCAGAGTACTCCAGGTGGGGTCTCACCAGAACAGAGAGGCAGAATCACTCACTTTACTGGCCGTGTTTCTTTTGCTCCAACCCACAATACAGTTGGCCTTCTGGGCTGTAAGTGCACACTGTCGAGACACACCAAATTTTTCATCCAACAGAATTCCCAAGTCTCAACCCATTTCTCTCCCAACCTGTATTGATGCTTGGGATTGACCTGACCCAGGTGCAGCACCTTACACTTGGCCTTGTTGGATGTTAAGAGGTTCATATAGGCCAACTCTTCAAGCCTGCCAAGCCCCCTCTGGATGATGTTATTACCAGAGAGGTCTTGTTTAGTCAGCAAATAAGCCCCACACAGTTATTCTCTTATCCCCACACACACCCTCATTATAGCATGGGTGAGAAAACTGGAAGACTAAAAGTGAAAAACTAGTGAGTTGAGACAAATACAGTTTAACAGGGAAAGCAAAAGCACACACAGACAAAGCAAATCAAGGGATTAATTCACTGCTTCCCATGGGCAGGCAGGTGTTCAGCTGTCTCCAGGAAAGCCGGGCTCCATCATGTGTAGCAGTGACTCAGAAGACAAATGCCATTATTCCAAATATGCCCCCTTTCTCCTTCTTTCCCCAGTGTGATGGGGAAAGTGTGATGCTATTCGATCTGACCTGTGGTCACTTGTGGTCAGTTGTCCCAGGTGTGTCCCCTCACAGCTTATTATACACTCCAGTCACTTTGCTGGGGGTGGGGTGAAAAGCAGAAGAGGCCTTGGATCTGTGTAATCATTGCTCAGAGAGACCTAAATCATCTCTGAATTATCAACACTGTTTTCAGCACAAATACAAAATACAGCCTCATATAGCTACAATGAAGACAATTAACTCTATCCCAGTCAAAATAAGCACAGGTGGTTTCCCTTCCCTCTAGCAAATTTACTACACCTCTCAGCTATGTGTCACCTGCAGACTCGCCCGGGATGCACTCAATCCCACTGGCTGTATCACTGATGAAGATATTAGGTAGAATTGGTCACTGTATGGACCCTCGAGGAACATCATTGTTTACTGGTTTCCACTTGCACATTGAACCATTGTCTGTAACTGGATGCTGGTATCAGCCAATTCCTTCTCCATCAAATTCGTATGTCTGCAATTTAGAGCTAAGAATGTTGGGACGAGCATATCAAAGGCCTTACAGAAGTTCAAGTAGATGACATCTATAGCTCTTACCTGATTCAACAACGCAGTTAATCTACATTTCTTGCCTACAGCAGCATAAGAACACAGTTTCCTGAAACTGTCTGGCCCTTTTTATGAGTACTACTGTACAGATCAAGCACTTCCAGGACATCACTACAGAGCACATACTATCCCAAAGATACTCTTAATGCACGCACTTCCAACAGTAAAAACCACCACACTGAGGTTTTCATTAATCTCCCACCCTTAATGAAAACCCAAACAAATCAGAATGTATAAAACAGTCTGCAGAGAATATGCATGGAGGTGAGGCTGAGGTAGTGGCAATGGATACCCCTTTATCAATATGTGTCTGTCACTACTGAACCCAGAAAAGTTATGCCAGTCCTATCGTAAATCAGGGTATTTGGCCACTGTATCTCCTCTGCCACCATAGCCTCAGTATCCAGTAAGCCTTTACCCCTTGAATTCAATCCCAAACCCTGTTGCTATGTCTGTGGAAGGTAGTCACAGGGGGTCCCTTCTCCTTGAGAATTTGTAGAAGGGAAGAGTAAGAATAGAAAAGCAAGGAAGGAAGGTATATGCAGGCACAAAAAATTGGGCTCTTCATCACAAAAGAGCAGAGCCCACAGCCCAACAGAGGCAGTGGACTAACAGCATTATGTACAAATGATGCAGACAGTTGCTCGAAAAATTTTATTTCCAGGTTGTGTAAACCATCTCAGCCTTTCAAACTGAAAGCTCTCCCTTTTGTACTTGTGTAACTGTTATCAAGATACAACCAAAAGGATTCCATATAAACTTGTTTCAGAAAATCCACAGAATTACTAAAGTAAATCCTCCTTTGTGGCAGAAAATTATGCAATAAAATTTTAATAAATTCTGTGGAACTCATTGTTCGGCAGAGAGGAATCTGTGGACACAATAACCATTCTAAACATCTATGCTGGTTCTCTAGCAGGTCCAAGAGAGTCTCACTTCTTGGTTTTTTGAGAATAATTAGAATGTTCTGTTTGCTTTTAAGGAATATCATCTATGTACAGAATGGGTTGGGGAATCTCAGAACGACTATGAAAATTCAGGCAAAATACAGTCTGAGTGAGGTAAGCAGTTAATTTTTTGGAAGCAACCCATTCTTTTTATTATGGTCATGTGGTTAAATCAAACAACAAGCAGTGCAGAACTTTTGCAAAATAGTTACTGGAACTTTACCAAATCTTAATGGAAAATCCTTCCAAAAATAACTTCAAAAAGATGCATTTAAAGCTAAAATTATGCAAACAGTATTTTCATTTATAAATCTGTGTTCTGCCATCTGTAGAAATGGAGACAACCTTACATGCTTATACTGGATCTCTTCTCTGTGTAAGTCAGGCTTCAGATCCATGCTATGTAACATTCTAATCTTTAGTATATTTGTTCTATAGGTTTACTGTTTACAGAGATAAAAGCATTATTAATAGTCTCCCAAAGCAGCTCACAAAAGCATAGTTTATTATTCCTGTAAGCAAGAAGTGCAAAGAAATCTGTAACTTTTGGGCTTTTGAGGAAAATAGAGGATATAGTATGAATGAATAGCTGGATATAATTTGTGGTACACAAATATTACTAACATTGACAGTTGCACTAACTGTTTCATACACAGCTGAATTAAACATTGAAAATTATTCAGTGCTGAACATGCTTTAATTATTTATTTGTGACTAAAAATGTAATCACTACAGATGAACAGAAAATCTGGAAGGGTTTTGTGACGCTCCTTGCAAAAGATAATAAGCAGGCAACACTTCAGTGTGTCTTTCAGCAACTAAGCCTTAACATCTGTCTTGTTTATTGAGGAATATTGTGTTGAAGGTTAAGATGCTGTCTCTGTCTCAGGTTAATCAATCACTGTGCAGATCCCAGGCTGCACCTCTATATTCAGCCAACACCTGATAGAGAAAATAGTGTCATTAAGTAAAAAGAATGCCATTGCTTGTTGCAATTAGCAAGTCTTTATGAATAGTTGTCTGCAAACAAGAGGAAGAAGTAGCATTGATTAAAATAATGTCCAGGTGAAACAAAAGGGGGACATTATTGCCAGCATAATAATTATTTTGCATAACACGGGAAAGCTGCTTCCCATTACTGCTGTGGCGAAGGGAAGAGCATTATAATCGACTTGACAACCAACAAAGACTCTGAACTGATGTCTTGACTGTCTTCCCTTGACAAGTGATGCCTTGACTGTGTTCTCTTGACAGGAGCAGCTGTCCTGGTTTTGACCTTGCTGTTTTTGAGCAGGCTGGGCTCTGCAATCAGCAATGATGCAAGCCAGTATTTTTACAGGAGCTCAGAGGGGATATGAATAGCAAAATAAATGCATTATTATAGAGTATTTCATATCCTAATTGCAAATTACACTACAGCACCAGGTAAGCAGTAACTGTTACAGCATGCTTAGTGCAATGTATGGAGGTGGGCGGTGGCTCTTCCCCAGTATAGTTCTGATGTTATACCTTTCAAAACCTTTTCTGAAAAGTAAAGGTTATTCTTTGTGATCATTTCTATTTTATCATTATGCTAATCGTTCATGCAGCTCAGAATTACAATCCAGTTTTGAAAAGATACAGAAGAACAGAATTCAGAGTGGAAATGTTTCATCTCTATCTTAGACCACCCCTTGCTACAGAGTTACTGACTTTGGATCAAGTGTGTCCACAGGGGTGGGGCGGGGTAGGGTAAGAAAGGGGAGGAAATGAAAGAGAGGTAGAAGAGAGACATGGATATACTGGAAAGGAATCAGGAAAGACCACAAAAATTATGGACTGGAGCACCTTTCCTATGGGGAAATCCTGAGAGAGATGGGACTCCAGGATGGAGAAGAGAATGCTCAGGGGAATCTCGTCAATGTATATACATACCTGAAGGGACAGGGCAAAGAAGATGGGGACAGGGCAAAGAATATGGAGCCAGGCTCTTTTCAGTGGTGCCCAGTGACATGACCAGAGGCAAGGAGCACCAATAGGAGCACAGGAATTTCCTTATGAATATCAGGAAACACTTTTTGATTATGAGGGTGCCTGAGCACTGATACAAGTTGCCCAGAGAGGTGGCGAAGTCTCGGTACTAAAAAGACACCTCAACACAGTCCTGGGCAATTATGTTGTTGTTTTGTGATTCGCCTACTCAAGCAAACTTCAGTGTTTCTGATGAGTTAATACTAGGAAAACTGCTAGTTTGATTCACAGTAGCTGTGTTAACTACTCTTATTCCCCAGCAGAGCTGAGTTCACCCAAAGAAACAGGATGCTTACAGGTTTTGCTGGCATCCCAAAACAACAATTTCTTCCTCAGGTCCTACTGGATTTCTTGATTATCAAACCCAGTTTCTGGAACTGGATACTAACT
The DNA here is from genome assembly GCF_003945725.1 of Corapipo altera. Lineage (NCBI taxonomy): Eukaryota > Metazoa > Chordata > Aves > Passeriformes > Pipridae > Corapipo > Corapipo altera. The sequence goes on from NW_020884907.1 coordinate 5,485,977, forward strand.
GCAGAGTTCACTACTTTGTAAATAGAAGTAAATATGAACTATTTGTTCCTGGTCTTATTTCTCAGTCACATGAAGTTGGAATCCTACTACTACTCTGATAGGTGAAAATTAGGGTCTCCAGGTCAGTGGTGTTAAGGTTGGCAGCTGTCAGGTTGGCAGACCTGGCCTGAACATTTCTAGCAGGATACTGTCATTTATTCTGTATCTCCTGCTTTACTAATGAACCTGCCCAGCCCTAGTAAGACTCTTGGAGGCTTTGATATTGTTAGTTTCCGTTAGCAAGAGAGGTGTGTTCAGGCTAGACAGAGAGGTTTTCACTGCAAAAACATGTTTTAGAGAGGCACATCTGTGTCAGGGAAGATTTTTAATGTCTTCACACCTTTTAAACATAAAAACATAGTGAAGGTTAAAGTACTCATTAATGCAGGAAATTCTATCTCCTTTTATCAGCATTTTCAATTATACAGTTTTATACAAAATGAACTAATTTGACATCTTTCTTCTAAGGTACAGAGAGGCATTTGAAGAAACAGCTCATTAACCTATTTTTAAAAAGTGTACCATCTGAAAGGAAGAAACAAAGTTTTTAATAAGATATTTTTACTTTGCTAGGATTTCAATGTTTGTCAGTTTTCCATTTTGTTGATTTAGTAGAACTCCTGAATTCTTAAACAGGTTCAGAGTTTTTAAAATAATCAATAATAAATACTATTAGATCATAAAGAATTCTGAGATGGAATAATAAAGCACAATTTTCACAGAGTTAGACTTCAGTTGTGTGGTGATAATTTCATACAGAATTGAAATCTTTATTCTCCTTTAAAAATTAAATTTAATTTTTCTTTCAAAAGTAAGCAAGTTACTTATAGAAGCTTGGTGAAATGTCAGTAATTTCTTTTTATTTTAAGGGCCACACGATGCAAGCAAGGGCTTTTGTTTTTTAAATCCTGTATTTAATTAACTTTCCAAGTTTTCAGACCAACATGACTTGCTGACTTCTTGTCTTTTTTTTTTTGGAAAAGAAGTAAAAAAACCCAAACATTTTCCTTCTTATCTTTTTTTCTCTTTGAAAGATAGTTTATGCAACTGGATGAATCTAGTTAAATATGGCTGCCAATCATTAACCATTCACAATCTGATACCAAAAACACAGTGACATGTTCACTGTTTCCGGACACTGACTATGAGAATTTCTTCCAGCTTTCCTCTGTTATTTATAAGCAATTAGTGAATAAAAGTATTTCAGGTAGAACATTAATGTCACACTAATTATTTTTACATTTAAACCCCATATGAAAGCATGAAGCAATAATTGGAGTCAAGTTGAAGTATAAAAGAGGCAAAAAGGGGAACAAATAATAATGCTAAGTGAATTTGATAACATCCTTGCTTTCAGCTGAAAAGCTCCACATTAGGTAGCCATAAAGGTTGCTTCTAAAGCATAAAATAGTGACCAATACTACAGAAACTTATGCTGTACTGTGTTATTTGGATCAAAATGTTCTTTCTATACCTGAGGCTTAGACATCCTCAACAAAATTCTCAGCCTTTGACAGGACTAGAAACTGTGCTATCAGATTAAAAGTGCAATTTCCAGTCAAACTCTGAGCCTTGAATAGGAGCTAAATGAAAGAGAGTACATGGTCCAAACTGGTACTTGCTATGGATCAGGAATTCCCAGTTAATTCAGGAAGAGAAGGGGAGTATATGGGCTTTGGAAGCAAGGACAGGCTCCACAGGATGATTACAGTTGTTTGCCAATACATACAACCAAAGCTTAATTGCAATCAGTGTCACTTTGGTTCCTGGTAATATTATGTAGAAGACTATCTGGGAGCTACTGTAAAACACTTGAAAGACAATGTAGTCATCAGTCAAGGCCAAGACGGGTTCCTGAAGAGAAGGTCATGCCTTGCTAACTTGGCATCCTTTGATTACAATGTTACTGCCCTGTGGACAAAGGGACAGTAATGGATATGGGGTTTTCTTATTTTATCAAAGCTTTTGGCACAGTGCCTCAGAGTATCCTTCTGGACAAAATGTGAGCATACAGCATGCAGGTGAACACATACAATGGCTGAAAAATTGGCTGAAGGATTGTATTCAAAGAGTTGTAGTAAAGGGGACAACATTTGACTGGTGGCCAGTTACTGGTGGTGTTCCCCAGGGCTCAGCATAAGGCTTCTGTGTTTTTATCAGCTACCTGGACACAGAAGGGGAGTGCACACTAAGTAAATTTGCAGGCAAACCTAAACTGGGAGAAGACATTGGTTGCCTCAAGGGTAGAGAGCCCTTAGAAAAAGAGGTATTGATTAGTTAGAGTTTTGTGCTATCACCAGCCACATAAAATTCAACAAGAACACATTACATTCTGTACCTGGGACAGTGTAGTCCCAAATGTATGTTTAGACTGGGGATCAAGAGTCTGGGGTGTAGCCCTGTAGAAAGGCCTCTGGGGGGTTTAACTGATGGGTATCTCAGTGTGAGTCTATAATGTGCCCTAGCAGCCAACCATATCCTTGGGTACATGAGCACAGTACAGCTAAGTGGCCAAAACCAATCACTGTCCCAATATACTTAGCACTGGTGTAGGATCACCTTAAGTATTGTGTGCAGTTTGGGCTCCCCAACATAAAAAAATACTAGAATGTGTCCAAAAGAGGGCAACAAATATGGTGAAAGGACTAGAGAACATGTGAGGATGTTTAGTTTGTTCAGTTTAGTGAAGAGTAGGCTGAGGCATAACCTCATTGCTGTCTATACATTTGTCATGAAAGAAATCAGAAAGGGAGATACTGATTTCTTCTCTCTTGCATCTGGTAATAAAACTTGAGGGAATGGCTTAAAGCTGCATCAGGAGAAGTTCAGATTGGATATTAGAAATATCTTTTTCATTGAGAGGGTGGTCAAGCACAAGAAGTGGTCAAAGCCCCAAGCTTGTTGGTGTTCATGAAGTAGCTGGACAACACTCTTTGACATAGGAGCCTGTGACCTGTCCTCAGAAAAGGTGACCAAAGGATTTTTATGCTGCTCCTCAGCAGTAGCTAAATAATTTTATTTAAACAGTGTGTATTGCTGATATCCTTTCACATCTAAACCTTTCTTTTGCTGTAGAGTCCAGTCTTAGATTTAAAGCTTAGCAACACAATATATATTTCCAGTCTCCAAACTCTAATACATCTGGGAAGATTCTTTGTCCCGCAGAATCTGAAAACTACACAGCACAGTCAAGGGGATTTAATTTTTTTCCTCGTGTTTTCAGAAAGATTGTGCAGACATGGAAAGCTGATCCTGGATATTTTAATAGATGGAGGCCAGTAGGAGGTTTTTGACCCTCCTAGTATGTACTAAGTTCTGCCATATAATGGCTGTTTTTTGATAAACACCTAGTAAATTATTTCTCCTGCACCTTACATTCATTTCCTATAGTGTAAGGCTCAGCATTTTTCAGCAGTACTAGGAGATTATTGCTATCTGTAAATTTCTCTGAGATTCTTGAATGAAAGATGCTATAGAAGAGTGACATAAAAGTTAGAGAAGTTCTCTACATAAAAGTTTTACTTCATTTGACAATGTTACAGTGATGATTAATTTATCTGCCTTGCAGAAAAACATTTTAATAATTTCCACAGGAGAATGCATTGATGTGTGAATACTCAAAAGGGAGGAATTCCCTTTCAACTACATATGTCTGTTTATTAGTTAACAATCCTTTTATGTTAGTAGTAAAGGCTTTGAAGAACAAGTGCCTACAGACAGCCTGCATAGTTTGAAAAGCAGTGGCAAGGGACTCAGTGGTTTCTGAAGACAAATGAACATACACAGGAGAAGAGAGGAGCAAGGGTAGGATTTGATTAAAGACGCACACATCAAATGTGGCAGTTCATCACTCTAATTATGTTAGTAGAACTAATGTGCTTCAGCTTGCCAGTTGTATTTAGAACTAGCAACACACATTGCTTATTCTAAAAATGTGCAGATCCTTTCCCTCTGAGCTGCAGGATATCAGAGCTCAAAAAGATGCAGTTGCACAAAGAGTAACAGACAACAGCAACAGAAAATGAAGAGCATCTGGATAAGACATGATCGCAAACTTCAGTAGCATTCAGTCTGTTATTCTTATACACTGAGCAGAGAAACTGCTGTGTTAGTGGTAGAAGGTAGGGCTGTTTTCTGTTTGACCAGGTATCATAGTTTAATCCCAGTTAGCAGCAAAGAACCATGAAACCACTCACTCACTCTCCTCTGCCACAGTAGGAAGGAGAATCAAAGGAAAAAAAGTAAACCTCAGGGACTGAGATACGAATAGTTTAAAAATTGAAACGAAACAAAACAAAGTTTAATAATGCTACTAATAACCCTAATAATAAAACCAGCAATAATTATAATACTACTAATTATAATAATAAGAGAAATAATAATTTTAATGAAAAGGAGAGAATAAAACCCAAGAGAGATGAGTGATGAACAATACTATTGTTCACTACCTACTGACTGAAGCCCAGCCCAAACAGCAATTGGTCCCTTTCTGCATAACTCTCCACAGTTTATATATGGACATGATGTTCTATGGTATGGAATACCCCTTTAGCCAGTTCAGGTCATGGTTCATGGCCTGGTCATGGTTCATGGCCTGGTCATGGTTCCCTCTGGCTTCGTTTGCACCTGCTTACTGGCAGAGCATGAGGCACTGAAAAGTCATTGACTTGGAGTAAGCACTGCTCAGCAGCAGCCAAAAACAGCACTGTGCTATCAATATTATTCTGATATTAAATCCAAAAAGCAGCACTGTACCAGCCACTAAGAATAAAATTAACTCTTATCCTAGCTGCAAATAGGATAGTATCCATTCCAGATTCCATATCATTTACTTCATCCCACACTTCCCAATGACCCATCATTTTTCCTGTCTTTTGATAAATATACACACAGATATAACTTCCTTAGTCTATGCATCTTCCCTATAAAAGTCCAATTAGTTCATTTAGACCATGACCTTGGGCTCAATCTGTCCACACCCATCTGGATCAGTGCATGGTCGTGTTTCCACTCTGGGGTATTTGATTCCACATGTACAGGAGTCCCACCAACTAAAAGCAAACTGTAGCCTGCATTCTGCTGCCAAAGGGATGGAGAAAAATATGTCATGATATCAGTTGTGGTGTACCACTGGGCTGCCTTTAACTCGGCTTCATATAAAAATTCTAGCATATCCACTATGGCACTAATCAGTGGTAGTATGACTTCATTTACAAAATCACAGAATAGGGAAGGTTGGAAGCGACCAGAGTGGGTCATCTGGTCCAACCTACCCGCTCAAGCAGGGCCATCCCTGAGCAAGATGTGCCCAGAGGGTTCTTGAATATCTCCAGTGAGGGAGAACCCACTACTTCTCTGGGAGATCTGTTCCAGTATGTGGTCAACCACACAGTGTGAATTCTTCCTCATATTCAGGTGGGATTTCCTTTGCATTGGTTTCTGACTGTTACCTCTCATCCTATCACTTGACACCACTGAGAAGAGCCTGGTTCCATCCTCTTGACACCCTCCCTTCAGACGCTTACAGACATCAATGAGGTCTGGTCTCAATCATCTCTTCTCAAGGCTGAAAAGGCCCAGCTCTCTCATCCGTTCCTTGTAAGAGAGATACTCCAGCCTCTAAATCACCTGCATAGCCCTCCACTGGACCCACTCACCCACTCAAGAGCTCCATGTTTCTCTTGTACTGAGGAGCTCAGAACTAGACACAGTACTCCAGGCAAGATTTTCACCAGGGTTGAGTACTCAGGATCACCTTCCTTGGCCTGCTGGCAATGATCTTCCTATTGCTTCCTCGGATACCATTTGCCTCCTTGGCCACATGGACACACTGCTGGCTCACAGACAGCTTGTTGTCCACCAGGACCAAGAGGTCCTCCTATAGAGAGCTGCCTCCCAGCAGGTCAGCCCCCAGCCTGTGCTAGTGGAGGACCTGCATTTGCCTTTGTTGAACTTCAGACTCTGTTTCTGCCCATCTCTCCAGTCTGTCCAGGTTCTTCTAAAGGGCTGCACAGCCTTCTGGGGTATTGGCCACTCCTCACAGCTTTGAATCATCACCAAACTTGCTGAGGGAGGCATCTGCCCCTCCATCCAGGTCATTGATGGATAAGTTAAACTGGGCCCTGTATTGAGCCTTGTGGGACACCACTAGTGACAGGCCTCCAATTACACCTTTTGCCACTTACTACAGCCCTCTGAGATCTGCCATTCAGACAGTTCTCAGTCCACCTCACTGTCCACTCATCTAGTCTTCACTTCCTGAGCTTGTCCATGAAGATGTTGTTGGAGACAGTGTTGAAAGCTTTGCTGAAGTTGAGACAGACAATATCCACTGCTCTCCTCTCGTCCATCTGGGTAGTTGTTTCATTGTAGAAGGCAACTGGGTTGGTCAAGGATGATTTCCATTCAGTGAATCCATGCTGGCTACTCCTGACCACCTTCTTGTCATGCATGTAGAGAGATGGCCTCCAGAATGAGGTACTTCATCACCTTTCCAGGACTGAGGTGAGGCTGACTGGCCAGTAGTTCCCTGGGTCCTTCTTGCACTTTTTTAAGACTAGGGTGACATTTACTTTCAGTCCTCAAACCCCTTTCCTGATTTCCATGACCTTTCAAAGATGATGATGATTTAGGAATCTAATTATATTGTCTGTCAGCTGTCTCAACACTCACAGGTGTATCCTGTCAAGGCCCATAGATTTGTGGATGTCAAGTTTGCCTAGGTGTTCTCTAACTCAATCCTCCTTGACCAAGGGAAAGTCCCTTCCAACATTCCTTTACCCTGGTCCCCTCAACATTCCTTTACTCCAGGTCCTCTCAATCAGAGATCCCTGAGGGCTGGTATTGCCAGTGAAGATCAATGCAGAGAAGGTGCACAGTAACTCTGCTTTCTCTACATCCTCTCTTACCAGGGTCCCCTCTTCACTTAGTAACAGGCCCACACTATCCCCAGTTTTTCTTTTGTTATTGATGTATTTGAAGATGCTCTTCTTGTTGTCCTTCACATCTTTGGCCAGATTTAATTCCAGATGGGCCCTGGCCTTTCTTGTCTCATTTCTACTAACTCTGTCAAACTCTCTATGTTCATTCCAAGTGGTCTGACTTTGCTTCCATCTCCTGTGTGTTTTCCACTTACACTTGAGTAATGACGGAAGTCCTTTATTCATCCACGCAGGTCTTCTACCCCTTTGCCTGATTTCTTGCTCATCAGGATGCCTCATTCTTCACCCTGGAGGAAGTGATCCTTGAGTCCTTGGAATCTCCCTTCCCTGCCTGGGCCATGATAATCTGCTGTTAGTCTCCATTCTCTGTTAGACTTTCACACTTGCCTTATGAGACTTTGAAAGAGTGATCAGGCCCAGCTATTCACTCCTTGGCTCTACAGTCAGTGAATCACCAAATGTGAAGGAATTATGGAGTCTTGGTTGGAGTGATACTGGCACTGGTGCACCATTGTTGTAGCAATTGGTACCTGCTATTCTTCAGCCTTCAGCAACCACACAACTGAAGCCCTCTGATAGACTAGGCAAGGTTGACAGGTCCTTAACATTCTCCATCTCCAAGGCAGCTATACCAAAGACCCCCTGTTATCCTTTCAGGTCCTTGAAATATCCTCTTCTGATAGTCTATACCAAGAATGCCTCTGGGTCAGTCATAATGAGGTGCTTTTTCCACTTGTTCCCAGTCAGGCTGACTTCAGCCACCGATACTGTCAGGTCTTGGGATCCGTCTGTCATTCCAGAATAGTTTGATGGCATTAGGGTACACTGTGCACTGGGATCTACTAGAGGCTTGTTACCCCTGTGGAGCTGGTGTGCTAGGCCATCATATCCACACACTCTAGTAAAAACACAGTGTTCCTCTCCTTCACCTGCCTGTGGGCAGGCCCCTCTAGTCCTGGTCATAGGATTCTTTACTCACTTCTGGTGAAAATGAATTAGAATTCCTTTCCATAGGATCTGGAGTAAGATCAGCCCTTCCACTCTGCCTGGGGAGCTATCTGGATACACTGGAGGTTGGATAGCAACCTTACTGGAAGAACCTGCACTTGTGACTTTTTTTCCCTTGCAATTCAGGTACCCATGCCTCTAGGATTGTGGTAGATTTTCCCTCCCACTTACCTATGTCCTCTCTGTACATACGAGGTACCCCATGGTGTGTACTTTCTATATCCTCTCTCCTGAGCAAAAGAAGGCTTACTGTTAACTGCTGAGATACTGGTCCGCACATGGCTCGTGTGTATTGGACTTTTTCTGGATCTGTAGGTAATCACATGGGTTTGGGGCACTAATAAGTCATCTCCAGCATGGTTAATTCCCTCAGGTACTGGATACCTCTCTCCATTGTGGTCCACTTGCCTGGGTGTTGTATAACACCTTCCTTGTAGGGACGCCTTTCCTTTGCATTCAACAGGAGTCACTCCAGAGAGTCTGAGAACTTGTGTCCCTTTTACAATTGCCTTGTCAATGCACCTTTCCCTAGAAAGTGATCCAGCTGCTTGACTTTCCTAGCCTCTTATTCCAGGCTACTGGCCCCCTTATGCCAGCATCAGAGCAGCCTGGCTTACCAACAACGTGCTCATACAGTTCACTCAGGGATAGGGATCAAGAGAATACCTCTTGTTCTACCTCTTCCTTCTGTCCTTGTGATGTCCCTGCTTTGTCCTCCTTTAGTAAACAAGCTGCCTTTCCTGTCCATTTCTTCAAAGGGGCAACTGATACAGTTCTGGGTTTGTTCTCTGATTCAGCTTCATCACCCATCACTGGGGTATGAGAAGCTCTAGTACCTGTTGCTCGGGTTTGAGTACACATTGCTTGTCATGAGGGTTTGAGTAGAAGCAGTGTCTGTTGTTGCAACTTGAGCAGCCACAGTGCTTCTCACAGGGTTTGGATTAGCCACAAATAGTTTCTCCCCCTAAACAAGATCTGAACCGTATCCATGCTTCCTTGAAATAGCACCACACTGGTTTGAACACCCCAGGTATTTGAAATTTCAAAAATTCTCAAATGATATTGTAATTAGCCTGGAGAGGAAGGGAAAAATGCATGAAGATGTCTTCTCCATAGGCTGGTTCTTTGAGAAAGGGTAAGAGGTGTAATTATTAGCAGTTCTCAAAAGATGGCTCCTGAGGTACAGAGGTGATGGCAGCACTGAATTGCATGCCAAATTAGTTTAAAGACTGCCAGTTCTATCATATCACAAGCCAGTATTACAGAGTACAACAACTTGATAACCTAAACCCAGCCCTCAGAGGTTATAAATAGCACAACACGAAACACATGCTGCAAAGTAAACTGTTAAATAAAACAAGCCTTAGAACAAATGCAACTCTGAGAGTAAAAAAAGTCAACATTGTGACTAGCAACTATTAAACTAATAAAGTGAATGCTTACAACAAATTTGTTCTAATGTGCTCTGGTCAGATCTGTTATTATCTCAACCGCTTGTGCCCTTCACTGGGCACCAAAAAGTACTGTGTTGGTTTAACCCCAGCCAGCAACTAAGTACCACACAGTTGCTCACTCACTTCCTTGTCCCTCTGCTCTGGTGGGTTGGGGATAACTGGCTAAAAGTAAAATCTGTGGGTTGAAATAAGGACAGTTTAGTAATTGAAATAACATTAATAATAATAATAACAACAACAACAACAATAATTAAAAGGAAAAAGAGAGGGAGAAGAATAAAACCCCAGGGAAACAGGCGATGCATAACACAATTTTTCAGCACTCGCTGTCTGAAGCCCAGCCCAACTCCAAGCAGTGATCAGTCTCTCCAAGAAAATTCCCTTCAGTTTGTATCCTGGTCATGACATTCTATAGTATGGAATATCCCTTTGGTCAGTTCGGGTCAGCTGTCCTGGCTGTTCTCCCTCCCAGCTTCTCATGCACCTACGTGCTGGCACAGCATGGCAAACTCAAAGAGTCCTTGATTTAGGTAAGCACTACTTAGTAACAACCAAAATATCATTGTGCTACTGATGCTATTCTCATACTGAGTCCAAAACACAGCATTGTACCAAGCTACCAAGCAAAAAAGCAAGGTATTTTTATAGTGAAGTGTATGATAACAGAATTTCTTCAGGGCAATCACAGCAAAAAGTAACTGAGACAAGTTGAAGGTGGGTATCACCGTCTCAAGTGGATTTACAAATAATAAAATGATGGGTGAAATTCTGCATCAATAAATGCAAACTTCCCACCTTTGGTGGGAAGAAGGGAGACTCCTAATGATATACATATGCAATTATGGGCTTTAACTTAGCTATTATATCTCAAGATGAAGCTGAGAGCATTTGGGGCAGTTCTATTTTAACATAAGATTAATACTTAACAGCTGTCAAAAAGACAAATAGGACAGTAAGAAACGTTAGGGGAGAAATCAAGAACAGAGTAGGAAGTAGGACTGCTACATATAGATCTTCTGTGCAGCTCATCTAATTAAAAATTCTCATACCACCTAATAAAAAAAAAAACAACAGAAAAGGAGATCCGCTTTTCAGAGGACTGTTGCAGAACTTGAAGGGGTACAGCAAAGGAGGTTTGGCTGAACAGTGTTGCTGGCTCTTGGAGGAAGATTCCTTGAGCCTAGAGCATAAATGGCTGCTGGAAAAAAAAGGGTACATGAATGACAACAAGAAAGATTAACAGGTAATTAACTGATTTGATGAGCATGCAATTTGGAAGACATCTTGTGAAATTTGAAAGTAATAGCTAAGAAAAGAATATCAAGTTCTTGTCTTCCAGGACATAATTAAGGTGCAGGCTATTAAGGTCATAGACTCTCATGACTGTAAAAACAGGATAATACCAAAGGGGAAAAAAAAGACACATTGAAACACACATCTGATCACATGTCAATACGAACTACTTGTATGAAAGTCGATCATTAGCCAAACACTAACATAACTCAAACTCTGAAGTACAACGCTATCTCGAAAGGAAAGAAAAGGAGGTTGTATTTTTTGTATCCACCTCACAACTTAGTTGAGGTTCCAGAGGGCACCTCTTTTGTTTGCTGGGCTCCAAGAAAAGTCTCTTTTAATAAGCAAGATGTGTATTACCAGCTAAGCTGGCAATAGCAGCTGTTCCCAAGCCCCAAAGTGTTTTCGCTTCACATAGTCAGTTGTTCTTGTATAATTTGTCTTGTTTCAAGCTGTTCACACAACACAGGGAATGCACCACTTCTCACTCACATTTCTCATATTCATTGCAGATGGGTTTCCATTACCTCTATCAGCACAAGAACATTATCAGTCAAGTTGATTCTCACTCTGAATGTCTGTTATGGATGACTTTCCTTCCACAATTTAACTGTCACTTTATTTTTGTTACCATTGCAGTTGACATGAAGGAAAAAAGAAAAAGAAAATTATAATCATGACCAGGAGAGAAGGAGCTGTAGTAACCAGAGCGACTGTGCTTTGCATTTGGGGTGAATATTCACTATTTTACAGTCCTCTCCCAACTTCAGTGTGATGCTGCAGCAGTTGCAAACCGAGATGTATCTGATTTATACTATTTTCTGAATTTTATACCCGTTTAATAGATGCAGTCTCTTTGAAGTCCCTGCTTAGATTAAGGAATTTATTAAAGCAAATACTATTCTTTTATCTACTCTTTATCTATGAGAAAGATAGCGATGGTGAAAAGATATCTTCCTTTTATTTATCACTACTGTGGGATGGAAGGTTCCTCAGCTGATGAAAGAAATAGTCATGATGTCAGTTGGCTTACTCAGAAAAGAGAAAGACACAAAGCACAAATTTATACCAGCCTCACCTCTTACCTTCCACTCATTTGTCACATAAAAAGAAAAACTCCTGGGAGCAGGATTTGCAAATAGCATGGAACTAGTTGGGAGAGCTGTAAATAGTCATACTTCTTCCTTTGCTGAGTCACAAAGAGCTGGGTAATGGACTACTGCTTCTGGGATTATGTGTCACATGCAATATGAAAGGACAGGCCACAACAACCACCTGCACCATTCAGGTGTGAAGTTACTTACAGTGCCCATTTCCATCTAACGTATAATCAGGACGAGCCTACAAATTGTAGAGCATGTTGGAGTTCTCAACCTGCTCTACAGTACTGGTCTCAGTTGGGGCAGTTCACTGCATACTTCTACAGAAAGTTGTTAATGTAATTTTTAAATTCATTAAGCACAAATGCATCTGAGATTTTGTGATTACAGATAAGTTGCCTGGAGATGATTATGTCTGCATAAAGATGCTGTCAACAAAACCTTATGTTGACTTAATTTTTCTGCACACATCTGTTCTAGTCTCCCAGTCCACTGGGATCGAGTCTTATAAATTTCATCCTTAATTACATTTAACACTGTGTGTTTCTACCAAAAGGCACCAGTGTGCTGGTAAACCATCAGGGGAAATGGACTCAACTCAAAAGAGAGATTATAAATCAGAATAACAATTTAATAAAATAATACAATGAGTACGATTATACAGACAAACAATTGATTTTAACCCACAAACCCCAGATATACAACCCAGCACCCTGGGGCATGAACAGAGTGGTGTTCTTTGGGCCCCCTGAGTCCAAAGTAAAAGGAGAGAGGAAAACCTGTTGGTGAGAGTGCTGTTGCAGTCTGGTCAAGAGTGGTGATTGCAGTCCGGTTGAGAGTGGTAGTCTGCAGTCTGATTGAGAGCAGTGGTCTGCAGTCTTCCTCTGGATCCCACGAGTGGTTCCAAAAGTTCCAAGACTCCAAGATTATATATTCTCCAGTTCAGGCACGAATGCTCAGTACTTCCCTCCGGGCAGGGAGTTTCACAAAGGGTGTGAGGAACAGGGAGGCACCTTTCTATCTCTCAGGCCTCTTAACACCTACTTTGTAGCCTGATGAGTCAGGCTGCTCTGGGCAGACGGTGTAAATAGTCTATTGAAAACAGTTTCTGGGAAATGGCATGGAAGGCTATAGAATACACAGTTTTGGGTTACACCCACCCAGTGATGAACTGGTCTCAGCTGTCCTAACTAGGACAACCAGACTCCAGGTAAATCTCCAGTAACACAGATCCCCTTGAAGAAAAGTCAACTGAAGTTTCAGCTTCCAACATTCCCACAAAGCAAGAGGAGCTAGAAGGTTGCAGAGACCTTGTTCTGGACAGGCTGCAAGCTTCAGAGTATCCAAATCTCGAAAACTGCCTCTGTCCCCAGAGAAACAGCAAATTTGGAGACAATCTGGATCATCATGTGGATTTTCAAGAATTTAGGTTTTGGCCTTTAAATAGACACCATCTTAGACATAACTGAGCTGGCACACTGCTATCATTCTTTTAAAAATAAAGAGCAGCTAATGAGTACTGAGGCTTGACTGGCTTCACAGTCAGGCTGATGGATCATTAGTCTTCTGGGTTTTGCAAAGTCTATTTCTGCAGTCTAGCTTATAGTTTAGGAGCCTAAGGCCCAACAGTCCTCTGGAGGCTATTGGAAAGTGAACAAATTCACTTAGCTACCTGGAAGAAAGTATGAATCTCAGGTCCCACCATGAAGGTTGAAAGAGAGGACAGCAAGAACACAAAGAGCATGAAGAGGTAAAGATGGGGGCCAGGTAAAGGGTGGAAACTAATTTCAACAGGGTAAAACTGTTCTGAAAAACAATGGGGTTATCCTCAGCAGCAGTGAGAAAGCCCTGGTGGCTTTCATGAGGCAAAAGGGAGATGCTCTGGAAGGACCAACCTTTGGCAATTTGCACTTTTAGGAAGCTCTGACACCAGCTGCTCGGAGCGGGAGGTTGCCCAAGACAATGGGACCTATGCTAAGAGAAAGACACCTCTAACTGACTTTGGATCTTTTTGACCATCTCCACTAGCACATGTTGAAGTGTACTTCAGAGTGATTGAGTGGTGGCAAAAGAAGGCGGTAGGGCTGAGGACCACAAGAGGTAGAAAATGGCAGTAGCCAATTTGTACAAATATTTGCTGTCTGTTTTTATTGAATATGTGTTATTTCCATCTAAAAGCTCCAAATCTTAGCACAAAATACAATTACAGGTAGTTTGCAGTCAGAGAGGATTATTAGATACACCTATTTTTAGGTGGGCCTGGATTCCTGGTATCTCAGCAACTAATTTTCAGAGCTGTGAAAGACTTCATTTTAATTTCGGGTGTAACTTCAGCAGTAGCAGCAAAGACCATCTGAAATCTCAATTTCAGATGCAGAAAAGTTTCTCCAAGTTACAGTATGATGTCCCAGTTCAGGTTATATATATATTGGCATACACATACAAGGAAAACTTAGGCTTGTTGGGCCCTAAATTCAACGCAGACTGTCAATGTAGGATAAAATAGGAAGACCTGATGAAATGTCTAAGCCGCTCTCTATCTCAGGAACAGCAGAAGTGGTTCAGCCCTTATACTGAAGAAAAATGACCGAGCACTGAGGAAATACCTACCCTTGTACTCTTGTCTTGACTATTTATTGTGTCCCCATATATCTCATCTCTAACTATCTTTTCTGTGTTTTTCAAAGCTCGACATTTTTAAGTCCTCTACTTTTCTCTACCATTTGGGTTCTTGGCCAACAGTTTTTGTCCGTAGCAATGTATTGTCTCTTCTGATAGGAGATATGGAAATGAAAGTGACATTGCTCTGGAGGAATCAGACCACAAGAGTATTAAATGAAACAAAATCTCACCACATACACTTTAGTAAGAGAAAGCAGAACATTCCAAAGTTCAAATAGAAACAAATTACAATAACCTAATTACATTTTAAGTACTAATACACTAGGGAGTAACATACTTAATTGGAAATGTAAATTGAAAATTTATATCTTTGTATATATACACATATAAAGATATGGTTAGCTATACTAAGTCTCCTCCCCATGCAGGAGAAGGGAATTTTGCCATACACTTCTTCTCCTCCTCAGTTTCTCAAGTGATTTTTCTTAAGCTGTGGAACAGAATTTTAGGGTGAATTTTTGTGGTCTATGGCACCAAACAATTGAACTCAATTCCACACTGCAATCAGGATAACAGCATCACAGACAGAGGTGAAATGAACATGTAAGAGATTTTGAAATTATTACAATTCACATTTCCAGTCTCTCCTCGAGGCTGGGAGAGCTGGATTCAGGATAAACCCATAAATATTCTTGGCAGGGGATACCTGGAATTCCTTATTAAAAATTATCCTATAGCTGTTTTTTCTTTCATGGAAAACAGCATCTGACAGCTATAACACTCAACAAGAGTGTGTCATCATTGGAGTAGAGTATGGGCATGGGAATTAAGAGATTTCTGTCTTGTCCAGACAGATATGCTCTATTAGCACAGTCAGCACAAGTGTTCTGTTGTGTTTCATTTAACCTCTCCATAAAAGAGGAAATTGCAGGCACAGCTTGCTGCATGGTCAAGCTAATCTGCTTAATATTGTAAAGCTGAGAGGGTAGAAGGCAATATCAAACAGGGAGTTATATATCATGTCAGCTAATTCAGTACTTCTCCTCCAATAAATCTGTCTTACTAAATGAATTTCTGTGCTTAAGCAATGTTGGTACCAGTTTGAAATTCTCCAGGAATATGTAATATATTTATACAGAAATCAAGTCTTTGCATTGCATCACTGCCAAAAAGAAACAAAATATACATTTATTGCAGACAAATTATGTAAAAAAAAAAAGAATAAATTAAAATAACAGCTGTGTGCAAACAAAGACTTTAAACAACATAAGTATCACTTCTTTCAGTGAAGTATTTGGAGCAGTGTAACCTTGAATCTAAACTTGTGCATAGCAACAGAAGAGATTTTGACAGTGGTGTTTGCATTCTATGCTGTTACCTTTTTAAAACATGAATGTCTTGCTTTTACCATTTATCTGGTATAAAAGTAACTGTTGTAGGAGAAAAGTTGGGGTTTGATTCTCTTCACCCTCAAACAGAAAGGAAATAGAGTGCTTGAGCACAAGTGCAGTTTTTACAGGGAAGAAAAGGTGGAGGAGAAAGGAACGAGAGATAAAAGAAAACGAGAAAGAAACTCCCTGTTCTCCTTCTGACGTACTGTACCTACTGGTGCACCATATGACCCCACTGGCAGCTTGGCTCTGCAAAGAGGACGAAGATAGCTGTCCTCATTTCTGGAATGGCCCCCTCTCACGCTGTGTTGCAGCATCTTTCAGCCGCCACACTGACCCGTGGTCTCCTGATGGTCCAAGTACCACTCCCATTGCGTATGTGAAAAGCAATTAAGAAAAGCAATTCATTGCTCTGAATTCACTTGACTGCTGCCCTCACTCCGGGTGGAAAATTTTCAAGGGTGTGTAGTCAGGAGGATGCTGTACCAGAGACCTGACTGGCACGAGAGAGTGCTGCAGTTGCAAGGCAGCACAGAGAAGCATAAAACCTGCAGAAACCAGCCTCTGCTCAAACCTCAGCTGCCCCCATTTCCTGCCCCACCACCCAAAACTGCTCTGCAGTTTGGGCTACTCCGCTGCTGCTCCATGAGGGAGACGAACAAAGTCAGGGTGCATTTTTTCCTCCTGCCCCACACATTCAAGCCCCAGTGTAAACACATAAGGGTTGTGCTCTTATTCAACCATCTCTCCTGTGGCCAGGTGACAACAGCCCCCACAAAGTGTGCCTGGGCTGCAGCAAGAAGCAGTGCACCAATGCTGCACTCAAGCTCTGGGAAACCTCTTCCCTTCGTGGCTGTTCCAACAGTGCACTGACCTGCCAAAATCAGTTGGACTGGAAGAAAAGCTTCTCCACCACCACTACCACTACTGTTTTTCCTACCTCAATCATATTTGTGCCACAGACTTAATTTCCTTCTAGAGGGAAGGATGCTGTGGCCATGACTAATGGCCCCTTCTCACAGGCTCATTGACTGACCTCTCACATCTCAGCCAGGTTGGTTTCAGACCAGGAACCTACTGGGGAGCCCCATCTCAACACAAGAAGGTCAGACATTATTGATAAGACTGCAGGACTTCCTGGGATTTCACAGTTCACACTTGGGCTGTAAGAGCTGAAACCTTGCAGCAATAAACTCAGCAAAATATTCTCACCACCACTGCAGAGACATGTGCAAACTGCATAGAGGATATGCAGAACATGGAGTCAGGCTCTCATTTATTTCTTTTTAAGCACTCTAGCATCAAATCTTCCATCAAGAAAATACTTTGGGCACATAGTGTATATTAGGATGTTCAGGGTACTAAGTCAGGTGAAACAGGCCAATTATGATTTTCATTAGTCTTTTACTATTGGGATAAGTTAAATAGTCAAATCTGTATTTTTCTTCTTGCTTGGGAAAAAAAAATCCCGAGTAACTCAGGAGTGAAAGTTCATGTAAATCTTTTAGATCCCATACAGATTTTCCTACTGAAAAGAAAATTATAAAATTACATTTTTTTTTCTTTGAGAAGATAGTGTCAAGAACACAGTTATCATTAAAAACACAAGCAGCAGCAGACTGGGGATCTCCCTAGTCAGCATCATGTGTCTTCCAGGAGAGAGGAAAACTCCCTGTAAGGCAGACAGGGAGTTTGAATTATTAAAGCTGAAGGAATAATCTACTCAGTCTGATCAGAGCAGGGCTCTCTTGAGAGCTGGTGGGGTTTTTCCGTTGGCAGGCAGACTATGTTGTACGTGAGCTGCATTCAAAGCAGTCACCAATGCATTTCCATACTGCTTTCTCAAGCAGAATTTCTACTGCCGCAAGAAATTTAAGAAAAAAAATCCCCATCACTCCCCCACCTCACCCACACATATCCCAAACACCCCTGTAGTTAGAGATGATCAAAAATCAAATGAGAAACTAAGATTGGATTCTCTAGAAAATAAAAGGTAATTTATCACTTCACTGATTCCACAGGAAGAATTTGGTGGTTTTTTTAAATTTTAAATAGTTGCACCTACAAGTGCATAATGCAGCAAAACAAAAATCATTGGGCACAGGGTTTCCCAGGCAACCTCTTATCAATCGTCTGTTTCTTGGTAATACTGTTCTCTGCACTATAAAATCTTGAACAGCCTCATCTGCCGCAGACTGAAAGAAGGGGGGGAAGCAGAGGGAATCACCCAAACAAGAGACTCATGAATATATGAATACTTATATGATTTTTTGATTCCTATGAATAATTTTTGAGCTATCTGCGTGCAAATGCTGGTCATAAAGCAATGCATTTAAGCATGAAGGGAGTTTATTATCCTAAATAATAAAAAGTATTTTCAGCCTCCTACATGAAACGTATCTTACATTTAAAAAAATATTCCCTGACATCCCTGTGAAATATTTCTGGCTTCTTTCATAATTCAGTTCTGTCACTTACATTTATTATGACTTGCACCTCCTGAGGATTCAGAAGAAATGCCAATTACACTGCAGACATATATAAATAATCACTTAAATTGGAATCTGCCTCAAAGAGCCAGGCATCAGGAAAAGCCATCTGATGTCCTGCCATTCTCTTCTCCACATGTCAGTTGCTTCGTTTATAAATTCTCCAAGAGAAGGGGCACAGGGAGATGCTGGGGCTGTGCTCCTACCTTCCAGCTTTGCATGGTGTTATCACAGGGGCAAGAAGTCCCAGTGAAGCTGAAAGTTTATGAAAGCTTATGCTTTGGAGAAATACTTATGAGCCACAAAGGTACCTACCCGCACTGAGAAAACAACTAAAAAGCCTCCAGTTACTAAATCCAAAAGCTTTTCAAGTTATAAGAATGCTGCTAGCCATAAGCTTCCCATCCTCACTGCCAAAAAAACTGCATAAAAATTCTCCTATGAATTCCTGCAGTAGCCACATCTCGATCCCACCTTCCCCTCCAACTCAGTTCTCTGTCCCTGCCCTTTCTTTTTCATGCTCTTTTCTGTCTATTTGACTCCATGAAAATCTGAGTCAGTCCTTCCAAGGTGGGAAAAGGGCATGTGCCAGTAACGTAATATCCACGCAGCTCCTAAGAGATCACACTCATATTTTGGGAGCCATCTTTCACCTCCCATCCTGCTGGACCAGCTACAGTAGTTCCACAGCTACAATGACAAGGCAAACCATATTGTCTTTTGGTCCCTTCATGTTCCCTTGTGACAATGATGAAAATTTGCCCCATGTCCTGGCACATGCACACAGAAGGAAGCAAGTACTCAGTTTTGTTTTATTTCCTCCTCATATGAAAAAAACCACTGCAGTCTGTTGTTGTGGGCACACAGCTTTGTGGGTTCCTCCTGAATGTGATTTAGACTGGAGATATGGGAAAACACATGGTTGGGAACCTTCAGATCACTAGTAATTAGCATGGAAGTGAGGGAAGAAATGTATGCCAAAACAATGAGAAGGTCAAAAGCTGACTCTGTACTTGAATACTAAACATACAAGCACTGTTCCATTACATTTCCGTATTTTTAATGCCATCTTGATTCCAAATTTTACTATTAAGTCACAAGATTAACGCACTGGACACAAAGGAAATGTGACACCAGCTTTGGTAACAGCAGTATCTCATAAACAGCAAGTGAAGCAGAACACACACCCCTGATAGTTTACAGTTTACTGAGATGAAGCTTTTGAGACTTCCAAAGTAAAACCCAGTAACAGTTATTAAATATTGCAAAAGGAGATTGACTTTATTCAGTCTCCATACCAAACACTATGATGCAGTTTAGTCCAATTGTTTATTTTTGTTGGCTATAAGTAAACATCAGAACACACAAACAAAGAACATTCTGCAAATACATTGAAGCAGACGACAAAAAAATCTGTTAGGTCACATCTACTAGAGGTGGGGCTAGGGAGGGATTCATAGAAGTTCTTCTGGAACATTTAATACACTTTGGAAGACAGTTAGGGAATCCAGACCCTGATCGCTTTTTCTTTTTTTTTAGCAGAGCAGCACCTCTGGACAGCAGAGCATCCTGCAAGAATTGCTTCACTATTGCCTAGTCTGGGAAGGGCTGGCCAACCAGCTCCCTATGGAGGTAAACACAGGATGAAAGAGAGATGGTGTATGGTCAATATGGGTTTAATCACTGTAGTATCACAGGCACAGCTAATTGCAAAACATCACCTTAGCAGGATTAATTCAGTGTGGAAAGAAGTCTCATCAGCATCAATCACATGCAACTGTCAGGAAGCAAAAGCCCTATAGAACTATCTCCCATGACGTGACTATGGAGGGCCAAGACAATAGTAATTTTTCAATTTTATAACAGTATACACAAAATATTTAACACTTCTCTCTGTTCCAGACCTCCAGTAAAACTTATTCTACAGTAAGTAGAAACTTGGGACACTTTACTTAAAAAAACAATTCTTTGCTCCAGTTGAACATTTTCCTCCACAATACTTGCTGTCATGAAGACTGGCCACAGTTCTCCTGGCTAAAAGCCCTTCACTATCACCTACCTTCACTGTTACCTACTGGCCAGTGGGTAATGCAGAGCTTAAACTTGCAGCTAAAGAAATAAAACTAGAAGCCTTTTCCCTCAATAAATCGAGGGGAAAAAAAAACATGAGATGCAGCCCATGATCTTGCCAATATTTCTCTACCATTGTAAAATGTTTTATTAGCTTATTAAAAAAACCTTACAAAACACTATCTCATTACAGATAAGTAATCTTTACTCTTCTCCATATATATTTTCTGTGTATCCATAACCCTTAAAACTCCACTATTAATTACCTTTATTAGATGTGCAAACCATAGCAGGCTATTGAGAACTTCAAGGAAGTAGCAAGCAGCTCACAGGCACAGCAATAGTTTTTCATGTGCAGAACCCTTTGCCTTTGTATCACCAGTTCAAAGCTCTGCAGTATCAAAGGCCAGAGGGGTACAACCATCTGACAACACTAACAAAATGGCATGAAATTAAGAGTTGTATCCATCCTGGACCCAAAGAAAGTACCCTTCTCAAATGCAAAATCTGGCCACTGTAAACTGTAGTACAAGGTTTCTGTTCCCAGTGAGCAAAGAGCCTATGCTACCTTCTCATCGTATTTGTAGGTTTTGACAAGATAAAGGACTTGATGCTGGTTTCACTATCCCGGTGCAGAAGGTGAGCTCTGCTGTAGGCATTGGTCTGCCTTGTGCTACCAGGCATTCCAGGGGACCACCCTGCAGCCACAAGCTCCCCACAGTGGCTTCACTGGGATTGGCACTACAAGAATGGCTTCGCTGCACAGACATTACTAGGGGCTTTCATGAATAAAGAGCTTCCAAACTAGAAAAAGTAAGTAAAATAACTGTTAGGCTTACCCCATTGTTCCCACAGGAGGAGAAAAAGAGTTTTACGACTGATTTTTTGGCAGCAGTTTTACCCAGTACAGCCTAAAGAGACTGAGCCAAAAGCAAGTTACCTGCATATAAGCCTGGCATTACAGTGCTGTCTATGGCTGTTTTCAATCCTGAAGTGAATGTCCAAAATCTCCTCTCACTCAAAAATAGGATCAGTTAAATTTTGAGAGCATGAATGCCATTTTGAATGCCAACAGAGTTAACAGGATTCATCATTTTATTACTTTTGAATAAAACCCAAACAATATGGTTATTATTGAGACCTACCACACTAGGATATGAGAGAAGCAGAGCTACTTTACTGAGGATACAAGCAGGAGCCTCAAAGCTTAAATTGCAGGTTTTTTCCTAATGAAAATAAAATAAATAAAGGAAATAATAAATAAATAAATAAACAAATAAATAAAAAATGTGGCATAATTAAATAAATAGAAAATTAGCTTTCTGTCAAGGGTAAACAAAATTAACCTAAAACATTATCATGATTACGGATGATCTGCATTCATTTCAGATGTGGAATCTGCAGGGTTACTAAGTTGTAGCATTAAAAATCTGTAAAACTAAAATGTTATTACAGAATTCAGAGAGTTGCAGAGGAAGCATGATTTTCATATATAAAAATGAATCCTGTTATTTCAACCAAATCCTAATGTTTGACATGGAAAGCATAGCTGAAATCCTATTTTTTCAGAAAATGTAAGAGATTTTCCTTGTGAATTAGGAGGTTTCAAATGTTTTCCAATGGACTTTATGCCAGCAGACTGTGGATTTTAAATGTTTACGTGCAAGAGGAATGCATAAAAAGTACTCTTTCACTTTCTTATTAAATATGATTTCTGGTTAAATAAAAAAACGTGCTGGATAACCACAAACTCCTTCTAAAAGCTCCTCTCACCAGCAACATTAGGGACTTATCCACTGGACCTGATAAATCCAGGTAAGCTAAGAGACAAGCTTCCACCACTCATTTGATACAACTCTATACTTGGCTGTAAAATGACAGCATGTAAATACAAAGTAGTGTAATAAACACAGGCATATTTGTAGTAGACCCGTAATCTCATTCCACAGTGTCCTGCCAGTTCCCCAGTTTCTTAAAGTTTCAGTATTATAGTGATGGGATGGGCTTGCCTCTCTTGCAACCCTCTTGTCTTCCAGACATGATTAGTAATAGAATCTTGGTATTTTCCACTCTGAAAAAAACTTCCCTTTTCAGCCTGATTTGACACAGCACAAGCCAGAGAGAAAAGCCTTCAGATGGGGCAGGAGGAGCTGCAGAGCTTCTCACAGGGTGCATCTTTCCTGCTGGGAAAAAGCAAACTAATATGGAGTGGTTTGATTTTTGCCCAGAAGCCACCTCCATATCAGAGGGTGTCATTAGTACCCTCAGCAATGCTGGAGTAGTCAGGACATTTAAAAAGGATGAATGTAGAACTTATTGGTCAGATGAAATCTGAAGTTTCTCCCAGTGTTTTGATTGTTGCCAGTAAGTAAGCATGAAGCTTCTCTATAAAGCCTGGTCTGCAGCAAAGAAAGTTAATGAGCCCTCACAGGACAGATACAGCTTACCCAGCAAGGCTGCTTGTGCTGACACAGCTTATTACTACTGCCACAAATGAAATAAACTGTATTGACTTGTTTGTCAAAATGAGTTGTGTTTGCACGAGGCATTTACTCTGCTGGTGTAAAAATGCTGATTATTTTATTTTTTATCCCACAACCCTCGCAAACATCACTAGACTTGAAAGAACTCTTTGCACGGACCTGTCCCAATGTCTTTCCCTCTCTCTTCCCTATTGTCTGCACTTCAAAACTGACACCATTGTTTGTGAGGTTAATGGACAGCCACATGTCTGCATCAGTCTTTGAACATTAATTATTCACTGTCCTTAATAATGCTTTCTTAGAAAGCATTTTTTAGGTACAGAGAAGACAGAAGTGAGTTATTTTTTGTTTTTATTTAATGAGACCCCAGAAACTAGTTTTAGAATGCAATTGTCAGGAACCAGATCTGGGTGGAAAATTTTGGTGTACCATTTGGCACATGCACAATTCCCAAAAGACATGTAAGAACTTCTAGACAGGTTGCTGTGAACTCAGGACAATATTTCAAAATCATAAGGAGAGGACTCTTCTGAAAGTCCAAGTCCTCTGCACACCATTCCCTGTAATATAAACAATTATTCTGTTATTTAATGGAGGAGACCATCCTGGGTTTGGGAAACACTTCTGTGCCTCCTTATAGATCAAGAAAGCATAAGACAGAGCAAATACATTTCTCAAAACAGAAATTTAGCATAACTACATGTGAACCTCAGCACTTTGTTTAATCCCTTCCGTATACTGACTGCAAGTGTATTTTTAAACACCAGCTTTGACAATGCAGTATTAGGTGCCACCAACCTTCCCAAGGTCTTTACAGCAGTAGTGTTAACTGACTGGTGATGGAAGATGTAATTATTCACATACAAGGTCCATTATTCAAGTTAAGGTCCATAGCAAATAATTTGTTAGATTAAAATAAATCAGCCAGAAAGAGGATTTTTTTCCAAACTTGCAACTTCTGCAAAACTGTAAATAAAAAAATACAATAATTAAAAACTAGTAATCTCTGTGTTCTCAGGCCTTTTTCATCTTTTATTCATGATTCTGTAGTTCCCCCATTTTAAGCTTTTCTTGGCAGAACATCACCACCTAGTGACTATGTGTGCTCACAGGAGCTTCCAGAAATTACATTAGAACTTGAAAACAGAAGGCAGATGGAAAGAAAAAGAGAAAATTTAAGTGGGGAACAATACTTTTTGTTATTTACGTTGGAAACACTTCCTAAGGAAGCTGAAAGGAACTTTCTAATGAAATGCAAGAAGATTTTTACAGACTGATTAGTTGGTCAATAATTAAGTAAAAGTATCACTTTAGGTAAGGAAAGTTAGGCTTTCAGCCTGCACTATCTCAGATCAATTTATTTCAGCAATATCAGATATAAATAGAATTAAATTAATGAGTAAAATATTATGAAAGAGAAAATTCAGACACTGTCAGGAAACCTTCACAGCAGTGAGACTTATTCACTGGAATTACAGTGTCTTGATTCCATGTCATATTTCAAAACTAGGCTGGTACATATCAGAATTCAATTGAATATTTACCACCACTGCAAACAGTCCAATGGATATTTTCTTTCTCAGATACTTTTTTGGCTCTGAGATACCTAAGAATCAAGATATAGATATCATTTGTAGATAAGGTAGATAAGGTTCTCCCCAGAAAAAACCTTATTATTGCAACTATTATGAAATGTTTCTTTCTGTGAGACTACACCACCAATCCAGTTATATTCTGTTCACCTTCAGAGTAATTTTACAAGACAGAAATACAAAATAAAGATTAACTCAGTACATATTTTCTAAACATTAAAAAAAAAAAAGAAACAAACCAGATTTTTTAAGATGTGTTCAGAGACCTGTAAAATTAAATGTCAGTACTATCTTGTGCTGAATGTAAGCAGAAGATAAAAAGATAATGCACATTTAAAAGCCAGACAAATTAGGTTATTTCCAAAATAATTTCTCCAAAATGGAGATACCTGGACTTTTCAGCTTTCTCAGACACTGAACATAGCTATAACTAACACTGAATAGCCTCACAAGTCTCTGCCAAAAGCAAGGGTGCAGCCAGAAAATTAAATTACCTTTCCGTCAGTTTAACCAAGGAATAATGACCTTGACAGCAAGGCTCTTTAAGGGAAGTTCACTTCAGCATATTGGTAAAGTGCTTTGCCTCTTAAAATGCTTGCTAAAGCTTATTCTCCCCAATTTTTTTCATCATTTAGAAGTACATTGGAAGGCTCATGTTTACGCCTTTCCTGCCAATAAAGTTCAGATTCTGGCCCCATTCTGCAGTTGCCAGGGGGAATCCTGTCAGGGGGAATCTTACCTACATCACTGTGACTAAAAATAATGGCAGTAGAAAATAACAAAAAAAACAAAGCAGGGTAAGAAATAAAGCTGCCATTTGAAGGCTTCATGAAGAAATTTGCATTGCAAAACCCAAGTACAGACCTTTTTTTGCTATAGATGTCAATAAGAATAGGGTCAAATTTAGGTTATGATACCCAGCTTTATCCTTATTTTTCCTAATTTGATAAAGATGAGATTTGTTCACATTAATCTCTTTTTTCCTATGGATTGCAAGATGTCCTGGGTTACACAAAAATTCTGATGTCCACTTTTTCTTTTTTCTCCAAATATGCCTTTTTGTCTCTTTGGTGTTTTGCCTTCTCAACTCATAGAGTAAATCTTTAGTTCTCAAAACTTTCTGACCCCAAATTTATGTTTACTAAATACAAACTTACTTTGCCACACCTCTTCTTGCTCCAAAAATACTGAGTTTACTCTTAGACATAAGCATTTTGCTCACCTACAGTCAAAATTAATTCTTAAAATAAATGTAGCTATTTTCTTCTCAGTTACGATACTGTAGTTGTCTTAAAGTTCAGCAGAAATCCCTTTATGAGAGTCCTTAACTATCTGTAAACCATAACTGAGGAGGATAGCAAAGTGACAGAGGCAAGAAATTAATGATCTGCCATAAGAGACATCCTGTAGGTCCCTTTTTGCCCCTGTCAGCCTGGTCAGGAACTGTCTGAGCAATTACTGCATCTGCAGAAGGGCAGACCTGCCTCCCATCGTGTGCACAGGTGCCCACTGCATACCACAGGCTGAAGGGGCAGGGTGAAAAGGGACTTTTTTTCTTGTGTAATCTTTAGCCTTCAACCGGAGAAAATCTGCAAATTGACTCCAACTTACAAACCAGAGCCTTTATGGAAAATTACTAGACTCTGAAGGAAACACGGCTACTGTCTCAAACAGCATGATAAGCCTTTGGTATAAGGTAGGTTTATGAACATCTTCTGTTCAAGGTCAGATTTAATGGTCTATGTTGTACAGGAGGTCGAGCTGTGTGATTTAAAACGGCTGAGTCTGTCTTTAAAAGTTGCACAAAGTCTGGGAACATCCTGGGCAGAAAAAAACAACAGTATCTCACAGGAAAAAGCAGAGAAAAAACAGCCCTTTGAAGAATGAGGTCTTATTTGAGCTTCAGCTGAAATCCAGAGAAAGAAGAAGGGTCAGGTAAAGGCAGTAATGCAAGACTTCCTCTCCTTTGCCAACATCAATGTTTTTTTACTAGTCTTAAAAATTTTATCTACCCACCTTGTTCAAGATGTGCAAAATCAGAAATTACTTAATTGCTTTTGAAGTCTTTGGATTCATATAAGAGCATGCAATCCATGTCAGAGGCAGAACAAATGAAACAGAAGCTTCTGGCAAGGATAAAAAAAGCAAATATTTTATTTGCAGATAAAAAATCATGTACAAGGCTTATAACCTGTCCCAATTTCACCTGAGATAGAGTTTGTTTTCGTCTTAGTAGCTTGTACAGTGCTGTGTTTTGGACTTACTACGAGAATAACCTTTTTAACACACTGATGTTCTGGCTGCTGCTGAGAAGTTTTTACCCTGAGTGAAGAACTGTTCAGTGTCTCATGTTCTGCTAGTGAGTGGGTGCACAAGAAACTGGGAGGGACCATGGCCAGGACAGATGACCTGAAGTGGCCAAAGGGATATTCCATAGCATAGAACATCCAGTATATAAACTGGGGACAGATTTTACCTTTATCTGATCCTCCTCCCCATCTCATCAGGGCAGGGAGCGAGCAAGCAGCTGTGTGGTACTTGTTTGCAGATGGGGTTAAATCATGATATAACCAAACAACCAAAATATGTGGAAAACACATAATAACCCTGGCAATAAACAACCAGGACCTAATTATGTTGACTAACTGCTAAATTCCGCTCCCCAGACGTATTTGGTATATGCACTGTTTTCTACACCTGGCTCAATCCTGAGGAACTTCAGGTAGATATTCCTTGAGCTCTCACCAAGCTTCTCTAGGAAAATCTATTCATTTTTCCTGCCCCAATAGGCCTCTTCTCACATGACACTTAAGTTAGGCCTGGGATCAACAACACAGGCTAGACAGCTGATTTGTCTCCCCGATTTTGGCACCTCCAGAAGCAGTGCATCAGTAAGATTCACCCCTGCCTGTATTTGGTAGTAATTACTTGCAACCCACCCAAACAAGACTCCTCTGCAGAGTAAGAAAGAGGCTCAGCTGCAGCAGGATTCATGGACTACTGGTAAGTAAAAGAAAAGACAGAGGCATCTATTTTAACGAACACAGTAAGCAGGAAGCACTGTGAGAATCTGTGCCTCTGCAACCTGGAAATGGAGCTTAGCACCATGCTGCACTTGTCTTCACCTGACCATAAACCAAGGGGGTCCTTTTAGTGGTGCTCCAAATTCAGAGATACTATTTTATTCTACCTCTGCTACTCAGCACCTTCTCTCCATCAGTAAATGCGAACCAAACCCAAACTTTTATGGCCCCCTTAAGCAGTAAATATGTACATCCTGGTTGCCCCACAGGCCACTGGGAGTACTCCAGGAGACTGCAGAACAATTTGCTGCAGAGCCATCTCAGGCAAGATCAATACAAAAGCTTTTATCTATTGTTTCATTACACAATGCTTCATACAGCTTCCAGTTTGACAGCACAAAGCCAATCAAAAAAAAAAAAAAAAGCTGGAGGATAGAGAAAGGCACCAAGTATACAAAATACAGAGTTTATGCCAAGTAGAGAATACATAGTGCAATGGGAACACTGAGAGGTTGAACACTTAGTAGAAATTTTCTCTCTCACTTCAATATGTCAGTCAGTTTCAGGTCTAGAGAGAAAAAGACTCATTCCAGCTTCTATTCTTATGAAGAAACAAATTTATTTCTCAGGGTCCTTGCAATCAGGATTCCTCTGAGTGCCATGTTAATGAGCATGAATGACCACTTTGATCATGAAGAGAAAAAGGGTTGGGTTGCAGTCAGAGGGAACATGACTAGCACTTTAGTTTTTCACAAACCACACATTCAACACATGTTCAGTCTCCTAATTTAAAGTATATAAAGCACATTTTTGTAAAAAGGACACTGATTCCTTCCTCCAGTTTGAATAATACAGCTGATGCAGCAAAATTGTAGGGAAAAGAGTTACCATCCTCAGTCACTGCTTCAGGGGAAAGATAATCCTCACCATATTCCTGCTGTCAAATCTAGATAAAAAACGTAAGTTATCCAAAATAAGAAGGAGATGGAGACAAATTGTAGTAACATTCATACAAATGACAGTGACAGCACAGACATTTTTTTAAAATAAATGCCAAAAAATCTTTCTCCATATAATAAGCTGCTGCTTCTCTTCCATCCCAACACAGGGAGTGAAAAGGTTTCTGAAATGCTAGTTAGAAACAGCTGCATTGCCTTCCCCTCCATCCAAATAGTTACCATGTTTTTTCTTAATTACTGTTCTGCAGATGTCACTTTGTGGTTTTCCCTAAGGATAGGGATCATTATTCAACCTTCCTTTTAAAAAAGAGCAGAGGACAACTTTGGAGAGTCAAATTGCCCCTGTTCTCTGAGATGACAGGGTGAGAGTTGGTGTCATTTTGAGTATTCATCAAAAGCCAAAAGTGATTGTGTTATAGGTGAAGTGGCAAAATGAGTGATGGAGGCCAAGGCTTATAAGTATTCAGAAGCAGTGGAGGAAGAGGGCTAATCAGGAGTCCTCAACACAGATGTTCAGTTGTCACTTCCCTTCATCGTGTACTAGTCATTTTCTTCAACTGCAGAGAAAGGCTTGAATATTGGAAACTATCTCCTTTGTGAACACATCCACATCAGAAGTCCAGCAACAGAGAAAAGCTGAACCTTCCTGAGCTTTCACCACTGATGGGAACGTTCTAGAGATGAAAAACAGAACTTCCAATAATTTCACAAGGTGCACAGCCATCATGTGTACTTTATGGCTCATATTAAATATAGTTGAAGTGTGAGACAAAATCATGAAGAAGTTATGAGCAGTCCTGATAAAATGACAGCAGCAGAGAACCAACTTATCTTAATTTGTGCACAAAGTTTAGAAATATTTCCTATGATAAGTGTCAGAAAATTGGTTCAGTTGATTTCCTGATTTTTTTTTCTAATAAAATATTCACAAA
The DNA here is from genome assembly GCF_003945725.1 of Corapipo altera. Lineage (NCBI taxonomy): Eukaryota > Metazoa > Chordata > Aves > Passeriformes > Pipridae > Corapipo > Corapipo altera. The sequence goes on from NW_020884907.1 coordinate 5,515,376, forward strand.
TATCTTTCCCACTCTTGTTTATGCTAAAAACAACTTCAAATTTTATATACTTAGCATTTATTGAAAAGTTGGGAGCAGAAAATTGGGAGAGGAATAGCAGGTCAGGTACCTAACCTGACTAATTTTTTATTTTCCTACAGACATTTTGTACACACCCCATTATTTTTTTTTTATTTTTTAGCCTGCTATCTTGACATTTTCTATGAAGTAAATGTGTTCTTTTTCCTTTTTTTTTTGATCTGGTGGCTCTTTTGTTCATTTCTCATTTATACCAGATACTCCCCATTTTTTATTTCTAGCATTCTCAACAACTAACTCTCCTTTAGTGAGTAAGAGAAAGAGGCTATTTTGTCACACTTGACAGTGTTAGGTTAACAGTTGCATTCAATGAACTTAAAAGCCTTTTCCAACCTAAACAACTCCATGATTCTATAAAAAACTGACAGAAAATGTTCCCAGTGAGAGAGACAGTTTTCCTACAGTTCATTTTGAAAGAGAACTGTTGCAGTGGAGCTAAGAACTGATTTTGATTTTCCATCTGTCTGCTGCCTCAACTAGAGTGTTCATTCGAGCAGAACCTGCAGGGCACAGCTTCTTAGGAAGGTCAGTTTAAGAAAGGATTGCATCTTGATTGGCAGAGACAAGTAGTAACATGCCAAGAATTTGACTGCTGTCTGAGTACAGGGTTCTTGTAGGTTATCTTGACATTTATATATAAATTAAACAGTGTGCTGAACTAGGAATACATCTATCCCAAGGGAAAAAAAGAGACAAGGATGGATTTTAAACAACATTACTTGGTGCAAATGAGTATTCAGTTCTGGATTTAAGATGAAAATATTTTTTTTACTTTTTTTTTTTTAATGTTTAAAGATTCCTTTCCTTTAAAATTTTTAGATATAATTTTCCTCTCCTTGTCTCTGATCCAGTGAGCCATTAATATTCCTGGTAGCCTTTTTAGTGGCTGAACCAGGTCCTGCAATAGCCTGTTTTAAATTTAACAAGTTTCTAATGATGCTGTGCCAAAGTTTAGGTCCAAAAGAAAACATCCAGTGGCATTGATCTGGAGTCTTTAAAGTTGTGCACTTAACTTTTTTTTGTTTTAATATTAATGCAAACACTACCGGTACATGCTATTGCAAAGTCTCAAGCAAGTACAAGACTATTTAACTTTCTCATCTCTTCTTTGGCTGTTTATAGCAGCTACTGAAAGCAGGAATGCTCCTTTGCAATGCACACAGAACTGTTTCTCTTCTTGAAAACCTAATTACTAACTCTTTATAGAACTAGCACAAAAAAGAGAACAGAGAAAATGACAGAATATCTCGAATTGGAAGGGACCCATAAAGTGTCATCAAGTCCAAGACCCTGCTCCTTCCTGGACTACCAAAAAGTAAACTATATGAATAAAAGCATTGTTCAGACACTCCTTCAAATCTGGTAGACTTTCTTGGGTAGCCTGTTCCAGTGACTGACCACCCTCTCAGTGAAGAACCTTTTCCTAATGTCCAATATGAACTTCTCCTGACACGGTTTCATTCCATTTCCTCATGTCCTATCACTGGTCACCAGAGACAGGAGATCAGCCTCTGCTGTCCCCCTTGAGGAAGTTGTAGACTGTGATGGGGTCATCTCTCAGCCTTTTCTTCATCAAGCTGAACAAGCCAAGTGACCTCAGCTGCTCCTCTTGCCTCTGAGGTCTTTCACCATCTCAGTCACCCTCCTCTGGACATACTCCAACAGTTTGATGTCCTCCTTATACTGAAGTACCCAAAACTGCACACAGGACTTGAGGTGAGGCCACATCAACACAGAGCACAGGGACAATCCCCTCCCTCCACCAGCTGGCACCCTCCAGGACACGGTTGGCCCTCCTGGCTCCCAAGGCACTGCTGACTGATATTCCACTTGCCACTGAGCTGGATCCCCAGGTCCTTTTCCGCAGCACTGCTCTCCAGCATCTCATTCCCCAGTCTGTCTGTACATCTGGGGTTGCCCCACCCTTGGTGCAGAATCCAGTACTTGCTTTTATTGAATTTTATATGGTTGGTTACTGCCCAGCTCTCTAGTCTATCCAGATCTCTGTGCAAGGCCTCTCTACCACTGAAGGAGTCCACAGCTCCTCCTAGTCTAGTATCATTAGCAAACTTACTTAATGTACCTTCAATTTATCTGGATTTATAAAATTCTCAAGTAATACTTGCTCTAAAACTGAACACTCTGGAAATCCACTGATGATTAGCCACTAGCCTGATACCACCCCATTTACTATAAGCCCAACACATCAGCCAGTTGCTCACCCAATATATTATGGGCTTGTCTAGCTGTGTGCTGCACAGGTTATCCAGGACATTCTGAGAAGTTAGCGAGAAATGCCTCTGCCTGAATTAAGATCCAAATGAGCCCATATGCTAAAGTCTATAATACAGATTTTATTTAACAGTGAACGTGAGAAAAGGTGAGGAGAGGGGAGAGAGGGAGACAAAGAGATCAAGCAGACCACCCATAGATCCAGCAGCAGCCCATTGGTCTTTCTTCACCATGGGTTTCTTGGTGATGGGGGTCCTGGGAGTCATTCTTCCACAGGTACCACCTTTATACAGTCCAAGTTCCAGGTATCCATGGAATGGTTGCAGATGCTGTTCCCATAACTTGGGGTGGCGTGTGTATGAGCAGTTGCTTCCTTTACAGTTTACCACAGTGGGAATTTTTTTCCAGATGCATTAACCAGGATGTACGAATCAGATCTTGCCTCTGACAGGTCCAGAATTAGCACCTTCCTGTTGCAAATTCCTCCCTTCTGTGCTTATCTTAAGTTCCTGCTGTGGTGTCTTATCTATGTCAAGTTCCTTCAGGCGGAGAGTGTATGAGACAGGCAACTGTGCTCTTTAAGTCCTTACAGAAAGTATCAGAAACTTTACTGAAACCAAAAAACCTCACATCTATTGGCTTCCTTTGGTCAACTAGATGTGTGACCTTGTTATAAAAGTAAAATTAAAGTTGGACCTTCCCCTCATGAACCCTGGCTGTGGCCAATGACTTGTGTTGTCTCTTAAGTGTTTTTCAGTACCTCCAGGAATAACCTACTCAGAACTTTACCAGGCACTAAGGTGAAACTGACAGGCCTGTAATTACCAGTATCTTTCTTGTTATCCTTCTTTAAAATTGGGACAATATTTGATAGTTTCCAGTTAGCTGGGACTCCCAAGACCATTGAAAAATAACTGAAAGAGAATGCACAGTAGCTTTGTCCAGCTCTTTCAGTACTGGGGATGAATCCAATTGCGTGCCACAGATTTATGCATGTCCAGCTGGTGCAGCAAGGTTTAAACAAGTTCAGGGTTGGCTGCGAGTTTATCATCCACCAAGTCAAAGTCTTCCAACACCAGGCTCCAGAGCTCCCAGGGCCCAGCACTAGTGTTGAAAACCTCAGTGAAAAAGGCATTAAATGTTTCCATTTTGTCTACCTCCCTACTTGTGAGATGTCTGACCTTGTCAAGCAACAAACTAATGTTAATTCTGATCCTCCTTTTGCTGTTAACATCTTTTAAAAACCTTATTGTCATCCTTCTCAGTGCTGGCCAGTTTGAATTCTTACCAAGCTTTGATTGCAAAACTTTTCTCCCAACAGTGGTGAACAGCACCCGTATAGTACTCTCATGTTACTCAGCCTTGTTTCCAATGCCCACACATTCCTTTTCCACCTAAGTTCTCGCAGAAAATCCCTGCTCAGCTAAGCTCAGCTCAGCTGGCCTGCCTCACTTTCTTGACCTCAGACACACTGGAACTGCTGTCTCCTGCACTCTTAAGAGACGACTCTTAAGGTTACAACTGAAACAGAGTAAACCAAAATTGCTTTAGGACAACAGAAATAGCAAGAAGCAGAGATCAGTGTTACAGAGAAGCCTACTGGTATCTGCATTTCAGCTAGGCAAGGACTTATATTTTTCAAGTGCTGAGGGACCAAGAGGTAATAAATAGACTAAGCTAAAGAACAGAGAAGGTGTAACAAAAAGAAGGGTAACAGAGCTGGTGAAGAGTCTGGGGCACCACGGCTGGAACCTGGATCCTGAGCCCTGTCCTGAGCCCTGTCCTGAGCTGACCTTTTTACTTAGAAAAACCATCCTCATATTCATCATTTCTTGCAGGTAATTAGTAATGTTTACACAAGAAAATTACTATTTAAAGCCTTTAATAACTAACATATCATTATTGCTTGTCTAATAATGCCTGCTTTCCATGGAGGAGAAAAAAAATTAACAAGTATTTAATAACAGTTCCGAAGACACATCTTCTAATATCTACCTGCACTCTACCACCTCTCATCATCCTCCTTTTTGGAGAAGTAAAAACTCATGGGTATGTCAGACAAAAAGCAGCAGGCTAATAATACAAATTCCTTACCATAATTCACTACTTTTCCTGAGGAGAGGCCACTTTATTTGCAACTGCTAATAAAACTAGGTTTCATTTTAAACAGTCCTCAGGGGACTGGAACTCATGTGCTAGTCAACTGCACCACCTAGCTTCACTCTGAAGGATCTTTGGAGCCCTATTTTTTCTGACACCATCGTCTGTATTCCTTCAAAGTAAATGCTTCTTCCTGTACCACCCCTGCTCGTCTGGTGTCTCACCACAGAGAATACAAACAATTCAACAGCTCTGACATGTTCAGAGTTCAGGAAACATCTCACCTAAAAAATTTTTTTAAAAAGTAGTATTGGTGTTCACAGGAGCGTAACAGAGCTACTTTCTCCTTCCATTCTTCCACCTTATACCAACTGGTATGACCTTTCCACCCATGGATACTTCCTATAACTCTTGTGTCCACATTTACCAAAGCTGGACAACATCTCTTGTTGGTTTGATTTGTTACTGAGTGAAGCAACATCTATTAAAACAAACCTTAGGAGATCAGGGCTCTGCCACTTACTGATGATGTGCCTGGGAAGTTAAAATTTCCCCTTTTCAGCAGTATTTCCTTTCTAGGAGTGTTAAAACAGGGTGTCTGTTCGAACAAAATTGTCCTCACTTTTAAATGGGAACTGGCACATTCCCATTAGGTTTCAAGTCTGACAAAAGCATGTTTTCTGTGGTTTTTAAAATTGAGTACTGGGAGACAACACAGCAAATTCTGTCTACTTCACCTGGGAAACACAGCATGGTGCGGTTTTTTTAATCACTTTCTGATCTCATCCAGCTTCAATGCTCTAAAGAGAAACAAAAGCAGAGCTAGGCAGCTAAACCTTACCTCAACCTCAGACTAAGGAGCACTATGACTACGGCTACTGCAGTCTCTGATGTCCAGGCTAGGCCACGGAACTTTGCAACGTACTTTCTCAGTGCCTCTGAAGAGAGAAGACCAGCAAAATTCACACATAAAACCTACACCATATACATATTAACAGTTCCAGTCAACCAGGTAAATCAGAAAAATTCAACCAGGTAATCAGGAAAATAAGCTAAAGCATCAGTCCATGGGTCTCTCGGAAGCTTCACAGCCTGTTTCTGAGGTGTCCTGTGGCCCTTTTCTCTTTTCTCTTCCTCCTAGGTTGGTACTTCTGCTTTACTCCCTAGGCCTGCCCTAGAATAAAAAGTAGATCCCATTTTCATAAAAAAGCTATGAATAGAGCACAGCAGTTCTCTTACAGCAATGAAATCTTATTTTGTACTTTGGTTTAGGGCATGTTGGAACTTAGCAGTGGATAAGTTGTTGAAAGCAGCAGCCATTGAAATGCTGAAATTGTTGAGTTGCAAGACAGATTTCTTCATTACTAACTGCACTTAAACTAATACAAGAAGCATGAGTATGAAAAGAAATGCTTAATCTGAAAAGACTCATCAAAGCAATCAAAGAAAGGAAGTTTTGTGCTCTTAACTAGACACACTATAAGCTAAAATTCACAGAAAGCTTGTCAGTGCACAGAGTCAGTACCTATTTCCACAAAGCTTGCTTTTAAAACAGATTATCAATACGGTTTACAAGAGTAGAAGTTATTAAATCTATTTTCATTCAATTTCATTCACAGTTTCTGCCCAGTGTCCAGAACATCCTCATATAGTAGCAATTTTGGCAATTGTGTTTTGTTCCCTATTTCTTAATCTTATTTGACTGCTGCTAGGCTTCCCCAGACATTCCATATGGATAGAACAAAGTGGCATATTATTTAAGAGCCTCGAGCTACAACCATTGCTCATATATCAACAGTACCAAATACAATATGACCACTCACATAGGCAAACTTACAAGATCAGCTTGTGAATCTCAGAGCTATGCACTATACAACACAAGGCAAAAAATAATGATTTCACATTCCCCAAGGTATGAAATTAGCATTAAAACTCCTTCTGGGCTTGACACAAATAAAATACAACCTTTCTGAATTGCCTGATTTAATTATGGGCATGCTATTTAATATCTTCAGGACTCTTAATTTTTATTCTCTACTGAGGGTATTCCCTCAGTCTACTTTCATGATTTTTCTTTAAACCTAGATTTACACTTTTGATCTAGGCAACACCCTTTCAACATCTGTCAAAAGAATCAAAACAACAAATAAAGCTTTTAATCCAGAGCAGCATCACCCACCTTCTGGCCCGTGGTACCTGTTAGAAGATGCAACAGAGACAGCTGAGAGAAGGCTGAAAGCAACATAGCACGATCCACAGGAAAGGTAACAGTGCAGCTAAGTGCTAGAAGAAAAATGTAGAGCAACAGGAAACAAACTACTAATGTTTAAAATTTTGTATTATTTGGAAGTAGCTAAGTGCTTGCTTGACAGAAGTAGCTAAAATTGTTAAGCCACAAGTTGAACTTTATCTAAACTATATATGTTGACTATGTCTAAGTCAAAGATAGATCATAGTGAAACCTGGAGCTAACAATATGAACACTAACAACAGTTATAATAGACATGGTTATCCCCCAAATATTAGTTAAAAATTAATAGCTGGACCAGACAACTCAGAGATCACAGTCTATGAACTGCAACAATCAGATTGTACCATGGACTACAGAACTGACCCCTACCAAAACCAACCTAAGAGGATGTGAAGGGGATCACATAGCAACCACTTGGTAACAAAACAGTGAGGCAACAAAGAGCAAAAAGACCCCAGACTCTAATAATGGTGTTGGTCTGGACTGTCACATGAGGGATGGGGAGTTTAGATTGCAAGTGCATAATTGCCCAGGGATTCCTTTTTATGGGGTCTCTCTTTTAAGGCACCAAGATCAAGCTACTAGGTATCATAATTGATCTGTGCCAATACATCCAACAGATGGAGATGAGAGCCCAGTGACAAAAATTTCTTTTAACAGCTAATGTCATTCAGACAGTGACTGAATACATCTAGAAAGTGGTTGCTCTGGGACAACCACTTCAGCTCCACATGAGAAAAAAAAGGAGGGAAAATTAGTAATTGCAGAAACCACTCTAATTCACTTTAAAGACAAAGCATCCCAGGGTAAATATGGACTGATCCAATCAGCTCAGAGAAATCTGCCAGTTATGAGCTGTGATTTCATTTTGACAGAAACTGCAAAAAATCTCACAGTAGGAAATAAACCCACAAGGACCAGAGGAAATGTCTTTATAGCTGTTGGGATGATGGAGCAAAAATTATACCAGTTCAATAGTGGCAAAAAAAATTTAAAAAAGCAAATATTGGAATAAGTAGTTGCAACAAATAACCAACAGAAATGTAAGATTTTTATAAAAGTAAAATATTTAACAAAAAAAACCCTTAAAAAATACTTAACAAACTTACTTTTGTTCCTAGCAAAAGGAATCAAATTCTGTCTGTGGCAAAACAGCTTGCCACTTTTACCTATTTTCAGAATTATGTTCCAGAGAAGGCAGCACACCTCAGCGTTTTCCCATGAGCCACTGGCAAAGATCTTACCTGCTGCATTGAGGAACATGACAAGAATTGCCCTGAATCAGTACTGCTAAGTTTTCATGTATGAAAAAAATTTGCAAACCTCTGGTTGTCCTCCATTTATGTTTCCTTTCTCCTCACTCCAGTGTTTATGGGCAATGGTCTTGCTTGCAAGAACTTCATTTACTTTAAAGCAGAGTAAATCACTCCTGGCTTACAACCTCCAAGATGGGATTTTTACTGTTGCACAGAAGATGGTGATGGGCTATTTCTCCCATTTGTCGTCATAGATAAAAATTGTCTTTTCAGATACATTCACCTCTGTGGCCTTCATCCTGCTTTAGTTTTCACTTCACCAAGTTTAATCACACTCAGCCATGATCAGCCAGATGAGGTGTCCCTAAAAATCCCAGTACAGAGGTGCAGCCCTGAAGTTCTTCCAGGGATGATACTGTAGGTAATATCAGACACATGGTTACCAAGATCTGTCTCCTTGGGGACCCAGGTGATACAAAGTGAAAACAAAGAATGTCAATACACAAGGTTAGGAAACCAGAAGGTGCTTGACGGCTGTAAGGAGTGGTTTTCCAAAACATTCAAAGCTGTGGTCTTACAGTCACAACATGAAACCAGAGCAGAGGATTCTGCAGAAAGAACTATGGGGAAATAATTGCTCCATAGTGAAATAACTGTACAGACATTTTGCAACAATTTAACTGAAGTGATGGCTAGCCATAAAGATGTCCTTATTTCTACTAGATGAAACCTACTAAATTTGTATGGATGACAGTGCAGAAAATAAAGGAGTCTCTCTGCAAGGTCGCCATAACAGTAATCATCCAATGAGAGAGATCAGAGGGAAGCTTCTCAAAGCTTTTTCTTTCAAATCATTTAAAAGCAAGCAGAATTATGAACATTCAAATGCTTCAGCAACATCAAGAAAAGTCCACTAGATCTGTTCTCCAGACACTAACTTTTGTAAGAGATGAGCCCATGTGAGGTTGGTTCCTGTGCCTGTAGGGCCAGTGCCTATTGAAATGTGCTCCAAGTGGACCAGGACCTTTTTTGATTAGCAGGCACTTAAGGAACAGGTGGGACAATGTCCACACAATGTTCCTCTGCCATAGGTGCTACTTCTAAAGCATGACTGATGACCACCCTGGCCAAACTCAGTCCAAATCTGTGGGACTGGCCCAGGGGTCCTCAATCATTTTGGGGTACTTCTCTGAACATGTCCTAGTGCCGCCTGGAAGAGAGTATCTGCACTTCCTGCTGGAAACTGTAGTTGGATCCCAGATCCCAAAGTGAGACTCCAGGCTTTCCAGTCTGAAACTCAAATGGTGTCCTCCATCTGCTGTATAACATATTTGCCAGCCAGCTTAAATAGTTTACAGTAACAGATTTGTGACAGCATCCGCTTAGTTCGGTTACATCAGTGCTTGTGAAAGAGCATATAGTGGTACCTGTCAAGCATCACATTCTGTTTTAACAACTGGTTAGATTACCAAGTCCTCCATTTGGGAGGAACTTGACACAGCATTGTCTGAACCTGAATCAGATGAAGTATTATTCCTGTCTTCTGGGACTCTACATAAAGAAAGTTCCTTTTCCACAGCCTCCAGACAATGATCAAATGTTTCACAGGCAGATACTGTTACCTGGAGGATCACGCATTACTCCCCACATTAGTCTGATGGCTTTTAACACAGACAGGGGCTAAAGCCTTCTCCTCTATCACAGCCCCAGGGTCTTGCTGGGTAAGGGATGGATCTTTTTGTAAGTAGTAAACTGCATTGCTTCAAGTCCTGCTCAGTATCTCTAAAAGATATAAGGGGAACTCTCCTTTGTGTTTCCATCCATCTGACTTGCTCTAATCAAAGTAGAGTCTGACATGCATGGGCATGGCAAAGTCCCGAAGTAATCAAACTGAGGCACCTGCTACAGGGTCAGGGCTGCCCATGATGCAGTGTATCACATCCGACTTCTAACACCAGAGTGTAAGGGCTTAAGGCAGCCGTGCCAAGTTACAGAATACGGTTACAAACACCAGACCAACAGCTTCAGGGACAAACAGTCCATCTCCAAAAAACAGTACTGGCAAAAATACAGATCGGTAGTACAATTACCTGGGTTGTTACAAGAGCAAGTCAAATAATCCTTCAAGACTGGGTGAGACATAACATCTGGGCATGCCAAAAATTACATGACTGTGGCTGTGACTCAGGTAGCAGGGCACAATCTCTTCTCCAAACAAGAGACCTACCTCATCAGACAATGCCCTTGAGGAATGCAAAGTCCTTGGCTGGACTGTTCTTATCATCAAGCCGCAGAAGCCCTCTTCAGGCTCCTTAACCAAACACTACGCCTGCCCCTGCTCTCCTTCTGTGCCAGCTCTGTCCTTGCAGTGCATGGGGACCCGTAATCCTATACAGGGCAATACACCCCAGATTTCTTTGTGGGCACAGGTCTGCAAGTACTGTATAAGGTAACACGAGCCTCAGAGCTCCCTTGTGTGCACCATCTCCAGAAACACTGCATTAGGCATTACAGCATTACACAGACCCTGCTAGTCTTGGCAGTAAACCTACTAAAACCGACAGTTTACGTATGGAAGTCACTACACAGAATGTAAGAACAAATATACAGGGTAAATTTGTGAGAATATCCTGTGAGAAACTAAGTAGCAGCTCAGGAGCAGAAAAAGCTCTTAACCTGAGAATGACCACAAACATAGTGCTGACAATAAACAGACTGTATTTATACCAGCCTTATAGTACAGTATGTTAAAGACTACGGAAAAGTGAAATAAAGCAAAACAACAGTAGTATGGAAGAAAGAAAAGAACTTGAAAGACAAGGTATAGAAAGGAAGCATGAATTACACTGAAAGATGACAGAAGTGGTACTGCTAATTATTTTTTATTTTTTATAAAAGAAGTAAAAATCTTCTAATAATGCCCAAGTTAGTGAACTATTAGACCGCCATTTGGCAACAGGCCTCTGAAAGACTGTTCCAGCTTATCCAAGTGTGAGTACTTCTTAAAGGCAAAAAATATTTGAAACTGGAAACACTACTGGACTAACCCACACTCAAGTCTCATGAATTTAAATTAAAAAGTAATATTCTCCAGCTGTCTAAGTGTTTGTATGAATATATCCTGCTCTCTTGCACTGTCATATAGAAATTTGCACTGCCATACAAACACTTATGGAATCCTCTAATCTATTTGGAGCCATGTATTCTCAATTTATTTCTTTTACGCAAACTGCAAGATTGGTTAATTAACATTACACTTGTTTCTTTCACATATTTTACTGGATTTTACTGGAGAAGTCTTTAAATGTGAACTACATGTTTAAACAGTCTGCTGAGCTACTTTAAACCCAAGAATAACTTACAGGTGTTGCATTGTTTCAAAATCAGTTGAACTTTACCATGTTTTTAAATATCTACTGGATGCTACTGTAGAAAAAATAATTCAGTCAAAAACAGATTGGTGGATAATGTTATTGACACTTGTTAAGACAAGGAAACACTGAAACCAACATAATTCCCTCTTATTTTTCCACTCTAGCTGCACAGTATGACTAGCAGCTTCAGGAAGGAATCTGTTGTGCCACGTTCTTCCTCATCTTTATATTGTAGACACATTGCTGGTTCTTGTGGTTAGAGCTGATGTTCCAACAACCACAGCTAAAAGAAACCAAAAGGAAGAGAATTAGTCCCAAGTGCAACTGCTCTTCCACAACCTACAAGCGAAAGGCAGTACTGTAACAATACACTGTATGTAGATATCTTTTCCTCTATCATAAAACCAGAAAACAATGCATGAAATAACTACCTCCATCACATTATCTGACATGCTTAATCAGTTGAGTTTTTTCCTGCTGAAGGAATATGGTCCCAAAGCTGCAGCAACTGCTCTCCAACTTGTGGTTCCAGCTCCTAGAAATGATCAGGAAATTAGAGAACTTACAACACTGCTACTACTGACACAGAAGAATGATTAATTACAAAATTCTTAGAAGAGGTTGCCAGCGAACGCTTTCAACCTTTCTGAAAAAGGTCGTTCCTTTTGCCCTTGAGTCATACATTAGAATTCTTCACAAAGGAAGTGCTCAGCAGGAGATTAAAAACTTCCATAAGCAACCCTGGCCTACAGGTTGTTTGGGTTTTTTTTCCTTCACTGCAAGGTGTCAGTTCTCATGAAGAGAATTCCCAGTGAACACATCACCACCATATACAAGAACAGATCCACCACAGAATTCATACCTTCCACATGTCACTTTCTCATTAACTAAAGATTATCATTCTCTACATCTTTTAAGTTTAATTCAATCAAGTGTGGTGGAGAACGTGGAAAGGCAGGTTACAGGTCATACAGTGGCTCTTGGTGGAATCATATAAACCAATGTAAACCACTTGTTTTTAGGATCATTGAGATTCTTTAGGTCTTAAGAGTCACTTACAAGAGAAGTACTGTCAACTACAGCATGTGCTACATTCCTGTCCTTGTTCTTGCAGTATGCTCCTTTCCTCATTCTTACAACTGGAGAGGTTTTGGGGAAGCAGTGAGAAGACAATACAAGAAGTTTAGCTCTACAATGTTGTACCAACGATATGTTTTGGGAGGGGACTGAGGAGAACACAGAAACTGCCAGAGAACTCTTGTGCCAATTCTTTTTCGTCTTTTTGTAGTTGAATTTAGATTTAACAAAGTGGAGAACAGTCCTAAGCTTTATTCCATCTCAAATATCAAGATTCTCTTCAGGTTTTACAGAAAACTCTAAGCTCCAATTATGAACAGTTATTTGGGTGTGACAGATTATTTCAGGGAACACATCTGAACCAAACATGGAACAAACCTCTGAAATTAAAAAAACCCTCAAACATTCATTTGTTGATGCATCCAGACTTAAATTATCTGTTGTTTTTTTTTTTAATACAAATTAAGTAATAAACTTCTTTTATTTTATCCAATGTTTCCACTAGTTCAACAGTAATTCTCCATTAGCAAAAAGTACAGTGCAGATCAATGAACTCTGATTCAGATTAACAGATATACGAGGACAGTTGAGATGAACATCAAGGTTGAACAAGCTAATAAACGATACATAATTCTACCAAGTAAAGACTTCAGAAGAGAATAATATTACCTGGCCATCTCTGCTTATTTGTACTTTCTTATTGTCATTCCAAGGGTTGAGCAAATGGTGTGCAAACTGAAAAGGAATGCTTTCTTTTCGGATCCACTCCACCTTAAATACACCTCCAAAACCAGTAGATCCCCAGTCTTGACTTTTCTCATACCCTACTGCTGAATCCATTCTAGCAAAACCCTGGAACAAAAATTTAAATATGTAAGAACAGACATAATGAGAGCATATCTATTTATGCTGGAATTAAATAAATTAGTGGACTTCTAAAATGTTTACATCAAGAAAGTTAGAAGCATCATTTGGCTTTTTCCACCTAAAATATATCTTCTAGAGTTTGACCACAAAGAACGTCTCTGAATTCATCTCTCACAATTACCATTGGAGAGTTTTTAAGCTTTGTAACAGAGGTTGAAAAGGTGTTGTAAAAACATTTGAAGTGCAAGGAATCAAGATGAATGTTCTAATACAGAATAGTCCATTAGCTACTCCTTGTTACTTGTAGATACTTCTAGAGCAAATCTATTCCTTCCTTCCCCTGTTCCCTCACTGTTAACAAACTTTCATGTAGAATTAGAAGAGTGCAGCTGTTCTTCAAAGACAGAAGTCAAAGTTGCTTTTAGTTCCTCCTTCAATGAAGCAGAAAGAAGTTCCAACAAGACAAATATTCAGAAACAAAATGTAAGAAACCACAAATCCAAGGCTGCATCTAACTTATTTAAGGACACCCCTTAAAAACACTCCCCCATAAACAAACCAAAAATAAACCAAGGCCACATACAATGTATCAGCCCTTTAGGCAAATTTATGCCAATTATGATATAGGAGTCCAAGAGATGCAGTGCACTATGTAAGTTACCAGCACATACTGCCGCTGTAAGACATGCAGTCCTAGATAGCTCAAGCCAGACTTCAATGAAAATTAACAAAAGGAACAGAGGAAAAATAAAGACAGAAAGAAAAGAGACACCTGGGATAAGAGAATATTATTAGAGAAGTTAATCTCACATTCTCATAAAGGTCTACTACATTGTCAAAACTGGAAGGGCAAGGCACTATATCAACCACCCACATCCTGACTTCGGTGTGTCTTTCCTTCCTGGCTTCCTTGTCTAAGAGCACCAACATAACTGCTTATTTTCAGCATCAACCGGCATGCTGAAAATTACTTTTCAATATTACACTGCATTTGCCAAATCATTGTATGTGTATCTCACTGCAATCCTCCAGCAGTACTGCCAAGACAGCTGTATTTGGGTTGGTTCATTAGATTTTAAATTCAGCTGACTTCTATAAATAGTTTATATGTAAAGAAGTAAATTGAACTTTCTTCACCTGGAACAACTGAGTTTAGCTGACTCTCCAACACAGCTAACCTGCAATTTTGCACTACCAGGTCAAATGTAACTTTAAACTGGCCACAAATCTGTCAATGAATTGTTGACAAATACCTCACTAAATATGAAGTCAAGACACAGCTCTGGAAGAATCATGGCCATGCTTCCCAGTTTTCTAACTTCTACAAACCACAATTCAGGCAAAACAGTTTTTATTAAAATCTGTAATAAAGCCATCTATGAGTTTGCTGACTTTAGAAAGCTGTGACTTGTAACTGTTTGTTCACTTATAATATTTATTTTGGTATGCAGAGAAAAGAACAGCAATCACTTGCTTTCCGTGGATTTTTTTTATTTACTTATTTCATTGTAGTTGTTTGAAAGCATTTATATAGGGTATAAACCCTATTCTGACTCATTATGTTTGGATGCAATTTAGTCTTAGCCTTTGAGGGACAAACTGAGTTAATTAAAACAGTCTATTTCAAAGAAGAATGAAGTACTCTTTCCTCAACAACCAGAGACACTGGCATCCTACTCTACCTATCAGGTCAGGAGTCACAAGGAAAGCCCTCCATACTACACATAGGCATTTGCTGCACTCTCTTAAAACATTAACCACAGCCAATATTCAGCATTAGCTACGAACTCACCTGAAAGTGTCCAGACCCTTGAACAGAAAATATTAAGTAAACCATGCTGCTCTCCCAAAAGGCTCCATTCAGTTTTCGCTCATTACTTGGTGTAGTGGACCATATACCCTTCTGTTGAGAAATATCAATGTTCTGCAAGTTGCTACTTTTCATTATAAAGTACCGAACTGGCATATTTTGTCTTGGTGAAGGAGATTTGGAATACTAGAAAAAATAAATTAATAAATACAATAAAATAAACCAGCCTTTGTTCTAAAGTTTTACACACACAAAGACAGAAATCCCTTCACTGCACTCCTCCTCTCCTCTTCCAGATTATACAAGAAACATAGAATCTATCAGCTGTTCCTGTCTGAATTGATTTTCACATCTATTTTACATTTTTAAGCACTTTTCAACATAGTAATTCATTCATGAGGGGCAGGAAGCAAGTACAGTAGAACAGGCCTGAATAGTTTAGTAATTACAATTCTTTGAAGGTCTGATGGACCTGCAGTTCCACACAAAATTAATCATCCTGGACTGTAGCCTGCAGCACGCTACTCGTATTCCATCTTCAGGAAACATGAAGTTTTCTCTTTAACACCGGCTGAATCTAAAAACTGAAAGACTTAAGAGGCATTACTAACTTTTCCAATGAGTCCATGATGAAAAGAGCAATGGGTTGTCCCCTCAGTGATCTGTTCAGTATTACTGCAGTTTACTATTCAAGTATACAGAGAGAATTATGACAATAACCTAATTAAAAATGTGTGCTTTGTTAAAATAATCATAAAAAACCCCCAAATGCCCAAGCAGCTGTAATAAGGCAGATAACACAAAACTTATAGAATCAGTACCAATGTATGCTATTACAGAAACAGAGGAAGGCAAAAACCAAAGGGTTCAGAAGTGCATGTGCCGTACACACCTTCACTGTTTAGTATACCAAGTTTAAAAAAAAAAAAAAATCTGATTTTTTTCAACTTTGGATAGCTTTATCTCAAAAGTCTGAAGAGAATAATAATTTTACTGTATTAAACTAGTGCAACAAGGATATTTAGACTTGATTTTAAGTTCCAGAAAGAAATATTATGCACTTGTTAACAATGAAAATCTAAGTTTGGTTCTTAATTTACCGATACAATACTTGATAGGTGCTGAAAGATACCAGCAAGAAGTTCTATTCATTTTGAAGTGCAGCGTAATACGGTTATGAGAACTTTACCTTTCCAGATATTGGAGAACAAGGACTAGCACAAGGGCTAGGATAGCTACTGCTGTCTGCAGATTTCACTGATGATCGATCTGACCTGTCATCTGAAGTTTGTTTGGAGTGTAAAATATTTTTTCGTTTGTACTTCTTTGCCTGGTGAAGTGCAGGAGGTGTAGATTTCATTAAAACTCTAAAAAGTAAAGGTAGATACAGGACATACCACAACTTTTACAAGCAGCCACAGAATAATTTTTATCTATATATGAGCCTATTGCATGACTATATATATTACAGTAATTCAAAAACATATTAGTAACTAAAAAAATATAATTATCATGCATTGATTTTTGAATGTTACAGTTAAACCTCTCCTGCTACTTCTCAAAGAGCACAACTCACGGTCAATATTCCTGACTGCTCTCTTAACCAGCAGGCATACATACAAAATACTTCTCCATGAAATCACAACTACAACACAGCATAAGACAGTATCAAAGCTTTCAGCTGTATTTATACTGTTTCTTCCTTATCAATATTAGCAGAAATTGAAGCCATGCTTTTAGAGGCAAATAAATTACAGTCTCTAGAAGATCTCAACGGCTTACTTTTCAGCATTAGAGGAGTCAGAGAATTCAGTTTCTGCTGCACTTTTTCTGCTGTTGCCTGACCTCCGTGTAGATGCTAAAGGAAGTTCTTCAGAAGCCACAGGTCTTGGTCTCTGACCAATTCCTGAAGGCTGCTGCAAACCTGCAGACTGTTCTTCAGCAGTTAAAACAGCTACAATTGTTCTTACAGTTGCTTCATCAGCCTGAGACCACGACTTTGAAGGAGCTCTCATATGACGCAGAAATAAGCTATGCCACTTCTGTCTAAGTTGCAACAGCAAATCAGCAGCCTGTAACAAATTTCAATTCTGTTAAAGACTAATTAAAATTAGATTAAATAGAAAAAGAGTACCCTAAGTCTTTCCTACCAGGTAGCAGCTGGCATTCTGACAGACTGAGAAGCAAGACTAAGGTCCCAGAGAGGGGGAAGACCCCCCACATTTAAACTAAGTTGTTACCTTTTCTTTCATCAGGTGTATGATAATTTTTAAAACATTTCACATAGCTCTGCACATAATTTAAAACTGTATTGTAAACACACTGCATTTTTTGTTTTTCACTTTAAAAATTAATCTTTTTTTTAAAAAACCCTAATCTTTTCATGTCTTATGCCTTTTCTATCAGTCAGTCTGTATTCCTACACTCTTCAGTCATACCTTATGAAAAAGAGCTCTGAGTTACTCTACCTCCTACCACAGGCACTTCTCAATGACCTGAAAACTGTCTTCAAAGGCTGAGGTTTTTAGATTATTTTTCTATAATCTCACAACAATTTTCTTTCAGCAATTTCAGTTTCAGGTGCTCCATTTTGATCCAACTTTAGTCATCCTCTGAGAAGGAAATATACAATATGCCATTGGGACTGTTCTTCCAACTCCCGCTCAGATTTTGGCTAACCAAGCTTATGCTAAGGTCTGATGTGTGCTGAGAGCACCACACAGGCAATACAGGGGGCCGGAAAGAGCAGAAGGGCCATTATACAGCCACTACCACCTGCAGCTTGCTCATCCCTGTAGCCATTATCTTTTGTCTGGCATCTTCTTTAGAATCTGCTAACTTATGGAAATGGACCAAACTGCCAAGCTGGAAAGGATAACACATCAGCTTACCCAAAGCACTTTTGAAGCAGATCTAACAGCAGCTGGACTGCTGAGTCTTTCCTGCTTCCCAGTGTGATACAGGTGACACCCACATCATGACAGAGGAAGAAGGATGAGCACTCTCACTGCTGGCTAGGTAACTAATAATTTTTATTCTTTTTTGCTCATAGGTGCAAGAATTGAGAGTTATGGGTTGTAAGTTACGAAACCTTAAAACTTGGATGTTGAATACATGAATTCACAGAATAGACTAGTCTGGGCAAAAGGGGGTTGAACCCCTGTTGATCTATTTCTTAACCAACTCATGAAATAAAGGCTAACTCACAGAGTACATTGTCATGTAAATTCAAGAGACTCAAACAGATCATTCTTACAGAAAATTCTTTTTTACTCAGATGTTTCACAAATCTTTTTAGGATGATTTAACATAAATACCCTTCTACATGTAACCAACATGGAAAAGACACATTACTCACTTCAGGGTCCAGTCTGAGATGGAGCCACTCATCTAGCTTCAGTAGTGATAAATTAGCAGTTTTGTCCTCCATCTCACTGTCACTGCTCTCATTAGATACCCCACCCCCTGAATTAAATACAAAAGATGCATTAACACCTCTATATTATTTACATTTACATACAAAAACTTGAACACTACTGTATTAGCAGCAACAATTTTCTTACTAAATTTTATTTTAAAATGTAAATATATTTGTAAACACACTTTTTAACTTCTACAAATACACCTTGGTGAAAGTCTTTGCTTCAGTTAGCAGAACAGAAGCAGCCAGACCTGCCGAGGGCCCAAGTCAGTAAACACCTGTACTGATGTGATAGGACTCACTCATGTACCATCATTAATATCAACAAGTCACTATCAAACTTTTGCCTGAAGTTGTTCGTAAAGCCACACACTGCTCTATGCTTTATTTCCTAGTAAAACAGCATATTTAAAGACCCATTAGGGAAAAAAAATTATATATGCACATGGCTATTTTGGATTCCTTTTTTTTTTTTTCCAAAGTGCAATTCAATCATCATTAACACTATTTTAAGAGTAACAGTTTAAGAGCAAGACAAGAAAGCTTCAAAAATATCTTGGACTCTTATTTTGATTCAAAACATCTTGGACACTTATTTTGATTCAAACTAGTATTTCTATAGAACTGACAGCAGGTTAGATTATTTTTGCTTCTACTCCTACAGCATTCCACTTAAACATGAAAAAAGAAAATTTTGATACATTCTTTATTGCTTCTAGTTAATGGTATGGCTAACTGTCATTAAAAGTTATCGGTAGAAAATATTGTTTAAAATGCATGTGTCAGCTGGAAGCAATATGACTATTTGCCATACTGACTGTAGCTAATTATTGTTTGAATAATTTGGTTCAAAGAATCAAATAAACTAGGCTGAAGAAAAAAAGACATAGATACTACACTTCTCAGCATTAGTACTGTCATTAGACATTTTGTTTTCATTTTTTATTTCTTTACAAACTATACTGTAACTTCTGAGACTATAGAACTAAGTGTAATTTATAGATATGAGTGTAAAAGGATTCATAAAGCAGAGACATTTATTACAGAGACTACAAACTGTTCTTGAAGAGCTACAGGAACCATAGTTCTGTTGTTTTAAGAATTAGCCAATATATGTGGAAAATATACATGAAAAATAAGCCTTCCACACCACCTACTAGTATATCCCATACTCCAAATCCAGGCTCCAGTATACCTCGAAAGGATGAAGATGTCTGCAAAGCATTACTTGGTAATCTAGCTGGTCCACAGAAGAGTGCCACAGTGACAGGTGTTACCACAGAACAGCACCTGATGTTCGCTATCCTGTGAGCTCTCGTCATTTCGTCATATATAAGCCAGTCTGTTGGGAGTGCCTGAACAGCTGCAGTTTGGCCATTTGCTGGGGGAATCTGTGAAAGAGCAAATAAGACTAGGCTATTTCATCCTCTGTTTAATTAAAAACAATTTTAATGTAATGCTTATTTTATATATGTAGAATAAACGCATATTTATATACGCACGCAAATAAAAAAAGCACAAGGAAATTCAACCAGACTACCAAACTATCTTAAACACTTTGAAACAAAATATTTTGCTATAAAAAAAGCATCTCAAAAAAAAAAAAAAAAGGCTTTCAGAGCAGAACTTTTTCCTGCTGTTATGAGCACAGATGGTTACATCTTGAAAACGCTTTTATAACTAGCTTTTTCTTCTTAACATTTTGTTGTGTTCCATTTGGAAGAACTAACTGAAATATTGGAAAAATCAACCAACTCCACTTCTTCATTCTATAGGCTGCCAGAAAACAGTATTTTCTAAAAAGTTAAGTGATTTTACCTTTTTATACTGAGTTTGACTAAGCACAGAGGTAGGATGAAATCGCACTTTCTTCTCCTTTGGTCCAGTCAAAACCAGGCTTTCTCTGTCTACATGCACAAGATTGGGATACATCCCAGCCACTAGGGCAGCTTTAACTACAGCCCAGTTTTCAGAGTTAGTATTAACATCTCTGATATCAGCTCCTCCTCTGGCTCTAACAAAACCTGAAGAAAGAAGACATAAAAATTGTGTTATACTTGCTTGTACTTAAGATCTATTTCTTTGCTTCTCAAGAGGAATTGGGAAAAAAAAGGTGAAATAAACTACAAATTAGTTGCATTTTTCATGACTACTAACCTTAACAGAACCAAGAAGAAAACATTACAACTGAAATCCTTCCTGGGAAGAGTTTTTATACTTGCATACAATATAATTACTTTTTATAATACTAACACTAAGACATTCCTATTGTGGTTTAAAGTTAGTTTACTCATAGAATATCAGAACTTAATTGTGCAGGTTTAAGTCTAATTGTAACTTCCTGATAGCTTAGCATGAGGGAGCCCTGCTCAAAATCTGATGTAGGTGAACTTTAAATGAACTCTGTTGCCATGAACAACTAAGCAGGGGAGGAAAAAAGAGATACTTTCAGGTAACGGTTGAGACCCTAGAGGGGCCCAAGGTTGACCCAGGCTGGAAGATAAGAGCAGTTAATGGTCTGATGATGTGGACATGAAGAAAGAAACCAATGAGGCGTTAGAAGATCCCAGACCATAAATTGGACCAAGAGGAGTGTGTGAGGCACATGCAGGGCACGTGAAGATTATATGCACAGACTGTGAGGGTATAAAGGTCCAGTGATTTCTTTGTTCAGGGTCCCTCTCTGGGGTCATCCAGCTAGAGCTGAAATTAACTGACTCTGCCTCAGAACCTGGGGTCTGAACTGTTTTTCAACAAATTCCTATGGAAACAATTTACTAGAACAGAAAAATCCAAGGAAACATATCTCACACTGAAAGCCAGCGGCATGCTGAACAACCAGGGTGCTTTCAGCTAGACCAGTTATTCCCCAGCCATACTCTCTCACTCTAGCACCTCCACCATGCCCAGCATGGATGCATACTGTTTCAAATTAAGGAAGGAAAAAATCACACAAGTGAACACTATTCTTGTTACAGTTTGTACAAACTTGACTCTAAAACTACACTACAACTTTTTCCAAGCTATTACCTGAGGCCCTAAGCTGGCCAAGCAACTGCGTTCTCATTCCTACAATGATTTCCATTGTGGCTTGAGACAGGAAGTTCTTTTCACAGAAGGCTCTCTCCCAGCCATCACTGCGTGCTTTCTGCCACGCCTGTAAAAGATAATTTTTGAACATTTGCCTAGTAATTTGATTATGTAAAATTAAAAAAAATGCATTTTTTTTAAAAAAATACATTCACATCAATAAAATGAGGGTACAAACCACTTTGAAAGAAAGAAAATGTAACAAACCAGATTTTTTTTTTTTTCTGGTTAAATACTATATTCTCTTTACCCATTCCCTAACCTAATGACCAATATGTTATTATTATATTATTATAAAGATTATTATGTTAAGATCATTATTTTAAGTTATCCGTGTAGCATGATATAAAGGGGCACCTTGCTGTAACATTCAGAATTTAACCCAATCATATCACCAAAGCAAATATCACCAAAAGATGAGACAAAAAGTGTTCTATCACTAAATTACGAGTCCAATACACAGTAAAGCCACTAGGCAAAAATAAAAAATTTCTTGTCTAAGGACTTAATCATAGTCTACCATTCTATATCCAACTTGATTGGTACATCATTTACTTTGATGTGTGATTACTGAAATGAGGTAATACCTGGAAAGCCCTGAGAAGCACCATATGGTCACTAAATGTTCCTGCAGTAAAACGTTTCCTGCAGAGCATGGCTGCACGCTTTTGAGAGGCCAGTGCAGGAAGGACAAAGGGGTCTCGGTAGGCAAGAGCACAAGCAATGGTAAGAACAGGATCCAGGCACTTCAAAGCTACGGCACACAACACCATTTTACCAAGGTGTGGCTCTACCGGCAGTTCAGTGAGATGATAACCAAGTTCAGTGAGATCTTCCCAAGGGTCCATGGCATCTATAGTCTGGTTAAAATAAAATAAAAAATGGGGGCGAGGGGAAAAGGGGAAAGCAAACAAAATTAATTTACAATGAAAGCAGAAAGGATACAAATATTGGACATTACCCAGACTTGCTCCCAAACACTAAAAAAGCAAGTCAAACTAATAACTAATAGTTCAAGACCAGATCTTAAAGTACACTCTTCCCTTAACATGGAAAAATACATCCACACACGTAAAATGAAAACAGACAACAAACAGAAATTCAAAGCATCCTTAAGTAACTGAACAACAGTCTCTGTATAAATAAAAGTCAGTAAGATACATTACCACAAATGATAGTAAGATATGTTACACCACAAATACAGATCATACACAATTCCCACTTAAATCGATTCCTCTACTGACCTTGAGCATTTGCAGAGCATTTCTCACAATTAAAGCTGGTGGAGGATCAGGAGCTTTCATAAGAAAGTCAACAACTGAACAATTAATAGGAGCCAGAAGTTTTGTGTGCAAACAAAGCTCCTGTAAGTTAAAAAGCAGAAAAATATTGTTAAAGTTTGGGAAAAACAAAACAAACACATGGTTTTTTGGAATTAATAACATGGTTTGATGATAATACGTTTTTTAAAAGTCATAATTTTTAACTGAACATGCACCTGAAGTGGCATTCTTAGAAGTTCTGGAGTCTGAAATTCCAACATATTCTGAAATCGGAGCCTGCTGAAGAGACGAAAACAGACTCCAGGCTGACAGCGACCAGCCCTGGAAAATAAAATATGGGAAGGTGTGAAATTAGAATTTCTTTTAAAAAAAACCCCAAACAATCGACCAAAAAACCAACCCACACAAACTTAGGATGCAAATGTAGAAGAATGTCTGACAGAAAGATAATTTTGTGGTTAAGAGGAAGTCCCACACAAAAAGTTAACAGTTTTCCAGCACATGAATTATTTTTGGTAGTATGGACATTTATTATTAGCCTTTTAACCCTACACTGAAAAATCTGGAAAAACAAAAGTAAGGGCTATCTAAATAATGAGATGGGGATGTTTTGCCAATTCAAGATAAATCTAAATCTCATCCATCTTTTGCCATAAGGAATGCAAGTTGTAAACTTCATTTCTTCCTCTTCCCATCCCCCTAACAGTTAG
This sequence comes from Corapipo altera, assembly GCF_003945725.1. Taxonomy (NCBI): domain Eukaryota; kingdom Metazoa; phylum Chordata; class Aves; order Passeriformes; family Pipridae; genus Corapipo; species Corapipo altera. The sequence continues at coordinate 5,538,925 of NW_020884907.1, forward strand.
ATGGTACTCTAGGAGCAAGAGATAAAACGAAGACCAAATAGCTTGTGAGTGAAGGGACAGAGACAGCAAATGCTCACATTCACACTCAAATCCCTGTAGGTTAATGCCAATATCACATCACAAAATATGGGTATCTGTTGCTACATATGTAACTTCTCAGCCTTCATCCACAGTGTTGGATAGAACATGTTCGAGGCCTCCTAAGTCAGGAATAGTTTGGAGACACTGAATAAGGAATTACTGCTCAATGTTTCTTCTAACAAAAATGCCAGGACATCAATTAAAAACTAGCAGTAGGCAGTCCTTTGCCCACAGATAAGTTGTGAAACACCTCATTGGACACTGTGGCTGCTGTTGCTACATGGGAGAAAGAAGAAGAAGGTCATGGGGGAACAACAACCTAGATCTAATAAAAGTTCTGGGATATTCTCGAGTGTCACTCTTCTACAACTCAGGAAATGCAGAGCAGGAGCGTTGGCCATTGTCCAACATCATACTGGACTAGGTTAGAAACATTACCCAGTGTGGCTGCTATTATGTTTGTACTTTATTCTTACCAGCCAGGACATTAGATATATGCAAAATAAAAGTTAGTATAAAGCATTTATTACCTGCCTTTTCTCTGGATAGCACTGGCTTTTGAAATCCACACCATCTTTAGCATTGTAACACAACTTAGTGCATCAAAAGACTTCTATAAAAGCAAAGCAGAGAACATAAAACCAAGATTTAATACGAGTACTTGAAATAAAAGTTAGTAATGATTTATCAACAGAAGTTCTTTAAAAAAGTAAAAAAATAATTATAAAAAACATCAGCAGCTTCTGGTACAAAGGTATGTTCTGAATATTTAGTTTCAAATGAATTTATGCTACCTCCTTCACAGTATCTTTGTGCTACAGAGTTTTCTAAATGGAAGTTTTCTAGTCAATAGGTAATTGCAAGTCAATAAAAGACACAGATTGCAGTTATCAGAAACCAAGAAAAAATACGTTATTACAGTAATTGTTTTTCTCTTTGTCTCACTTGGAAATTACATCCTGATTTTCTTACATTTGATGCAAAATTACAGAAAAATTGTGTTACTGCGAGAACTTCAGAAATTTTCATATCTCCTATGAAATGTAACTTAATTTTCAAAGCAATACACGAGGTCTTAAACTACCTCATTATGATATCTCACTTTTCCTTACAAGTGATTTAGGAATGGGCATTCAATACATCAAACAATGCTTAAAAGCTTAATGGATTAGATTTCGACAAAGGGAACTTCCGGTGTTCTCTAAGTTTCAGGAAGATGCCAGTCTAAACTGACTGACTTGTTTTAAAAAAAAAAATCAAACAGAAATACTGTTTAAAAAAAAGATATATCACTATATCAACTTACAATTGTTTTTACAGGGCTTTTTAAACAGCTGCTATTTACAGTATTTGTCATAAAACAAATAGACATCAAAACTTCTCAGTTACCTTTGTTGCTTGACATGCACTAGCTCGAAGCCTACTATAAAAAAAAAACCAGTTCTCCAAAGTTTACTTCCCAAAGACATTTTAGGCCGATCATACCTCTTTCACCTTGCCTGAGTCAATAACAAATACAACATCATTGACTGTTATGCTGGTTTCTGCAATATTTGTAGAAAGAATCTGCAATTATAACAAGAAACAACCAAAACCATAGTTAAAAGCAAACACAAAATAAATCAATATAATATCTGATGAAGTCCTCTGACACTTACTATTTTGCGGACACCAGAAGGTGGACTTTTAAGCACTTTCTTCTGATCCAAAGTCTGCATATTTGAATGAAGCATGAAAACCTGGTACCTAATCCAAGACAAAGAGGACATTTTAAATATCTTTAAAGAAGAAATATAAACCTCAATCATAGAGACTAGGGGCTTTACCTGTGAGCATTATCAGCAAACCTCCTGTCATCATAAAGAATACGGTCCCTCAGGCTCACTATCTCATCGTATCCAGGAAGAAATACTAAAATTGCTCCTAAAAAAGAAGTAGGTTTACAGAGTTAAACAGAAAGTTCACTTTCAGTATATGCCAGTACTAGCACTTAGAAGGTTTTACCTATTTGGTATTTCTGAAAAAAAGGCAGGATTTATCAAAAGCTGAATCCACAGTAACTTACTGGGACTGTGTGTGTAATACTTACCAGGCTCACAACTATTACAGATGTTATAAAGTAAGTGCATAATCAGGTCCAGATCCACTTTTTCATCATCAGAACTGTGATGATAAGCTGTCAATAGCTCTCTGTCCTCTGCACTAAGGTCACTACCACTTGTTTGGACCAGGGAACTTTCATCCAAATTTCCAAATCCTGCTGAAGCACTAAAATAGATAAATACACAGACCAGAGTCAAGGCTGTTTGCTTTAGGTTTGCATTCAACCACAAAATCAAAATTAGATCAAGACCAGTAAGACTACTTCTTTTGAAGTTAAATTTTGAAATGTAGCAGAACAGCACCTCCAAAATAATATTACTGTTCACTGACATGTTAACCCAGCAAGCATGCAACTAGATTTTTTAGCATTTACTGTCATTTTTTTACGCTTCATTGAAACAAAACCACAAGCAAAGATGTCAGAACTCAAGGTAGAAAGACATCACTTATTGATCTGTTAAAAATACTTAAAGAAGCATATTTTCCAAACATTTTCTCCCCATAAGCAGGTACTACATTAACTACACTAGAAACAACACTAAGAGGAGTTCTAATAATAGAGGTCTCTACAAAATGGTAAAAAAACTATGATAACTATAAGTTAATCAAAAAACAACTCTTGAATGGCCTAGTGTACATGTTATTCCTATAAAGCTTCTTTAACATGGTTAATTGTACCAACAATGTATAGTTAAAAATATACAACAGATTTTTTTTTCAAAATAACCATCTGAAATTAAAATGGTACGTTGAAGAATCAGGATCTCTGGCTATTAAGTTACTACAATCACATTCTGCCTAGATATATAATCGTGATAGGAATGCCTACATCAAAATGATAAAAGCTAATAATATAAAAGAAGTCCTGTGTGGGGAATCTCGGCTGGACCGAGACCCCTGATACAGAACGAAAAGCTGACTGAGAATGGAAGCCTTGGTCCTGACAACATGTTGATGCACTCTGAGGAGAAAAACATCAGGAGACAGCTGTCCCGTGAAAACAAGGACACTGTCCCATGAAAACAAGAACTTATGTTGTACAGAGTGGCTGAGAAAAATATAAACATTAAAGGAAAACAAGAACAGATGTGCAGAGATGTTGTGAGAGAGTAGAACTAAGAAAGTCCACCTATTACCTGTAAGAATTATGGTTTGTGTATTCGAATTGACCTATCTGTGTAATATACGTATGCCCAAAGAGTTGTATTTAAAGAGCTGTAAATTGCAGCTCCGGGCTGCTGCTGCTTCCTTTTCTTTCCAATAAACTGTCTTGCTGGATATTTTGTGTCACGGTCCCGTCCAACAGCGACATCTGGTGACCCCGACGCGGTGCTGCGTCTACGTGGATATTGTGCAGGAGAAAGCCATACGGGCGGTGAGAAACTTGCCGCGGGAACGGAGCTCGGGGAAGCACGAGAGCAACAGAGAAGTTGCCTAGGCCGGCCTTAGACGCAGACACCTGGACAGGTGAGCCACCGAGAACAAGGGGACAACTCTTAGCAAAAGAGGAATCTCATCATCATGGCCAGGCTTCGCGAACGAAGATTTGGGAAGGTACTATCCACATTTGCTACAGGCACGCTGGTGGCTTATGAGGCCAATACGTGACAGACATATCCGATTGCAAAAGGCACAGCAGAAAGACTCCTTAGATGGTGTATTCTGCAAGACACGGTTCTTTCTGCGTTGCCTTTTTTCCTCGAATCTATTGTTGTATCTATGTGGAAGTCTATCCTGTTTAAACGGAGAAGAAGTTAAACGAACTGGCTTTGCGAAAGATGCTGCTTTGGTGCAAGAGTCAGGGATACAAAGCGGACACTGTTACTGCTTTTACTGTCTCTACTTCAAAAAAAATTAGTGATAAGCTCTTTACTGCTGCCTCTAAGGGAGAAAAAGTTGCTGCTTCCCTCCTTACAATTTGGCGATTGTTATATGGAACAGTAAAAGACATTAAAAGCAGACTGGAAGCCCATGAGTGAAGTGTACTAAGAAAGTCCACCTATTACCTGTAAGAATTATAGTTTGTGTATTCAAATTGACCTATCTGTGTAACACATGTATGCCTAAAGAGCTGTATTTAAAGAGCTGTAAATTGCAGCTCTGGGCTGCTGCTGCTTCCTTTTCTTTCCAATAAACTGTCTTGCTGGATATTTCGTGTCACGGTCCGTTCCAACAGCGATAGTCCTACATCTCTGTAACTATATTTATCCTAGGAGTTGTGCAAACATAATCACTACGACACTTTTTTTAAAAAAAACAAACAAGTTTTTGAAACATTCCTATTCCCAAATAAATCTTGCTATTTAGGTCAGATTTTAAGGCATAAAAAGTTAAAAACTGTTCTGATTAAAAGACAAAATACAAATTTCCCTTACCACATTACACAACTTTTTCTGCAAAGCAGTTATAGTTTACCTGTAGGATTCCAACAGGTCAACAACCTCTGTCTGTCCAAAGCGCTTAGCCCAGTCCACAGCCATCCTGAAAGATTCACATAAAAATCTTAATTAAATTTTCACTTCAAAAGAAAGATGCATAGCCTAAAATAAAGATTTTGTAATTAGGAATTTAATCTAGAATTTACAGAATACAATGTGATGAATAGAAGTCAGAAACTCTTTAAACTGTCAAAAGCTATTACTGCTTACAGTAGTCAGATAAGTTAGCAATTAGTTTAAATATTATAGAAATTTCTCTCTATATATTTGTAAATAATGACAAATACACAAATTTATTTGTATATTGACAAATAAATCCGTATTTTGGTTTGTCTGTTTGTTTTTACCAGCCATTAGATGATCTGCAGTGGATACTTGCTCCCATACTGATCAGTTGTTCTACTTGATTCAAAAAGCCTCTCCCTGCAGCAATCATTAGTGCAGTCGCACTGGTTTCACTGTGTCTATAATCAACTGAGAAGTAGAAAATAAATAAATAAATCAGCAAACACAGTAAAAACATTCTTATTTTTTCATCTAAATGTAGTATGAGTATGACTTATAAGACTTTTAAAAACCAGGCCAGAGAGATTTTTTGTCCTCCATTCATCTCATCACTCAGTTCACATGAATTTAACACTACTTCAGATACACGTTGTAACATCTGTTAATATTCCAAAACAAGCACAACAAGTAAGGAAATAATTCATTAATTCTGTTAGTTCTATTCACTTTTTCAATAGGCATCAGAATTCAAAGCTAACAACATTTGAAACTAGAAATGGAATAGCTACAGAAATTCAAATCGGTTTTTTATTGGTTTTTTCTTACGTAATAAGATGAGAAACTTACCGCTGAGATTTTCAGTTAAAATGAGGTGGAACACCTGAGCAAAGGAATCAATATCTTTATGCAACCAGATGTCAGAAAGACAAGAATCCATTTCTTTTATTAGCCATGGTTCAAGGCAATTCACATCTTTTTCAGCCTGAAGAGAAAATACAGTATTTAAAGATTAATGTCTTCCAAGAGTTGTCTTTATTCTCATATATTGCACACAAAAAAACTGAACAGTTAGTTTTCCAAATAACAATCAGAAACTCAGCATTCAGTACCAGTTAAAGCATTTATTGTACCATATGCAAGTATTTTAAGCAATGGAAGTTCAGCCATTTTATCTGAAGAAAAGTTATGTACCACCAATGTAATTGAAAAGCACACTTCAGTACTTCATGATTAAAATAAAAAAAAAAATCTTTAAAATACATTACTATCCTTCCAGAAATTTTACAGGAGTAATCTCTTTAGAGAACAGTTTTTAATGCAGACTTAAACATACCTCCCAACAAAAGGAAAAGCTTACCAGTTGATTAAATACTGTGTCACCGCCATCACCCAACAGATTACACTCTTCCGTTGCCCTTGGGACAGATTTTTGTCTCTGAGGTTCTAGTGTGCTATTATTTTCTTGAGCAGAACACCATTCAGTAAGAGAGCTTTGCTGCTTCTCTTCTAGAATGCATAAAGTATTTCCACAGGAAGTTTTACAGTCATCTTAATAATCTATTATTTTCAATTACAAAAAATAGCCATAACAAATCAAAAAGTTTAACCTATTTGATCTCTTATTTAATCTAGAACACTGTTACCAGTCCAATACAAATTCCATGATTAAGGGCACCTAAAGTGCACCATTGCAAACATCTGCTACACAACAAGGTAAAAAATACCACCTGGGTGCTTAATGCCCTAAGCCTCCAGTATTCCAGCTTGCTGCATTCAAAAAAGCTTCCTAAGTAACTATCTTCTAACACAGTTCTCAGTGCAGATCTTTCTTCAAGAGTGAAATGTCAAAGAGAAGTGATACAATTCCTGCATATTACAACTAATTTTTGTGTACAAGTAGAAGAAAACAGTAGAAGACACCGGTGCCTTAACTCAGGTTTTCTATCCACAGTGATCAGAGCTGAACTCCATGATAAACATGTAGTTAGGACTGTATGTTACAGCTTTGAGGTTTGTCTTTTTTTTTTTTCATTTTAAATACTCAGTAGGATCATTACTTTCAGCTGCTAGGAAAACTTTTCAAATAATATATCTACCTAACCAATTGAAAAAAACCCTCTCTTTAGTTCAAGTGTGTTACTGCTTCTGGGCTATATAAGTTAAATACACGAATGTCTGAAGAATGCAGTGAAAAATATTAATAACAGAAACCACTTCTATGCAAAATGTACAAAATCCTGCCTTCTCTAATGGCTGCACTTTAATTTGGCTGCACTTTAATTTGCACCCTAAAGTGAGCATATAGTAATCTAATGGTTCTACAGTATTCAAGTGGGCAAAGGCCACAGTTATATGTAATTCTACTCCATAATAACCAGAAAAAAATTAACATTTATCAACTGAAAGCGATAAGAAGTGCAATCACTGAAAGAAAGTGAAATTTCTTTTTAAATCACAAACTACATCAACATTGTAAACACAGAGTTTCACAATACTTGCTGTCATCTAACTTGCTGTCATGTCATTTAATATTCTGACTCTTAAAATTTTAACACAGATTCATCCTGTTTGTTTTTCAATCAATCAATGAGACTCATCACCAGCCTTTTAGAATAAGAAGTCCACCAACCTTGCTGCTTCTCTTTTTTGTACTTTATCATCTCTTTGTTTGTATACCCAGTACTTCGTAAAATGTCCTCCAAAAACATTTCTTTAACTTCAAAAGGTCTTCCTTGGACTGAAAGTATAAAAAATTCATGAAAAATTAGATATTCCCTAGCTTCAATTATTATATTAATTTTTAAAAACCATTTTTATAGACAAAAAAAAGTGAATTAAATATAATTAGGGCCTGATTTAAGGAATTATTACTTTCCTTGAAAAGTCTTGTAAGAGTCTCTTCATATAAGTCTATTTTCATTAAATGACTGGGCCACAAAAAAAAAACCACCCCACAATTCAAAAGGGAAATGCCAGCTGCATAGCTTGTTTCTCATTAATTCTTCTACGGGTTGCAGTAAGAGATGCAAGACTGACAGTTATTTACTGCAATTTTATCAAATGAGAAAAAGAAAACAGACATTTTTGTTTAGGGGTACCAAAACAAATTCACTGTGTGAGCCACCTGAATTCCATAATATTGGAGCAATTAATACAGCTTTACTGCAAGGTCCCACGAGCAAACTGGCACCTTTGTATTCAACTACCTTCTTTCATAAGAAGTATATGAGGAGACAGACTCCTCTCAATGTCCTTAATTAGTGCAGCCAAATTTGGGTTTCTTTACCAAATACTTCCCAACAAATGAGACATTCCAATGGTCTTTATCTCCTAAGAATTTACTCTGATTTCTCTTTTAACATCACTGTTTTCTAGACCTTACTTGACCTTATTTATGGACATAAAATTCTGGTTTTATACAGGAAAAATTAATATCTCTACATTTTAAATTTCTGGTCCCTTAGCAGACATTTCCCACAGCTGAGTTTGTATCACCTAGGACTTTTCCATCCTTCAGAAAGAACAAGCTACAACTCGTATATTTTTAGAAGGTGTTATGGAGGAAGTCTTCTAACATCAATCACAAACTCTACTACAGAACCCACAGCTACAACATGTTGGATTCTGTGGTCAGGATTTTGCCAGCTATACTGTTGAAAGAGAATCAAACCTTTTACATTACATTAACAAAGCATCTAAGCCCTATTGTTTTAATTTCTAAATTATCAAAAATGAAAAAAGCACCTTTTCAATTGTGATTAGCCTGTGAAGTCCACTATCTGATAACAGTATAACCACTGCAGTGAAATGGACACAGCAGTCAAAATTTCCAAAATAAACCTACTGAGCTAAAAGAATAGGAAGCTGCCATAAGAGTAAACTGGAGAGCCACACACCAATTACAACAAGGTTTCTCCTCTCAGAAAAAAACCTGCCAAACACTAAAATCTGTGTCATTTCCAGATTCCTGCCTCCAACAAGCTGCAAGCTTCATTCTACTAGGCAGAATTTCCAAACTGAGAACTAGAAATAAACACTTCTTTATATAAATAACAAAAATTAACTCTCAGGAATATCCACTAAAATTATCCAATGATTTTTAGAGAAGACTCTAAATAAAGCAAGGCATCGTGTTATTAAAACACAAAAACCTCATTTGCTTATGACTGTATTTCTGAAAAGAGCAGGTACAGTTATCTGTCTTTTATCCAGTAACCAGCAGCAATCTCTGTTGAGGCCTGAAGAACTAAAATCTACTGGTATGTATTAATAGACACATAGACAATACTCTTATAGATCCTAGGGTCTATATTGCCACGGACATCAGCACTTTGAGAACCTTTTCCTCCCTCCTTAACTGAACATGGAGGGGGCCAGGACAATCCCGCATTTACAGAACCTCCAGTGATAAAAACACTTCCCTCTGTAGTAGGTGCAAATAGTTATGAAACAACCAACACAAGTAAACAAAGAAAAAGCACTGCTGTAACTCTCTGTGTACTCATCACACGGCTTTTGTCAGAATGGTTTGGTACAGTTCGATACGATCTATGAGTCTTGGGGCAGGTATTCTCACTTATCTGAGAAAAAGTGTTCACATAAATACTTACTGTGTATTACTGGACAACATCCAAAATACCTAATAAAGAGATTTGCATCTAGAGCTGCACTAGAAATAATGAGTTTTAAATTAGTCTGGGTTTGCAACACATCTCTCAGTTTTATTAACAAGAAGTCACTGAACCTATCCCTCTCATGTACTTCATCCTATAACGAAAAAGAAAGAAAAACAAAAATAACAGATAAACATCACAGATACAAGATCACAACTTTTCACAAATACAAACTTTTTAGAAAATTAAAATATGTAATTTGGTGGTACATGACATTAAAATGTGGCAGTCTAGTAAGGATCCGTAAGTAAAGATTTTTTTAAAAACTATCCAAAAGTAAAAAAATACTCCAACAGGTTTTATAAAGATACCAGAGCAGACTGCACTGTAATGTAAAAACCACATAGATCTTGATTTCAGAGATCAAAGTGAATGTCTGAAACTTCTCTAACTCTTGTACTTGAATGTCACTCTCAAGATAATACTGGAAACCACAAATCCTACAAATCTTATTTTAATAAAATCTCCCTTCACAACTGATGAGCATTTAAAGAACTGTATGGTACCAAACAATCACAAAAAAGATAGATTGCTTAGATCCGTTAAATCATGCACAAAGTTTATCATTAAGGCACATGACCAATTAATCATTTTTGTCTATCTTCTGTTTTATGACATGAATGAATGAAACAAGAACCCAAATACAAGATTTGCAGGTTGAAGTCAAGCATGTATAAATCAGTCTCAGACTTTTTTACTCTTTAGTAAACAGACAGGGGGGTTTTTCTGTTTTCAGCACTAGAGAGCTCTGGTTCCACCGACTTTATCAAATTCCACAATACGAAATTCACATAATTATATATGAACATACCTAAGTAATTTGCTAGAAATTAGACTACATATTATCTTGAAAACATTAGGCAAACAAATGAACTGCAAATTTGGTACTGCTAAAACAAGGACATAATAACAGAAATTCTGATACACAACTGGATCTACATAAATCTCTCTAAGGTTTTTCTGCTGACAGAGGAAGTTCAGAAAAATTTAGACCTCTGCTCTCTACAACTGCACAACAATTCCAAAATTAATTACTGGTATGAACCTAAAATGAGATGCTTTTACAGGAGAAAAAAAAAACAAAAATGGAAAAGCATGCATGCTACAATAAAAGCTCAGTAAATCTTTAAAGTTAACTGAGATGCTAACCAAACAAAAACAACTTAAATATTCAGTAAACAAATGTAGAAAACTAGGATCTCACCTTGCAATTAACAAGTAATACATATTGCTCCACTTCACATGAAATACAATAAAGTCCTTACCACAATAACATGTGTCACATTAGACAGGGTGCTGTCTCCTGCCATGAGCGTGCGAAGCAGGATGCCATTAGTGCAAAATGTTACCAATGTCTTTGGAGAAACCCTATTGAACAGTTCATAAAGATACTTCAGTTTTTTGCACCACTTAAATGCTACTAGCTTTCCACTATTTACTGAAAATTAAAGGATTGAACAGCTGTTTACCAGAAGTGGAATCACAGTTCTCTCACCAAGGAGTTCATGCATACTCCTTGTTTATAAACTAGGCCTGTTCCCAAAGAGTTCCTAAGGACTCCTAGTGCTCATGCTCCAAAACTTCAGACAAGAGATTAATTGACATGGTGAGATTCAATCTTTTTCTAAATTAATAAGCAAGTGAAACAGAACCTTGAGAACCCCCCCATGCTGTTTAATTTACTGGAAAATTCAGTGTGGACTGCTTTGGAAAAACAGGTTTCAATTCTTCAGCACTTGCTTGGATATAGTCTTGATATTTGCCTACATGTGGTGAGTTGACCTTGGCTGGATTCCAGGTGCCCACCCAGGCTCCTCTATCACTCTCCTCCTCAGCTGGACAGGGTAGAGTATACAACAAAAGGCTCATAGGTCAAGATAAGGACAGGGAGAGATCACTCACAATTACCATCACAGGCAAAACAGACTCGACTTGGGGAACTTAATTTAGTTTACTACCAATTAAATCCATGTGGGAAAATAAGAAATAGAACCAAGTCTTACAACACCTTTCCCCACCCCTCCTTTCTTCCCAGGTTTAACTTCCTACTTTCTCTACCTCCTACCCCTCAGCAGTGCAGGGGGACAAGGACTGGGGGCTGTGGTCAGTTCATCACATGCTGTCTCTGCCACTCCTTCCTCCTCACTGGGAGGATTCCTCACAGTCTTCACAAACTACTCCAGCATGGCATCCCTCCCATGGGGTGCTGTCCTTCAGGAACAGACTGCTCCAGCATGGGACCCCCACGGGTTCACAAGTCCAGCCAGCAAACATGGCCCAGTGCAGACTGCCCTCTCCATGGGGCCACAGGTTCTGCCAGGAGCCTGCTCCAGCACAGCCCTCCCACAGGGTCACAGGGTCCTTCAGGCAACCACCTCCTCTGGAATGGGGTCCTCCACAGGCTACAAGGGAATTTCTCCTCTGGTGCCTGAAGCACCTGCTCCCTTTCCTTCTGCACTGACCTTGGCATCTGTAGACTTGTCTGTCTCACAATAATCACAACCCTCTCTTTGCACTGCTGTTACTGCTGTGCAGATTTGTTTCCTCCCTTCTTATATATGTCATCCCAGAGGCACAACCACTGTCACCAGTGGCCTCAGCCTTAGCCAGTGGCTCCTCTCAGAGCCAGCTGGCACCAGCTCTATCAGATGTGGGAAGCTTCTTCTCACAGAAGCCACCCCTAGAGCCCATTCACTACCACAACCTTGCCACACAAACGCAACACACTATAACTGACTGACTCACAAAGAAGTCAGCTGAACCTTTTCAAATGCTTTCATATTTCAGGAATTTAAAAATCTTAAGAGTACCTACTACCTCTTGCAGAGTTAGCTGTGCAAGTGAAAACTGCAATTGTCACTACTTTCTCCAGCACTGCCACTTAAGTAGCGAAAACTTCCAGAAAAGAAGAAAGATATAAGCTCACTAGTTATTATAGGTGTATTTCTTCCCAAGTTTGGAATTCATCCCTCACTTCAAAAATCCTTTTACATATTAAATTCAAGGAACTCATACAAGATAGAAATGTTTTACTTTATCCATCTCTACTCCTTTCTTCTTCATTAGCCTTCTAGAAATCAAGAGTTCTGTGTTACTATAAACACCTCCACCCAATACCTTTTTTGGCAGGTGGAAACATTGTCATCTCTCCCTTTTGCTTTTTCTCCAGTGAACTTCTTCATTTGTCTTAAGCGGAGTTTTCTGCACCGGTTCCAGTAATTCTTCTATCTGACCTACACTTCATTCTTCTTCAGCGAGCATAATTCTTCCACACATTAGTCATCACCTTATTTGCAATTCATCTTTACTAGCTCTTTTAATCTCTTAATAGCCTTATGAGCTTTTTGCATGATATTCAAATTCTTCTTTAACTTGGCTTTGCTGTTTAAGTGCATTCATTAGCTATGTATCTTTATCCATACAAGCAACATAACCAGCTATACTTTTTGCCATCTTCTTCTCACTCATATGCCACCTAATGTCCATTCCTGAAAATCCCACTATCTACACAATTCAAAAACTTTAGCAACCACACACAATCGTCAGATTTCCATCCATTTCTGCTCTGCTTTAGGATCAAATTCTTCAGGTGATCTAAAAATCTCTACTTTCAAATCATTTAATGTTTGAAATAAAAAAGCTGAAACAGAGTAAATTTAACCCAAAATAAATTGGTAAATAATGCTCAACTTCATCATTCGCTTTCCAATTTTGCTGTTGTCCCTTTAACATGCCCTATCAAGTCTCACTATGTAGCATTTGTTACAACATGCTGGTCTTCCTACCTATCTTCAAAGTTTGCAGAACTTTTGGATTAACAAATGTCAAAAGTAGGGAATAAAAAATAAAAGGGGCAAGTGTAGACCTAATTTGAAAATATGACAAGGATTTTCACACACATCCTCCCTAGAAGACATTAAGAGAAATCACTTGCAGTTCCATTCTATAAAACAACTTACTACATGAAGCTCTAAAATATCAGAAGAAAACTGTCCTTTTCACTCTTAAATATTCATTACCCAAAATAACATATCCTACCTATACTTTACCCATAGGGATTTTACCAGGCTATATTCCAAATATACTACAGTTTAAATCTACACAAGACTAAAGACACCAACACGAGATCAACTGACTTTAAAAAATATCATTAGTACCTGCTTTCTAATCGGATCTGATAACCAATGGTCTGGCCAATCTTTTCTCTTCTTTCTGCTGCCACTCTTTCAGCCACAGCAAGTGCTGCCAAACGTCTTGGCTGAGTGCAAAATATACGACAGGGAGTTCCAGTTTTGTAACAGTCGTCAAGAATAAACTGAGGGATCTGTAAAGAAGTGGTTTAAATTTACTTTTTAGTTTGATAAAGTCATAGCTTTTTTACCATGGTGAGACAACTTAATATTACACAGGTTGCGAAAGGCCTCACAAAAGGATTATCACTGTAAAATTACTTGAAGTGGCAGAAAGGCCAAAAAAATAAATTTTTGCTGTTAAGTCTAATCTGTTTTAAAAAAACAAAACAAAAAACACAAGCAAACAAACAAAACTCAAACAAAAAAAAACACCCTGAAGCTTCTCTCTCCTGTCTCTCAGAAATATATAAAAAAAGCTGTGTAGGTAATCTTTCATTTTAATGTAATAATATTCTACTCTAGACACTTAGAACAGAACTAGCTTTGAAAGGAAAAAGGCTGTAAAAATCATAGCTACCTTCCCTTCAATATTCTGTGATTATTTTAATAAAAAAGTCATATCTATGAGAAAATTGTGCAGAATCATTTATGGTGTTAGTATGTAACTGTTGGCTTAGTATTTAAAAAGTAGGAAAGTTAACTGAAACACAAGACTTTCAACCTTACAGGAAAACAAAAGCCTTAAAACTAGAGTAAAGAAATCCCTTATTACAGAAACATTAAAAATCTAGCATTACATTTTAATAAATACTGTTATCTTTTTTTATTTCATTACAGAAACATACTTGAGTAGTTTTTCCTGATCCTGTTTCTCCTACAATCAAAACAACTTTATTGTCCTTTATTATTTTGACAATTTCTTCCTGTTTTTCAAAAACTGGTAGTGATTGCCTGAAGGAATCAAAGTCTGATTCTCCTCTTTTCACTGGAACCTGGGGTATACCATCATTAAGTCGTCCACTTGTCTTAATCACTTCTCTGCTCTCTGTGAAGAGAAGTCAAAAAATTACTTACACAGATACAAAGGAAAATCATTAAAACTGTACTTGAAAATTAACATTCCTAACTTTGTATGCATCCCTGTAGATAAAGTGACAAACCCATCACATATTAAAAAATCATATTTGCAATAACACATCCTGTAATGGTGCTTAAAATATTTTTCAAAGGAATTTTTACTTTCATACATATTTTGAACAAAAACGGACTATTCCAATACATTTCTGAAAGTCAAAAATGAAGAGCTAAAAGAAAAATAGAAACTAAACCACACTGCCTTGGCCTTTGTAGCTGCTTACACATTCATATCTGCTCAGCTTGCCACGAAATATCCACCACACAGTTAAACATTTAAATTATTCCAAAGTGACAAGCATGTCTTCTAACAAAAGGATAACTTTATTGTGATTCACATGCCTTCTTTCGCACCCTCACTGGTCTTTTAAGACCTCCTTTCAGTCAGTCTTACATAACCTAATACTCCAGTCCATAAGATTTGTGTTAACACACACCAATTGAGCCATGCTGTATCCAGAGCCCTGGACCCACACAGCAGTGTGATGTATTAGAAAGCAAGGCATAAATAGTCAAAAAAACCCCTGCAAGTCTTCTGAGGAGGTTACTTCAAATTCAGTACTGTAAATGCTATTCTATAATTCTGTAATAATTATTTTCCAGAAGAATTAGAAGCTCACTGTAAACTCAATTATACATATTTAGTGTGATTAACAGATTGACTTATTAAATTACAAGCATTCTCTTACCAAGACAGAAATGGACTAACAGATTAAAAGAGCCAAGGACCATTCTGGAGAAGTAAAGAAAGATAAATTTTACACTATTCATTAATTTATGCCTTACATTCCTAAGAAATTGCTTTTCAGTACTTTTATTATGGTTTCACTCTGTTCATTAAACAATTCTATTAAACAAATTAAACAACTGAAAAGGAAAACTAGCAAAGGAAGCACTTAAAGCATGAACATCATGAATCAGAAATACCTGATGAAACAAGCCATACTGGTATGTTTTCTGTTCACCACACTCATTTGTGTGTAGAAATGCACCATATCTCTTACAATGTTAAAGAAACAATGTTATTAAAAGCATTGTTTAAAAAACTCCAATATTATATTATAAGATATATACATATATGATATCCAGCAAACTCTTATATACCCTAGAAATCAAGAAGTTTAGGTAATAGCCTCTTAGAGACCAAATCTATTTTAGAAGATGACAAAACAAAACACAAAGTTCTTCTTTTATCAAGAACACAGATTTCAAAAGGCAGAAGAGCCAGTCTCATCTTCTCATAAAGATGTTCTTACACAGAGTCACATTAACACTTGTTATTTCAATCTCACCTCATGGAACTTGCAGGAACCCACATTTCAGAAACGTACTTCTAAAAAATTTGGCTGGAACTGGCTCAAAGATTCAAAACTAACTTGACACAAGAGGGACACTGCAATGTGAGTGACATGACTGCCTGAGCTCCTCAAGACACCAGTTTTAAAAAACCCTATAATTAAAAGCCAAGAAAATTAATGGGTTTGTTTCGAGGGAAGGGTGTCAGGTAGGGCAAGAGAGGAAACAGAATACAGAGGGGTTTGTTTTGTGGTTGGATTGTACGTTGTTTTGACAAGTAGTGTTGATTGACAAGTCCATATCAGAAGACATACTGAACATACCAGATTCAACAGCACACACATTTCCTCGCTCTGTCTTTGGCAGAAGTTCTGTTCGTTCTTTATTTGTGACAGGAAAATTCCGAATTAAAGTACAAACAGCATGTTTTGTAACAGGAGTCAAGGCACAAGTCATTACTGCACGTTTTAGTTCTGATCCATCCTTTTTCCTTACAGTTAGGTATCGATTTGCCCCTTTTCTGGGGAAAAAAAAAAAAAAGGCATTTTAGGAATAAGCAAACTAGTTACTCAAATGTAACAATCTTTGATCATAATTTTTTCAAGATAGCTGTCAAATTTTTTTCAAATATAATGTTATAACTAGAAACTTCCAAATTATGCCCTAAGTAGCATAACGCACACCAAAGTAATAGCAACATCCCCAATATCCACTACCAAAGGCACACTGTTCACATGAGATAGTGCAGCAGACACTGCAGACTTCAGATCACTATGCTCAGCACAACCTTACAATTGTAATGTGACACTCTTCTGCTGTCTTTGGTTAAAGGTCCATTACTGCATTTGCCTCCCAAAATATAGCCACCTCTATCAATCAATACTGAGAGTTACTACACAGAAGTAATTTCTAGACTAACTTAAGAGATCTAGAGGTTAAAAATCAACAAATAGCCAAAGCAGACAAACAAGCTGCCTGCTAGTGACATTCCAAGCCTTAACAAAATCCAGTAAAACAAATCAAGATCCCCATGATGTTCATTATCAAAAATTTTCTATTTAGAAATAGTGCCATAACACTTAATTGTAACACTGCATTTGTCCTCAGACTGAACTCGGACACAGAAATGTAAAGAGTAGTTGTAAACACATTTGAAACAGAACCATCTTGTGCCTGGGCTACAATGACATAACAACCCTTTGAAAATGACTTCTCAGGGTAAGAACAGAAGGTCACACTAAGAGCTCAGTGCCCCGTTCCTGTCAGAAGTAGAAGAGTGGTGCAGGTACCCAGGTGCTGGCCCAGGCAGTCTCTGTGAGGAGAGGCAGAGCCACTCTGGTAGACTCAGTTTCTGTCCTCTTTACATCCTCACTTTAAGTATTTATATACACTGATGAGATCCCCCTGAGCCTTGTCTCCTCCAGGCTGAACAGTCTCTCTCACCCCTTCCTAAAAGGGAAGATGCTCCAGTTCTTTCATCACGTTGTTGGTCCTTCATGGAACTCTCCCCGTCTAGGTCTCTGTCCTCCTGGTGATCCCAGTACTGGACACAGCACTCCAGATGTAACCTAGTCAGTTCTGAGTAGTGGGCAAGAATGACCTCTCTCCACCTGCTGGCAACACTCCAACCCTCTTCTGCACTTCCCAACAGAGGCACCCTTTTGGACCTGCTGCTCGAAGTTACATTTCATCTGTCAAGGTGTGAGATTCTATGCAAAGCCTTTGAACATGCAGGAGTGCATGAAAAAAACCAAAAGGCAGAACACATCTTGGAGAGAAGTCTTTTTTATGGACATGGAATCCACAGGAGCAAGCTACCTCAAAACTAGTATGTCACAAGGTTTTTTTAAGCAGACATCAGGTGCTAAATTTTATGTCTACATTATAAAGGTTTTATTTTTTCTAGTACTATTCCCTAGAACAGCTCAAGATATCCTAGAAGTACAGATCGTTTTCATGCTAGCAATGAAATTCCATAAATTCGCACCAAAAAGAGAAAATAATACATAAAAATCAGAGTCCAACTTACCCTTTACTTTTAGATATCAGTCCAAGAGACTGACAGAGCCGGTGAACAAACGCTCTTTCAGTACTAGTGAAAGAAGAGGGAAATTCCATTTCTAGAAAGATAATTAAAAACAAGTAACAGCGCAGGAGGCAGTATTCTTGACATATTACCTCGATCCTACGAGGGTTTATCAATCCCCGAACCCACCACGCTTCCCGAGCACACCGGGACTGGCTGCCCCTGCACGCCCGCAAGGGGTCCCGGCGGCGCCGCCGCCCCGCTCGGGCGGGTCAGGGCCCGGCAGACGCCGCTCCTGGGGAGGAGCCCGCGGGCTCCGGTGTCCGCCGGCCCCGCTCCGGCCTCGCCACTCCCCGGGGCCGGGCCGCCGCACACACCTGTGTCCTCTCCGTAGCGGAACCGCTCCAGAGCGAGGTTCACCGCGATCTCCACCTCCTCGTCCACGCGGACATCCCTCAGACCTTTGCCGCCTCGGACGCGGGCCGCCGCCGCGGCGGTGCCCGAGCCCCCCGCGCCCCTCCCGGGCTGCCTGGGCGGGACGTGCCTGGGCCGCGACATGGCTCCGCGGCGGGCAGGGGGCTCCGCGGCGGGCAGGGGGCTCCGCGGCGGGCAGGGGGC
>NW_020884907.1:5557832-5563895 GCF_003945725.1 Corapipo altera
CCTTCATTTAGCAGGGGGCTCCGCGCACCCCCCGTGAGCGCAGCGCCGCCGGCGCAGCAGCGGGCCCGGGCGGCGCGGGGCCGTGACGCGCTGCTCAGCGCCCGGCAGGGAGGGGAGGGCGGAGCCGCCCCCTGCGCTGGCAGCGGGCGGTGCCGAGACCCGGCGGTGGTGTCTGCGAAGGGCGGAGCCGCCTGATAAATGAAGGAAGTGGCCGTGTTTGCTTTTTTTAACCCCATTAGCCTGATAATAGTGTGTATCGTTGGAGTGGTGCTAAACAATAGTATCGCAGTCGGCCGTAAGTAAAGAAGTACCACTGATACCTGTCAGGTCACGAATTATGCGATTTAATTGAATGACGGTTTATGTAGGGTAACATCATTGCAGTCCTCAGCGTTGTTGTTTTGAATGTTTTACAGAATCACATAGTCATCAAGATTTTCCTTCTCTTTCTCCCCATTCGGTCTTTATTTCTTCCTCTCTTGTTTCGTCCTGACAAGGCGCAGCTATCATATTCTACCCCTTGCTCTGTACCAAAGTCTGTGGTGAGGACTAGGAGCTTGTTGAAGTTAGTTGTAAAAGTTGAGAGCTTTGTTAACCAACACTTCTACGATTATAGAGTGGTCTAGTTGCCAGAATTAAGGTAATTGTATAATAAAAGGATAGGAGTTCCCTGACACATGGACTGGTATCTTTGTTCAGCCCCATGAGAATTTACAATGGGTCGCGGTGTGGTCGGACAGGGAAGTTTCCTTAAGAATTTGGCAATCCAAATGGGACCCTGGCCCACCACTGTCAGAGCCCTTCTCCAAACATCCAAACTAGCAAAAAGGGAACAGCCAAACTGTGTGAGTTCACCTGGGACCTTTGGAGCAGGGAGGATTCAAAGGATGAGTGTTAAAATTCCCAGAGCATATTCAATATAAATCATAAGAGTCTCAAATTATTACTATTAAATTTCTCAGATTATTTTAGTCTCTCTGTTTCTGCAGCATTTTTTACGTAGTTGGTGAAATTACTGTAGTGGGTCAAGTATGGGTGAGCAGCCTGATCGGTGAAAAGCACACATAAAAAGGAGTTTTTAGGGTCTCTCCCAAGTTGCACAAGGGACTGAGGTAGCTCGTAAGGCATGCAGAGGACTGGGGTCCCCTGTAAAACATGCAGGGAGCTTGGAGTCGCTCATAAGGCATGCAGGGGCTCATAAGGCGTGCAAGGGGACTTGAAGTTTAGAGTCTGCTGTTGAACATGGGTCAGTCAGTCCTAAGCACCAGGAAAGCGCTGTTCCGAATGGATGGTTCATGATCTCTGATGGTCTTCACTGATTGGAGTGGGGAGATTGGTTCAGATCCCCAAATCTGGAGTGGCAGAGATGGGTGGTGCGTGGCACCTAGTCTGCTGATGTAACCCATCCCAGAGAAACCATCACAAGCTCTGGGGAGAACTCCACTGGTGCGCAGTAGGCTCTCACCAGCCCATGGCCATCCAGGGGAGGGGGAAATTCTGCACCAGGCTGTACCCGTATCCACAGCAGATCTCCAAGGTGAACAGCCCATCTCTCAGCATTGCATTGCAAACACTGGGGGATGATTTGAGGGATTAACTGAACCTCAGGATAGCAAGAAAAGATTGATAGGAGAGTTGCTTAAACATTCAGAAAGATATAGATGCGCTATATCATGTGTGATAGTGTG
The DNA here is from genome assembly GCF_003945725.1 of Corapipo altera. Taxonomy (NCBI): domain Eukaryota; kingdom Metazoa; phylum Chordata; class Aves; order Passeriformes; family Pipridae; genus Corapipo; species Corapipo altera. The sequence continues at coordinate 5,559,521 of NW_020884907.1, forward strand.
TGGTGATTCCTTCAAGACACTCTAAGTTTCCTTTGCAACTAATAGGCAATTGGTGAACAGATGGATCATGTCCCTAGAAAGCACAAACACCCACTGAAAGAATTGTTCACTCTGGGTTGATGCTGTGTGCACATGGAATCTCTTCAAAAAGAGTGAACCAGGAAGATCTGCATTTAGAGGCACACCATGTGCTATTTGTAACTATTTGAATTGATTGTTTTGGTGTAAATTGGAAATACCATGCCTGGAGGAGGTTCTCTAGAAGACATATGTCAGCTGAAACACTGCTTTATTTTTTGTATATATATGAGATTCTTGTGGACTACTACGTGCTTGTAATGGTGGTAATTCTGTGTATATTTAAAAAAAAATTATAAAAGCATATTTTTCTACGTATACATTTATTTCGGTATCAGCTCTTGTACAATCGGTTCATGTAGGGGATTTCTCATTAGCAAATTGCGATGAGAATGCTTGTATACTAGATGTATTGCACTAGCAAAAAGGGAACAGCATGCATCTCCATCCAAACTTCCGCTGTGTCAAAAGGAAAGATAAATATTTGCCTGTATTTTGGGGAAGGGGCAATGAGTGATAGATCCAGAAAAAATAGAGGCCATAATTAAACTCCCACGTCTGGTTTTCTTGGAGCTATGGGATTCCCAGTCAGGAGAAATGGCTAAGTCTCTGACTGAGGCAACTGAGAACTAGGAGCCAGAAAATAGCTAGTGGAGAGGTACTGTAGAGATTCGGACCTGATGAGAGATCTCTCGCAACCAGATCCAGTTGCAGCAGGGGCACCAAGTCAATTGAACCAGACAGGGGTGCTCATTTTACAGCAAATATAATCAATCAACTGAATATGTCATTAAGAGATCAGTTGGTTTGAAGATGGCGCTAATAACACCAAGTTTGCAGGTTCGATCCCCATATGGGTCATTCATTTAAGAGTTGAACTTAAGGACCTTGTAGGTCCCTTCCAACTCAACATGTTCTGTGTGTGAACTTATAGCCCAGTTAAGACCAGCTTGTTAGATGGAGATGAATACTTGTCCCAGTACGTTAACAAGTAGTGAATGATGAGTAACAGACTTTTGAGAATCCTGTGTGATTTTATATTGATGATCACTTCTGCCCTTAATTGTGTTAAGTTTGTTACTTGTTATAATGTTGTATGTTAGGGCAGTGGTTAAGTGCCTTGAAACTTTCCTTTTGTCCCTTTCAATGTATTAGCTGGTATGCTCAATTAAAACAAAGTTAGGACTGTTGAGGAGTACATTCAGTGCAGATAGGTCAGTGTGCAGCTGCAGTGCAAGCTGTAAATTGGGCTCTGGGTGGCAGGAGCCTGAGATAAAAGGTCCTGAACTAGTGATGATATTTGCATAAAAGAACTTTCCTTAAAAGACAAAGAAAAATGGTCTTAGAGAAGAGTTGTCCTGTGGGTCGGGAGAGGCCAGAAGCCACCTAGTATTTCCTGCACACTCAGGTGGCCCTAGCAGACAGAGCTCCCAGGATTAGCTCTGCAGAGACCTCCAGCAGTGTGGGCGACCACTGTAGCAGATAGAAGGCCAGCCATTGTCCAAGAGAGAGGGCCGCCTCCTCCACGCCATGCGGAGCTGGTTTTGTGGCAGCCTGAATCTGAAGGAAGGATGTCTCTCTACAGCTCTTAGAAAGTGCAGGGTTTGAGTTGCGAGGTTTGAGATGGAGGTGCTAAAGTTATTTGTCGTGCCTTGACGTGCTGAAACAGAGAGGAACAGAGCCAAGGTTTGGGGACCTCAGGAACCCCTCTTGCCAGGGCCACCTCACCCAGCCCTTCCCATGGTCAGAAGGGAGCAGGAACTAAGAGGGTAAGCCCTAAACTTCTTGCCATGAATACCACACAAGCCCCTGAAGTCTCTCTCTGCTCTGACCACACTGCTCTTTGTCTGGGCAGGGAGCAGAACCCTCTCCAGCTGGAGTAGGGCCTGCAGCTCCCTGTCCAGGATCCTTCCTTCTTTTATGCCAGTCCCTGCTGACAGCCTGCTGCCCTCATTCACCCTCACAGGTGACCTGGAGCAATTCTTCCTGCCCCCTCATGTGCCACCTGATGTGCCCTAGGAACACACAGCCTGTCATGGCCCCAGCAGCACAGCTCCCCGACACCAGTGCTGCCAGCCTGGCCGCACATACTCCTCCCCTTGGCAGGACTGAGCCACATATAAAGCACAAGGGCAAGGGTAGGAGAGAGTGGCAGAGAGTCCTGAGACGTAGTCAGGGTACCACAGCCACTAAGCTGGGTCCTGCTGCCAGTGCAGCAGCAAGAGCTGAGGCCAAGCTGCAGTGGGGCGGCGAGGGACTCTGGGGGTTGTGGCTCACCAGTGAGCCTGATGGCTGCCTCTCGCATGGACTTCTGTGGACTATGCAGGTATGACACAGACTGGCGCAGGTACTCGTCTGCTCTGCTTCTGTCCTCTGCCAGCTAGAGAGAGCAGAAGGGGACACAGGGAAGGGTTGGCACTGATTCTTTCCCTTGGCTGAGCAGCTTCTGCACCCAGGACTGACATTCTCTGCTTGGACAACCATGACACCCAGCCAGCAGCTGGCTGGTGCCAAGGTTTGGAGGGAGCAGAGGGCTGAGTGCTCCCCAGGGAGCCCCAGTATCACTCTGATGCCAAAGCACAGCTGGGTCAGGACTCTGTCAGCATCTTGGCTCGGGAGGGAGAAGAGCCTGGAGAAGAGCTTGCTGGGCCACACACCCAAGGAGAGTAGTGCATGGGGTGCAGGCTGGTGGTGATGTGTGCAGGAGTGGGCAGGGGCCACAGCTGTCACCCTCACACATTGAGTATCGGGAGCAAAGAGCTTGTTCAGGCTGGGTCTGGGGCTTCAGGGCCATCCTTACCAGGCACTCGCCGAACCTCCACATCTCCTCTGTCTCCAGCAGCTCCTCAAGATTCCACTTCTTCAGGAACTTTGTTGCTTGAAGCAGGGTTTCCCAAGAGGCCTGCAGAGTCAGAGAGACTGGGAGATGGCACAGCAGCCCAGGGCCCAGGACCTGCATCCCTGTAGCCAAGGCCAGGAGGAGGCACGAGCGCTGCAGTCTGCAAGGTGTTAGGGCAGGAGGTAGTTGAGCCCCCTTCACAGGGGACACCAGGAGGTCAGAATCCTCACCTGAGCCACACACTGGTTCTCATCATACATGTGATAAAAGAGTGGTAATAGGCTCTGGTGCACATTCTTCTCCAGGAGCTTTTCTTCCTCTTCTGCTACCAACTCCATTAGCACTTGAAAGAGGCGAATGGACAGGAGCTGCACATGGCTAGTGTCCTAGTGTAAATGAAGAGGGCAAGACTTCAGCACCAGCTTCTCCAGGCCCACCTGAGCATGGGCCTGAAATTCCTCAGGTATAAAGTTTCCTGGCAGCACCCAGTGCCCCTGGCAGGAGGCACAGAGCCTTACGTTCTCAAACAGTGGCAGGAGTGCCTCAGCCAGCTGCACAGCAATGGAACTGACAACTGACAGGTCTGCGTCCCGGAGCACCTTGCTGAGCACAGAAAGGGTCATGCCCGTCACCTCTCCATCTTTATCCTTCAGTACCTCTGTGAAGGTTTCAGTCAGGGCCACGATTGAGTTGGCCTGCATGGAGCATAATGCAATGTTCTGAAGCCATCAAAGGCTGCATTGCCAAAACCACTCCAGCAGTTCAATCCCACGCTACTGCCTCAGAACCAAGAAGCCCGAGGCCTGTTCTGAAGGACTCTGGTGGCTGAATGGGGAGTCAGGAATTCTGGCAGCAGGTGACACAGCTCCTGAAGCCCAGACAAGTCCAAACTACTGTGTTACCCAGCCCCACATGGCCACACAGCTTCAGCCAGCTGTCTGCTTCTTACCATAGAGGGTCTCTTGCAGAGCACCAAGAGGCATCTGAGCAGCAGGAGACGCATCTCTCTGCAATCTCTCCTGAGGTAGATTGGGACAAGCTGCAGGATGCGTTCATCCCATTTATCTAAGTTAAGGCAAGGCAGGAGCTGAAATATACAGAGCAGTGAGAGCAGTCATACCTGTCACTCCAGCAGCAGGAGCCCAAGGGCACACAGCAGAGCCCACCCTCTGCCCCAGCTCCACAAACTGCAATTCCCTCCACAGCTGTGTGTCAAACAGGGCAGAATGGAGGGAGGCAGCTCAGCAAGGCAGCACTTGCCATCAGGCTCACCTCAACAAAGAATGCCATGGCAGAGACTTCCCAGCGAGCCTCCTCTCTGCGGAGCAGCCTGAACAGGTAGCGTGCAATCCGGTAACACAAGCACTGTGAGACCCTGAGCATTGCTCTGGAGGAGGAAAAAAGGCATCATTGACCCTGAGCAGGGTGGGCAAACCTCTCCTGAGAGTGAATTACCAA
>NW_020884907.1:5563905-5575406 GCF_003945725.1 Corapipo altera
AGTGAGCCTGCCCCTGCAGGTAGCAGGCAGGCAAGTAATGGTGCCCTTGAGGGACACAAAGGGAGTGTGGCAATGGGCTCTGGGGCTGACATAGCACAGCTGGGACACAGAGGGGTCAGAGGCACCTGAAAATCTCTATCTCTGTGGCAGCCCACATGGGATTGGCTGTTTAGGCTGGTGGGCTCTAATGGCTTGTGAGTCCTGAGCCCTCAAAGAAGGTGGGCTCCGTACCTGTCACACGATGGAGCGCAGCGCAGAAGGGTCATCACCACATCATGGGGCTGTGCAACTGTCATCTCCTGAAGGGTCTTGTCCAACCTGTCTTCATGAGACATATATGTTGTCTTTGTAAGCTGTTGGTGAATGTTCCTCACAATGGTTGGCACCTGGAGGAGATACAGCAGAGAACTGGAGTGTTGATAGAGTGAGGCATTTCAACAGCTTCCCATGAGAAATGCTTCCTTTTCTACCATATTGTGCTGGTCTGAACGTCTGTTGGATGGCCAGCAGACCCAGCTTGTGAGGGTTCACGTTTCATGGGGGACTCCAGCCCTGGTCACAAGTTACTTACTTTATTCAAATGGGAGCTGCCACTTCCCATGATAATATCCACTATGGCAGCACAATCCTCTGCTCTGCAGGAGCTGGAGGTTGCTGTGCCCTCAAGGACCATGGTGGTCTTGTCTTCATGATCAGTGGTCTTATGGAAGTCTGAAAACATCTAAGGGCAGGGAAGAGAAGGATGTCACATCCAGTGCTCTGACAGCTGTCCTCCACTAAGCAGAAACAGCAGCCTCATCCCAGGCATGGAAGTCTGTGGATACCTGTGTGCATCTGTAGAAGAGTCCATGGGTGTGCTCCTCCTCTGGCAGTTTCCCAAGTGGATCTGGCAAAACCCAAGCACAGTCAGAGCTTAGGGACTGCAGGAGAGGCTGGAGAACACAGTCAAGTCTTGCACTCCCCAGGTAGGGACAGTCCTGGGACAGGGAATAGTGGGGGCACCAACCCCTCTCTCTTCTGGCAGCAGCTTGGGGCTGAGGGTGCCTAGAGGATGGAGATGGATGCTGGGGGAATCAGCTCCACTCCCACTTCCCCTTGCTCCCTGGGGATGTCCACGGGGGATAGGATTGGGCTGCAGCCCTAGCCCTATGGCCCAGCTCAGCCACTTACCTGTCTGCAGTGGCTGGACTGCTTCCTCTTCTTCAGGCTGTTGTGCTTGGGCAGCCCCTCGGCCTTTCTCCTCCTCCTCCTCCTCCCCCTTCCCAACCCAGGCCAGCCAGGGCATACGGGGCAATTTTTCCGCCATCCCACTGAATTTTGCATCAGAAAAGCATGAAGTGGTTGTACAGGGGCTCCTTGCAGCGCCCCTTTGTCCTGTCCTGTCTTGTTTTGTCTGCCAGCGTTATGTGGGGTGGCTGTGTCAATGCCAGAGATGGGTCACAAAGGCAGTGGCTCACAGAGGGCTCTGTGACATGTGCCGACAATCTGCAGTGCCTATTGTGGTAGGTAGTTGCTGTGAACATATGTTTATTGATGGAGAGATCATGTTCATACAGAAGATGTCTGAACTATGTGTATGTGTTGCCTTGAGGATGGCTCCAGCCGTGTTCTTTACCTGGATTCTCTGTCAGATCCTTTCTCAAACCCCTATGTCTTCATCCTCCAGGGTTCTCATGATTGTCCCAATGGGTCAGATGGCAACCTCCCCACAGGCCTCTTGTAATACAACCCAAAGAGACAGGGAGACAAAACATACCACATCAAAGTCACCTCATTTGTAGCACAAAAAAGCACAACCCAGAAGGCCTTTCCTTCCTCAGCAGGGCATCAACACCGATGACAATGCCGAAAGTGGGGATACTGGGTGCTTCTGCCATACTCTACCCCGGCACCACCATCATGATCCAACCAGTGTCTTTAGAGTGACAGTGTGGACACCTCTTGCCTTCAAAGTTAATAGGAGACACAATATTATTGAGTTGCAATGCCTACTGTGGATTATCATTCTTCAAGTACCATTAGCAATGAACAATCAATAAGAATAAATAAACATTCAGTAGTAACCAACATCATAGGAACAATTAACAGTAGCAATGGACAAACAGGGACATCTTAGCATTCTATGAGGACATCTAACGTTGACAGGAGGCAGATGGGGAATGTCAATTACATAGGTCAGTTTTGGGAGCATGTCAGTGTCACAGGTGGGGTTTAAGGGAGTATATTTTACTGCAGAGATTGATTTCATTATAGTGATCTTAATGCAATGGACAATGATCCAAATTACAATAATCACAATTATAATCATTATCAAAGTCTGAAAGGCTAGGTAGCCACCCTGACATGGAAAACCCAAATGCATTTAAAATTCTTCCTAGCCAGTTAGTTACCAGTGGAGCAACAATGTCCCAGAGGTGGAAAACGCTGTCACTTCATTGGTGTGGGATACTGGAATTTCAGGCAAATCAAAAGCAGTAGAACCAGTAAATATACGGTTGAAACCTGCTGCCAGATCAGTAAGGCAGAAACAATATCCTTTGAAGTTAGACACTAGGCAAGGGTTAGAAGAATTAATTGCTAAATTTTTGCAACATGGATTATTAAGGGAACATGAGGCAGAATATAATTCTCCTATCCTACTGCTAAAGAAGCCACATACCAGTGAATACTAGCTAGTGCAAGATCTCAGAGCTATTAATAAAATACTGCAAGACATATACCCAGTAGTAGCAAATCCTTATGAACTTTTAACACAATTAAAGGATCTGATGAGCAGTTCAGTGTTTTGGATCTTATGGATGCTTTCTTCTGCATACCGCTTGAAACTGTAAGTCAACCATTGTTTGCCTTTGAATGGGAAAGCCTGATGGCCTGTAAAACCCAATTAATGTGAACTGTTCTCCCAAAATGGTTAAAAATAGCTCCACTTTGTTTGGGAACCAATTGGCAAATGAATTGGAAATATGGAAAAAGGGGAATGAAGAAATCACTTTGCTGCAGTATTAGATGATATTTTAATTGCTACAGAAACTCAAACTGGATGCATTAAAATGACTGTAAGTTTACTAAACTTTTTTGGATAAGCTGGTTACAGGGTAACCAGCAAGAAGGTCCAGATTGCCAAAAAGCATGTGACATATCTGGGATTCACCATTTCCTGGGTACAGCAAAGCCTCAGAACAAAAAGGAAGGAGCTTTTTTAGCATACTCCTGAAAAAGCTGGCAGCCCATGGCTTGGACAGGAGTACTCTGTGCTGGGTTAGGAACTGGTTGGAGGGCCGGGCCCAGACAGTGGTGGTGAATGGTGCTGCATCCAGCTGGTGGCCAGTCACTAGTGGTGTTCCCCAGGGATCAGTGTTGGGCCCAGTCCTGTTTAATATCTTTATTGATGATTTGGATGAGGGGATTGAGTGTACCATTAGCAAATTTGCAGATTGTCCAAGTTGGCAGGGAGTGTTGATCTGCTGGAGGGCAGGAGGGCTCTTCAGACAAGCTGGAGAGATGGTCTGAATTCAACAGGATGAGGTTTAACAAAGCCAAGTGCCAGGTCCTGCACTTTGGCCACAACTACCCCCTGCAGTGCTACAGGCTGGGCACAGAGCAACTGGAGAGCAGCCAGGTAGAAAGGGACCTGGGAGTTTGGATTGACAGGAAGCTGAACATGAGCCAGCAGTGTGCCCAGGTGGCCAAGAAGGCCAATGGCATCCTGGCCTGGATCAGGAACAGTGTGGCCAGCAGGTCCAAGGAAGTGATTCTTCCCCTGTACTCAGCGCTAGTGAGGCCACACCTCGAGTACTGTGTCCAGTACTGGACCCCTCAGTTCAGGAAGGATATTGAGGTGCTGGAGCAGGTCCAGGGAAGAGCAACAAGGCTGGTGAAGGGACTTGAGCACAAGTCCTATGAGGAGAGGCTGAAGGATCTGGGGTTGTTCAGCCTGAAGAAGAGGAGGCTCAGGGGAGACCTCATCACTCTCTACAACTATCAGAAAGGTGATTGTAGCCAGGTGGGGGTTGGTCTCTTCTCCCAGGCAACCAGCAGTAGGACAAGAGGGCATGATCTTAAACTGTGCCAGGGAAAGTTTAGGTTAGATATTAGGAAAAAATTCTTTATAGAGAGTGTAATCAGACACTGGAATGGGCTGCCCAGGGAGGTGGTGGATTCTCCATCCCTGGAGGTTTTTAAGATGGGACCAGATGTGGCACTTAGTGCTATGATCTAGTAACCATGGTGGCACTGGATCAAGGGCTGGACTTGATGATCTCGGAGGTCTTTTCCAACCCAGTTGATTCTATGATTCTGTGAACTTGCCAAACTCTGGAGCCATGGTCTGTACGTGAGTTAAGAACATTTCTAGGAATAGTGGGTTGGTGTCAGCTATGGATTCCTAATATGGACTGTTGATAAGACCTTTATATGAGGCCCTGAGAAACTCTAAGGAGATACTACAGTGGAGTTCAAAATACCAGATGGCTTTCAGAAACTTAAAGACAGTTCTAATATCAGCCTCTGTGTTGGAATTACCTGATTTGACCAAATCTTTTGAACTCTTTGTACATGAACACTTACACCTTGCATTAGGTGTGCCAGCTCATAGGCTGGGGGCATGGAAAAGGGCCATGGGATACTTTTCCAAAGAATTGGACAATGTAAATAAGGGACTTATAACTGCCTATGAGTTGTAGCAGCAACTGTCTTTTTAATACAAGAAGACCAGCAATTGACCATAGGCCAGAAAATTGCTGTTTATGTTCCACACATGGTTATATCTGTTCTAGAACAAAAGGAGGGGTCACTGGTTATCCCCAAATCAGATACATAAATAAATATCAAGTCGTTCCTGTTGGAACAGGATGATGTAGAACTGAAAATGACTACTGCCCAACTATATTCCTTGAATCTGTACCAGAATGCTAAGAAGACTTACAAAATTACTGTCTTCTAACTATCTAGAAAGAAAGGGCTCCTTTCAGCACAAGGATCCCCTGTCAAATTTGGAGATGTTATTAGGAAATTACTAGAAAATATTCAGTTACCAACTGAAGTGGCTCTCATGCATTGTAAAGCTCATCAATTTGAAAATACACCAACTAATGTAGGTAATTGACTAGCAGATAGAACTTCTAGAGACGTGGCAGACAAAAGCATCCCAATAGTTGCTCCATCAAAATGTGTGAACTTTTCAAATGTAACCCCAGAGTACCAAGCTCAAGATGAAAAGTTAGCTGAAATTTTGGAAGACCATCTAAATTCTGAAGGATGGTGGGTAACAGCGGAAGAACAAGTCATAGTACCTCAAGCAGTGATGAGACAAATAGCAGAAGATAAACACAGGGAAGCACATTGGGGAGCAGAAGCTATTATAGATAACTTGAAGCATCAAGCAATCAATGTAAAAAATGGCTGGAGTCATCAAAAGTGTAAGTGGAGTGTAAAGTCAGTAAGTGTAAAGTACGTTTGCAAAACAATCCACAGTCCTACAAAAGCCCTCCTTCAGGGACTACAGAGAGAGGAAACGGTCCTGGAGATTGCTGGAAAATAGATTTTTCTGAGTTGCCTTGACAAGAAGGATATTGATACCTATTAATTTTAGTTGATGTGTTTTCTAGATGGCCTGAGCTTTTCCCTGTTGTACCAACAAAGCAAGGAAAGTTACTAAAGTATTGTTAAAAGAAGTAATACCCCAATTTGAAATTCCATTGGGAATGTTCTCAGATAGGGGACCTCAATTTGTAGCAGAAATTGTGCAAAAATTGTCCAAAACATAGGAATCAAATAGAACTTACATACACCTTAGAGACCACAATCTAGTGGGAAAGTTGAGAGAATGAACCAAAGCCTAAAAAGGCAGATAAACAAAATCTGTCAAGAAACCTCACTTAAATAGCCACAGGTTCTTGCCCTGGCATTGTTGACAACCAGAATCCAGCCAAGCTGCAAGGAAAAGGTAAGCCTGTATTGAATCTGTTAAGGGAGACCATATCAAACTGTAACTATTCCTAGAGAGAGCCACGTGATAGGTAATCAAAATTTAAGAGAATATGTAATTTCCTTGGGAAAAACACTTCCATCACTGCATAAGTTCATTTTAGCCACACCAGTAACCTTGGATGTTCAAGTAAATCCTCATCAGATGGGAGACTGGGTGTACATGCGGACATGGAGTGAAGAACCACTCAAGCAGAAGTGGAAAGGACCATTTCAAGTTCTTTTGACTGCCTACACAGGCATGAAAACAACAGGCAGGGACTCCTGGATTCACTATACATGAATTAAGCCAGCCTTGGACACAGAAGGACTGCACTGGACAGTACAGCACACAGCAAATCCGCTGCAGATAAAGTTCTGCAATAAGAGATGTTAAATGGTGTATCTTTTTGTGTTTTCAGAGCAGTGTTTCCAGTATTGCAGCACAGTCATTTGTGCCTTGAGTAGTCAACCATCCTAGCAAGGCCTTGCAACTAACAATTGTAGTGGCAAGCACGGCTTCGAGTCCATGAAGGGTAAGAGGGCAAGAAGGGAAAGAGACTTATGTCCTTTTCCCTAAGGACCACTCTAATATGACAAAAATAGGACAAATACTACCTGACCCTTGGAAGAAAAAGTCACACTTAAAACTAATGCAAGTTGATAACAAAAAGCAGTTACTGTTGGATTTGTTCTCAATTCCCGTTCATTAAGATGAAAGTATTCAGATAATGGGACTTCCAATACAAAGTGTGTTCTCCAGTGCTCTTCCTCTAACTGGAGTGATGCTCCTTTTGGAGAGATCCACAAATTCTGTCAGTTAAAGTAGCAGTTATTAAGACCTCCAGTGTTCAATGACACTTTTATAACGAGACACAGATGAAATTTAAATCTAATAGTTTAGAGGTCCTCTGGATTCCACAAGTTTGTGAGAGGACTTCTACTATGGTTAGGGGTACCTGAATTGGAGAAAGCTACAGTGAACATATCGAGAGTTATTGAACAAACAGAAAACCAAACAACTGATCCAATTTATTTGCTACAAGAAATTACCAGCCTTTCAAAATTAGTCAAACAAAACTGAACAGCTCTAGATCAGACTTCGAGGATTCAGATTGATTTGGAGGAAATTTGAAAGAACACCAGAATCTTTCGTGAAATACAAGAAAATCAAGGGGAAGATCTGTTTAGTTGGATAACGTCATGGATCCCAAATTCAAGTGCAATCACAAGAAAACTTATTGACATAATTATCTTAGGTTTGGTATTAATTGTTGGTTTATGGATTTTATTCCAAATTAGCAAAATGGGATGTAACAGAATGTGCAGATCTAATGAAAACTATCTTATCTAAAACTAAAATAGGTCTCAAAAGAATGGCTGGCTACTCTGTATAATGGAATTTTTTTATAAACTTAAGTTTGTTCGCATAGTGTTAAGGATCTTCATTAGTACTGTTAAGGTACTGGATAATTTCAATACGATAAGTTAGTCTTAAAAAAGATTGGATTCCATGTTTTCAGATATGAAGTACTCTGATAAAAGTAATAAGCTTGATCTAATAGGTTTTATTTACAGGTTAGTAGTTTAATAGAAATTATTATATTTTAATCTCTTAAATTTTACTAAATACTCAGTAATTTAAGTGAGTGAATGTTATGTAATGTTAAAAGAAAAAATTAGGATCACTTCCAACGAAATTATATAACTTTTTGTTTTAATTATTGATTTTAATTAACTTTTAATTAATTGTTTAAATTAATCATAGCCAGTATATTAGTCACAAACAGTGTGTTATTCTTAAATTAGTCTTAGCCAGCAGTTAGCAAAGTTTGTCATAAGCTGCTTTTCTGTGAACAGAGCTTGGGAAAACTACTGAAACTTTAAGTTTTGCTAAGCTAACCTTAATATGCTTCAGTGAATAAATCCTGGGAGAGATGTATTGCTGAAATTGGACACAAGAAGTGCAGAATTTAGGTACCACAAGGACATTTTGCAGAAACCAGAAGATAAAGAAGAGGCCGAAAAAGACCATTCAGTATGTGATTCCTTATCTGGTAAAAAGACTGAAAAATGTGAACTAATTACCATGAGTAGTGAGAAATCAATAACCAATAGAGGGTAGAATACTAATTATTAAAGAGAATTTTGTAATTTAGAACCAATGAACCAATTTGTTTGCTAAAAATATCTAAATACCTGGAAAGGTTGTGTGTGTGAGCGTGTGGGAGCTGGACTTTATTTACTACACACACACAAACACACCCTGGCAAGCATAATGTAAAGCAAGACTCACTAACATTTAAAAGACAGTGCTGGAGGATTTCACCTATTTAGGTGACAGACCCAAAAAAACCATCTGTGGTGTATAAATATAATACGTAAATAAATTATACGGACCCAGTGAGCTGGTTGGGGGTTCTGAGCCAAATCCTCTTTATTCAAATGAGAAAACACCTTATATATGCACCTCAAAGCCACTTGTGACTCCCCTGACCAATCACCAGGGGTACCTCATTACCCATGTGCATGGGAGTACATTTGGACTTCATTTCCCAGGATGCCTCATCCAGCATCCTTCCTGAAATCCAATCCCTACACCCACCAGCTGTTCTAGACGTCTTTTGATGTTGACTGCTAGCTTGGTCTCAAGACTAGACAAACAGGAAAAACTCAGCTCTTTCTCTCTTCATTTTATTTTTTAACTGAGAAAGGAAATCAAAGGTGATTTTTCCAGTCCCTTGCTGGTAATGCTCAGGAATATATTTTTACACAGGAGAAAAAAACTAACTTGAAAGACACGGAAGGGGGAAGAATGCTTTCAAATTTTGCAAGGCTTCTGGGTTTCTGTTTTCCTCACCCTGCCTTCCTGAGGCCTGCCCACCACCTGATCTCTTTGGTCTCTGCCTCCTAACTCCCCTGTTAAATGGCACTTGCCCATTGGGGCCCACTGGTTTCCTCCGACCACCACCGTCAAAGTTGTCCCACATTGGGTTTTAGCTTTCTTTTCCTTTTCTCTGTATATCCACTCTAGTCAGTTCTCTGTGCCTCACAGATGTGCCCAGGGAAGCTCCTGCAGGTGAGTCACAGACCCCAAAGGGCTTCTTTGCGATGCCAGAGCTCTGCAGCAGCAGAGTGACGTAGGTTTGTTACCTGACTTTCCTCACTGAGGTGTCCTTCTTCCTTCGTCGAGCCCTATAAGTCACTGATCAATGTTAGCCGTGCAGTAAATGGGGAAAATGACAGGCTTTCAAATTTAGGGAGCTCTCCTGGGTAACTGAAGCAAGATTTCCTCAACAGAGTTCTCATCTAGAGCTGGGGCTTTCAGCGATTGCATCAGTGTTCCAATGCCACTCTCAGCCATACGTCCAGGAATTCATCCACCTCTCAGCCTGTTCTCCAAGCGCCTGCTTTCTCTCTATTTACAGCAGAGAACTTACAAGAGCTTGACAAAGACACCTCCTTAGCAGCTGTGCTACCCCTCAGTGTTAGGACTGTGAGAGCTGAAAGGCAGATCCTTTACCCTGCAGTGTTCCCTGGCATGCTGAAAGGGAATTGTGTCAGGAGGGGGGTTCCCTTTCAATCAGACAGCAGTGATCATTTCAGCAAAATGTGTTTGAGTTGCTAAGCGTGAAAAGTCCAGTGTAAAGCTCCTGAAACACGCTCTGTTGCCCACCAATAGACAAGAGTCTTGGCATGTCTGTGCACCACAAGGGGGTTTGGTACTGCTTTGGGACAGAGGAGAACTCTGCAGGCTCGTCTTCTGCATTTGCTGTACAGAAGGTTGGGTTGCTCTGCGCAAATTCACAAACCCACCTGCAGCGGCTGCCATTGTGATGCCATGGGATGTTGCCACGCCACAATGCTGTCAAGGGAAGGTTACCCTGGTGCCCGGGAGGCCTCAGTGTCCAGAGCAGCTCTTTGGCGGGCTCAGTGCAGGAGGATCCTCCTGATTGAGGCGTCTCAGCCAACAGTTTGCACCCTGACGGGAGCGTTCTTTTGTTCTACTCTTGGTGTTGTACGGTCGGCGGACTTGTGCAGCACTGCTCCAACAATGGAGCTACTCTGTGGAGCAGTTTGCACTGCTTTTTCTTTGGCCTATTCCGGCTACTTTTTGACTCACCTGACAAGTAAGTAGAGGGTGCAGCATCTTGAAACAAATGATGCTTGCATCCGAGGTGCAGCATCTTGAAACAAAACTGCCACAAAGATGGCATTAGTTAGGTAAAGCTCCTCTCAGCAATTTCAGCTAAGAAGGGGGTGTTTCTGGCCAGTGGGGTGTGGGCAGCATTTGGAATGTAACCTGCAGGGCTTCCCTTCCCTCCACAGGGTGGTCTGTACCAGTGGAATCTGTCATTTCCTCAGTTTGCTGGCTCAACTTGCACAATGCAGACAGGGAGACCTTGCCAGGAGTCCTTCTAAAAACTGTGCAGTTCTCTCCAGAATTGAGGGAGAGCATCTTTTTTCTTCATTCCCTCAATAAAAGATTTGACGATGTGACTTGACACTAACTGTGTGTGCTGACATAGCAATTGCCTTTTTGATGAAGTGCAAACTCCAAAACAGTTTCTGTATGCTTGTAAACCCAGCAGCTTCTCCCCTTCTATGACAGAATAGAAGTGCCACAGCTAAGGGAGATTCTGGGGTGCTTTTCTGGGGAAATGTCTTCAGCAAGCTAAAGGGAATTAGTGCCTGCAATTTATTAAAAAAAAAAAAAAAGTACAGGAACATGTTCCCAGTTTGGGTTGACTTGTTCTGTAGGATTCACCAGCACAGACAGTTTTCTAACAGTATGTGGTTGCTTTTCCCTTTCCTCTTGCAGGACACATCACACGTGGATGGAGAGAAGCCCATCCTTCAGGGAGTGGGAAAGGCCCTTTTGACCTTCCTAGTGCTTGAGAATTGTGGAGCAAGCTGTGAGCTTGGCCTCTTGCAGTAGAGTGCCAGCCTGGTGGGCTGAAAGACAGTCCATTTCTGTGCCTGCATCAGCAGTAGCAAAGGGATCGCTGCCTGTTTCCTAATGTTCCATCGAAGAGCTTTTTAACAGAGAAAAGTCAAGGTTTGCAACAGAAGGTTGCTTGCTGATTGCAGACAGGGTGCAATATCGAATTTACAAGAATACGCATTACTGTCACATGGGTCTAATTAGCCCAGTTGCATGTAGTTTGAAGAACTTAGAATCCTCCTTCCATCCAAGTTCATGATTTCTCCATGGTCCAGCAGGAAATAGAAGCTCAGTAGAAATCAGGTCCAAAAAGACAGGTTACTCCCTGTCCCTCACGCTGCTGTCTGTCCACAGAGCACAACACCAGCATCAGAACCTCCTCTGACTCTCTCTCTTCCTGAAGATGAGGCTAAAGAGGAGGGCCATGCCAATGCATTTCCACGTGTTGCCACTCCACGGCCTGAACATCCCAAAGCAGTAAGTGGCAGCTTTGCTTGGCACTGTCTCTGCTGCAGTGCAGAGCTGCAAGTTTCTGCTCACGCACCTGTTGGGGATGAAGATGAAAGAAGCAGAGAGGAGTGGGAGAGATACC
>NW_020884907.1:5575416-5589610 GCF_003945725.1 Corapipo altera
ATATAAGTCTGTGTTCCCCATAATAAATTTGGCATTGCTTCCCGACCCTCAGCTGTGTCCTAGCCTTTTTGCAGTGCCCTGTCCCTTCCCTTCAACCCACGAGCTGTGGCACGCACCACTTGCCCTTTGTGGCTGAAGATGCTGAGGGCTGGAGTTTCTCTGTGACACCAGCGCTCCACCGCAGCCCCTGACACCTCGAAAGTGGCTTCTGAACCTTCACGTGTAGCCATCAGCTTCCTGGTATCCTGAGTGGCCTGTGAATCTCTCTTGGTACCAGAGAAGAGGTAGCACCATGTCCTTGCATGCTGCCAGTGGAAAAGGGACCAGGTTTGTGCACAGTGTCTGTGCAGGCTCCCTGTTGACAGCGCACAGAGCGCTCCAAAGATGCAGTTCACGGCCTTGCAGGATACTGAGGAGACACTTTCCCCTGGGGGGAGCTGCCCCTCTCCATGGACTATCTAAGGAGCTCCTGGCACAGCTTAGACCACAGCCCTAACTTTGACAGGCCCCAAGGCTGGGGAGAAGAATCCTACCCAGCTCTGCATTGGAGAGGGAAGGGCTGTGTCTGAAGGGCTGGCAGGCATTTCCTAAGGGCTGTTCCCTAAACCTTGGAAGACTAAGGAGAAGTCAGTTGAACAGATCAGAGAAGGGAAATGCTCCCTGCTTCTGTTGAGATATGTACATACCAACTCCAGAGTCATTTTGCAGGCCCTGACAGAAGAGCTTTCTGGCCATCAGGACTCCACAGCCCAGACGGAAAAGGTGGAGTGGCAGGAGAGGATGGATGGAGGGTTCAGTGTCCAGGAGCTCCTGTGAGTGTTAAGCTTTCTTGCTTTCTCTGGGCAGGGGTGGGCATTGCTGGGCTTTAGGAGGCCCTCTGTCAAAGAAGGAATTTTGCCGCCTCGTCGTTTGTAGCACAGACAGGAGAAGGGAGCACTTGGGCTTGGGCAAGTCCCATATCCAGTGTATCAAAAAGGAGAATAAGACCTAGCAGGCAGGAAGCTGTTCAGTTGAGAATACCTGAGCTTCCTGGAAAAGGAAGCTGATTTCTGGAAGCTTGTTTCCCTTTCTCAAGGACAATTGTTTCACCTGCATCAGGGACAAAGGGTGACACAGCTCTAGTCAGGGAATTCCACCATTCCTTCAGTGGAACTAGAAGGCTGTTGGAAGTCACTCCAGCTGCCATCTGTGGGACATAGGATGTAGTCTTGGTTTTGAAAAGGAGACTGTTTTGCTCTTAAAGACTTGTTTGTCTGTCCCATTCTCACAGACCAAAGCAGCTGGCGGTAGCTGAGAGAAAACCCTCCTTCTCAGAGCAGTAGCTGGCAGTGGAGGAATGGCAGCTCCAGAAGGATCTGCTGAAGGAGGAGAAAGCTGACCTTACCCAGGCACTGGCAAAGGTATGGTCACTTTCTTCCTCGGTGGCACTTGTGGGAGAGGGAGTTGCACTGGCAAGACCAGCCCAGATGCTGTTCCAGGCAGTAGAAGGCAGGGACAGGCTTGTTCTCCTTCTTGGAAAGAAGCAGGACCAGGCAGTGACCATTGCCCTGTACTTGGCACTGGTGAGCCCACGCCTCAAATCCTGTGTTCAGTTTTGGGCCCCTCACACCTAGAAAGACATTGAGGGGCTGCAGTGTGTCCAGAGAAGGGCAAGGGAGCTTGGGAAGGTTCTGAAGCACAAGTCTGATGAGGAGCAACTGAAGGAGCTGCGGGTGTTCAACCTGGAGTAAAGGAGGCTGAGGGAGGTCTTCAGCCAGACTTCCCTGAGTTTAGAAATGACCCTGCCAAGCCTCCCCTCATTGCATGCTGCTGCTTGACACACTGAAGGAGGTGACACCTTCCTCTTGGGCTTTTAGTTTTGGGTTTTGTTTTTTCCTGAGGAGGAGTATTCTGGTGTCGTCTCACTTCCTTCAGCAAGCAAAGTGGCTTTTGCTCAACCTTTCCTGAAAGTTTCCAGCACTAGAGTTTCAGTTTGTAAGGTGTCAGTTCTGGAAGTACTGTTGTAGGAAAACCTGTTGTTTGGGGGAGGAACATTTGTGGGAAAGGAGCTGTTCTGGTCCCAGGCAAGCCAGTAGGACCTTACACATCCCTTTGGAGTTAGCAGTGCCTGTGCCTTGTGGCAGCCCTGGGTATTAGCATATGCTGTGTCATGGGCATGGGAATTTAGCAGAAAATACCACCCCCCCCCTTGCATCCCAGCTGATCCTCAGGGATCAGAGGGGCTGGGTGTGGCTGGGCTTCATTTCTGATTATAGCCAATTAACACTGTTAAGACCAGATGGTCAAGTTCAACAGGAGAACTTGCACAAGCACAGATGCACAACTGGTGCAGTTACCAATCCGGTGCCATAGGTCTGATCACATTCCCTAAGCACTCATATGCTCCAGAGTCACCAATAGTGCTGTTTATTGAAGCAATAGGAATGCAAGTTCAGGATTGCCAGTGATAAATGGACTAACTACCTAAATGTTGGTGTCTGTCACGACAGAAAGTGCAGCAAGGGAGACCTAAGCACAAGACAGACAGACAGACAGACAGATAGATAGATAGATAGATAGATAAAATATCTGTACTCCTGGGTATGCTAGAATGCAACACTCCCTTCTCTCTTTAGTGAGCCTGCCTTTTAACACTTTTGCTTTTTCACAGGGAAGGGAGTGTGTCTATTGGCTGCTACAGAGGCGTGGTGCTCTTCTGTGCCTCACTGAAGCAACAGCGGTGCGTGAGACCTCTGCTTCACTCCAGACATCCCGCAGTTTTCAGGCCTTGCTGGGGCCAGGTGCAAGACAAGCAAGAGGCCCAGCTCCTCTTTCTCTCCTCCAGCCTCACCAGTGAGGTCTTCACTGTCTTAAAGCAACAGTGTACCATTCTGACCATTTACCAGAGTGTGCCATGCAGCAGATGCTCTGAAACTTTGAGCCCACAGATTCCAAAGTGGCAGGGTCTGGCTCCGCACAGAGCTCCCGAGGAAGGACTCCAACTGTAATTTGCCCTGCTTTCAGATTTGCCACCAGCCCGAGTCAGCTAGCAGGGGTCTGGAGCAGCTGCTCCAGGACTTCTCTTGCCAAGGGCACACCCTGGCCCAGGTGACCAGAGAGAAGAAGTTGCTGGTGCATGAGAGGGCTGCCCTAGAGGCCCAAGTGGCAGCCATGGAGCGGGACCTACAAGGCCTTTCAGAGCAGCTGGCAGAGGCCAGGTAAAGGCAGGAAGGAGACCTCCTGGTGGGAGGGACAGGACTGAAGGTCTGCAATTGTAAAGGTGGTAAGCACTACAGGAGCACTAATTGCATCCCGTGTACTCTGCAGATGCTTTTCACCTTCATGGACAATGGAAGAGTCTGGAGGAAAAAGTAAAGTAGACTGTGATTTGAATGTTACTTTTTGGGCAGCTTAAGCTGGCAGAGCTCTCCTGAGCCTTGGGCTGCCGTTTGTGAGCCCCTGCACATTCCTGTACCAAGTCCCACGAAAGCCAACTTGGCTCTGAATTGAATAGTAGGGAAACCATGCAGACTCTCACTGAATCCTGAAGTTTCCCTCTGGTTTTGGTTTCTTCTTCTGTGCTTCTGAACAGCAATCTTTCCTTGCCAGGTAGTTTGACATGGAATCTTCAGAATTCAAGGCCCTTACGTGCAAACACTGTGAGTGGGTCGCTGCCATTTAGGGTGAAGCTGGAGGGTCACGCTTGTGGTGGTATAAAAATGTGTAATTAATAAGGAAATCGTAGATTTTGCATATAAGTTTTTGTATTGTATTGTATTGTATGTATGTTCTGTCCGTTCATTGGTTGATATTTGACACAGTACCATATAAGGTTATGTTCAGCCCCTATCTTCTATGACTGGTTGTAATTTGCATGCTCCACCTAAACCCCACCTTCTGTTCTAGTGCCTTCCTTACCCATGTTATTTAAGGCTGAAGCCATTTTGTGTACTGCTCTTTTGTGCCCTTTTGTTCCTCCCTTTAAGCTGTTCAGTTGCCCCGCTACTTTTATAATAAAATCACCTTACCAGCTGCACCCAGAAAAGTTGTGGAGGTCTTTATTCCAGCACCAACCTTTGCAAATGGTGCCCCATGTGAGGAGCGACAGCTACAGTAGCAAGCAGCAGCAGCAGCTGGTAAGGTGCAGCAGATCTCAGTGAGCTGACTCTTCACATCTGAGAGCTTCACTACCACGCTTAGAGAGCCATTGCAGCTGGACGGCAGACCGGCTAAAGGACAAAAACACCGCACAGTAACGCCGGAGAGGTGAGCAAGCATTTTAATTACCCCTTTTACAACTAACATCAAGATGGGAGCTCACCCTTCAAGGGAGGAGACTGAGATGTATGGATATTTAAAGGACCTGATCAGAAATCATGGATATAAATTAAATAAAAGGTCTCTGAAAACACTTACTAGATGGATTTATAAAAATATGGACCCCGTTCCTGAACTAATCACCTATTTGGAGTGGGCACAGATTGGATCCTTACTAACAGTTGCAATGCATAATAGAGATCGCCATGCCATAAAAGCTGTTGATGTGTGGAAGACAATTTTTGCGATAATGAAACATATTATAAAATTGGAAGAACAAAATAAGAAAAATGTGAATGTGGAAAGCACACAAAATGGCGGATCAAAAGACAAGGGCAAAAAGGACGCGAAGTTAAATAATTCTTCACAAAATGGCGATGGGCCCTGGAGCGTGGGACGCCCTGACAGGAAAACAGATGACACGAAAGTCTGCGGCAGGAAATTAGGAACACCAAAGGGTGGCTCGGCTCATGGCGCGAAAAATTCTACTATGTTCCAAAATGGCACCTCCGTGGCAACCAACACCATAGTAACGGAGGCCCATGATGACATATGCGCCACGCCCACATCCAGTGACATTCTTAACATCCAAGATGACGGTGCCCAAGTAGCTTCTGGCTCTCAGAATGTAAACATCCACCAAAATGGCGCCGCCCAGGGGATGGTTGCCGGTAGCTCGAGGCCTGCAGTTAACATCCACGGATGGGCCTCAAATTCAGAACTAGCTTTCACCACATTTGGTAAGCAACACCCTTCAAAAGAAACAACCACTACTAATTCAGTAAAACCAACACCACTAATGGACACAGTAAAAAAAGAATTAAGATCGATCTTGATATTGGAAAGAGAAGGTCTAACACCAACTGCACTACAATTGCAATACAAAGCCATGACATATAAAGACCTGCCTGTCCAAGAACTAGGCTTTCAATCTGTATTACAATTGGTTGTGTCTATACCGGATGTGGTCCAAGTTTCTCAGTGCGAGAATGGTGATGTCACTCTCCGAGCTGTGACAGATGAGACAACGAAACATATTGCAGAACTTGTAGCCCGCCAAAAGAAGAAGAAGCACCGAACCCATCAAATCATCTCCAGCGAAAAAAAAGTAGTGTTTTCAGAAAAGCTTGAATTTTTGGAGTAATCATGAACATTCTAATTAACAACTAACTACCTCAAATTCTATCTACTGCTATTACTTCTTGTTTATGGGTGTATATGTTTTCTTTTTATAAGTGTATGTATTAATGGGTATCTTTTATTTAACCATATTTGTAATGCAATTGCTAAAACTCTTCCTAAATATCATAGTTCCTGGGAAACCAGTGAGTAGCTTAAGTGGTAGCAACCAGGGACAGATCCCTTTCCCCATTCATTAGTCTTTCAAGGTTGACGTCCCCTTCGGGCTGTGAAATGGAAACCAAAGGCGGAGCTGAGAAGTTGATTCCTGGTGCAGAGGAGTCGACCTCAGCTTGCGCAGGGTACAAGTACACCTCAGGAGGGAGGTGCTGCTCGCACAGTCCCCCCTGGTTGAACGGCGGGTACTGGGCCGCATGGCTGGCAGACCCACACGACCATGCTACTTTTGATATTTAGGAATAGGAAGTTATTTTCATATTTATGATTTTGTTGTAAAATTGAATGATAAGTATTTTCTTTGTTACTAATATGTTTGCTGAGTTTTATGTCCAAGGGTAAAAAGGCGATTGCAATGATGAAAAAGAAAAACATCTAGAAGAAGAAAAGGAAAGCTTCTATAACAAAAGGAAAAGAAGGTGAAGGATCATTAATAAGAAAAAGAAAGCTACATGGCCAACAAAAAATAGACAAACTCTAAAAATACATGCATATCTCTCTATATATGTATATTAATTAATGGTTTTATATGTTGTTTTATATATTCTACTTGTTTGTAATGATATGATGTTTTGTTATTAACATATATGTATTAAGTTTCTTAATTTATTTTTTATAACAATTACCGTAGAGACTTGAACACCTGAAAGCCTTACCTCAAGAACACAACACCCCTATCTGCAAATAAAAATAAGAGGGGGAATAGAGGTGATGAGTATAAGCAATGTTTAACCCAATAACGTTTACAAAAAATTTTTGATTATGTTTAACAGTTATTAAGTTCACTATAAGCACATATTTTTTTTATATTCAGTTCACAAAATGTAATTTATATATATGATTTATGTATAATCAGTTAAAACCCTATGATTTCAAAAGTGTGATTGTGTGTATGGAAGAAGGCCTCCATGACTGTTGTGAGAGAATGAAGATGAATGCATGGATGCAGGAAATCAACAAATTATAAGATAGAAACTTTTACAACATCTAAGATAGATATAGTCATAAAATCTGAAAAATAGGCCTAATGTCAAGAAACTGTCCATTAAGATACTAGGTTCCTTTTAACTCCCAGGTTGAATACGTGTTAACTAAATAGTTCATGGTATATTATGGTCTGAAGCAGAAGCCATAGAAAGTATAAAAAGGTCATGAAAAACTAAAAATGAAATAGAAAGATTGAAGAATGGTTTACAGGATAATGGTCTGTAGGATGTGGTCATGAATAAAGGATTAGCTCATTGGTGTAAATTCCACCGTGAGGTGAGAAGGATATATGAAAAGAATGTGAAAAGAAGGCTCATGTAAGTTGATTGTTGGTATAGAAGGGAAAATGATTGGCAAGGAGTGGATCTAAAAGAAGAAGAAGAAGTTATAAAGGGATTCAAAGAGGAAGGAAGAAGAGGTGTCCCCATATCCAGTAGAAATAGAGAATGGTGAACACAGAAAGAAAATTGGTAAGAAACCCACTTTGGTAATAACGCAGAAGCTGTATATGGATGAATGGAGTGAGATAAAAGTTCTACTTCTTTAGACCTTCGTTATATCTTATAAAAGTTTATTGAGTCAATTATAAGGTTACATCAGCTGACTTTATCAATTGTTAGAATATTCATAATTATATCATCTAGCTTTCCTGGATTTTTTACAATGTTCATATACTCTTCCCTTTATTCCAATCAAAGTTAATAAAGCCCTAACAATCCCCCTCCTTTGCTATCCCGCACATACTATAACCCAGTTGAAATAAAGTTTGTAAGGTCAAGTGCTGGGGTGTTGTAGACATTTCAAAGCCAATTTTTCAAATTTATAAAACAAAAAAGGGGGATATGTGGTGGTATAAAAATGTGTAATTAATAAGGAAATCGTAGATTTTGCATATAAATTTTTGTATTGTATTGTATTGTATGTATGTTCTGTCCGTTCATTGGTTGATATTTGACACAGTACCATATAAGGTTATGTTCAGCCCCTATCTTCTATGATTGGTTGTAATTTGCATGCTCCACCTAAACCCCACCTTCTGTTCTAGTGCCTTCCTTACCCATGTTATTTAAGGCTGAAGCCATTTTGTGTACTGCTCTTTTGTGCCCTTTTGTTCCTCCCTTTAAGCTGTTCAGTTGCCCCGCTACTTTTATAATAAAATCACCTTACCAGCTGCACCCAGAAAAGTTGTGGAGGTCTTTATTCCAGCGCGATCTCCGGACAGGCTGAAAATCTTGAGGGCCTTCTGAGCTAACTCTTGTGAAGCATGTGCAGGACCTAGAGTTGGTTACAGTAGCAGCAGCAGCAGGGAAAGGTCTTTTGACTTCTCAACAGTGTCTGGGCATTCTGGCTCACCATTCATGTCCACCCACCTCTCTAAACTGCCAAGTTCCTTTGGGTGATCCCTCTTCCTCTTTAAACAGAGCCAAGTCATTTGGGCTCCCATCTGCTTAGGGAACCATAAGTAAAGGTAGCAAGTTTTTCTGGTACCTTCCACTGAGTTAAACTGCAGGACCTTGAGCCACAACTGACTGGAAAACCTCCCACGGTGGGTGTCAGGAGCAAGAAAGTGATTTCTCTTCATCTCCACAATTTGTAGGTCTGCGAAGGAGAGCGTGCAATGCAGCCTCTTTGAGGCTCAGCAGCACGTTTCTCAGCTGGAGATGGTCAGGAGTCGCCTGCAACTCCAAGTTCACACAGTCACGCAGGCCAAGGAGGTGATACAAGGTGAGAGCCTTTGTTTCTGGTGATCCCCCTGCCCAGAGAAGTTGCTATGAAACCAGCTCTGTCCACTGAGCCCCTGGGGAGAGAAGGAGCTGGGGGCAGGTCCTTCCCAGACTGAAAATGAAAGGGCTTGAGGTCAGTAAAGTCCTACTGCTTGTGTAGACTCTGAATCTTACCCTTTGTCGTGTTTGCAGGGGATGTCAAGTGCCTTCGGCGTGACCTGGAAGCACAGAGATCCCTCATGAAGTGGGAACGGGAAGAGGTGGCACAACAGCTGCAGTGGACAGAACAGCAGTGCAGCCAAATGCTCAGGCTTTGGGAATGTGCTCAGGAAGAGGAAAAAAGAAAGCTCCTGCAAAACCTGGTAGGAATCAATACACCTCTGAATGTCTCAGGCAAGCTTTGTGACTGCCCGTAGCAGAATAACTGCATGAAAGGGCAGCACTCCTCTGCCATAGGCCAGACCTTGCTGGGCAAGACAACAGAGCCAAGGGCTCGTGCTGGAAGGCCCATGAAGACCCAGAGGACTGTGCTGGGAGAGTAAATGCAGCCACTGATTGAGTGAGGAGCATAAGACGAGTTCCCCAGAAGGCTGCTGATCCCTACCCAAAGCATGGCAGCAAAGGGCAGGATCTTCCCGACTCTCCCCTGCCATGAAGCAGGTTGCTAACGTTGCTGCCAAGTGCAGTCACAGGAACTGGCTTCCTTTCTTTCTGTCCTTCCACCATGGACAGAGAAGTTACCTTTGGTCTTGAAGCCTATGGAACAGGCTCCTTATTCCTGGTCCTTCAGTTGGTGGCCTGTGACTAGGGCATTGGGGTACTGGCCTCCTCCTGGCCCTGGAGTCCGTCTGCAGCTTGTCCTGCATGAAAAGGCCTGTGAACTTTGACTACAGAGCCTCTGAGAATAAGGAGGAATCCTGAGGAGAGAGGTGCCAGGAAAGGGGCAGCCACAAGAGAGGGGAAGGGGACCTCTCCACTCTTCCCCCTGCTGAGCCTCCTTTTCAGTTCCTTGCTCAGACAGGATTTCTGGAGGGCACAAAGGCACTGTTGGGCACTGTTCAGGTCAGGGGTTGTGGGAGGGATGAAGCTGCCCTTTCTTTATTCGAGGAGCTTGGCTGGGGCTTCACGTCCAAGTGTCTTCCTCCCCTCATCAGGCAAGTGAGCTGGAAGGCCAGCGTTTGGAGACACAGGAGCTGCTGAAGCAACAGCAAAACCTTATGGCAGAGGTAGAAAGGGAGCACGAGAGAACGCTCTTTGAGATGATGCAGGAAGCTGCCACTGTGAAAGCTGAACAAGAAAAGGTAGGAGGCAGAGCCAAGCAAGAGGGCAAGACTGTGAAAGGAGGCTTTGTGTGGTGCTTTTGAATCTTCTGGGCTCCCTCGGGTTAGTGCTTCTCTGGACACCGCCCATCTGGGTAGAATTGTCTCTCAGATGCCCCTTTGTAGACAGGAGTGATGCTTTAGCAACCATGGGAGCTTGGGCCATGAGGGACAGGGCCTCTCATGTGAGAGGCTCCCAGAGCATAGATTGAAGGAAGGCAGGGACAGCGTTGCAGGCCTGAAGAGAACACAAAGCCCAGAACTGTCTCTTCTTGCACAAGAGGAGGGACAGGCTGGCCAGCAAGGCTATCAGACACTTCAGCAATGCCACCCATTTCCTCTTAGCTGCCTAAGAGCTGGCTGGAGTTTCAGTCATGGCTGGACCATGTTCATACGGCCTGTCTGACTTAGGAGTCTGTGCCTCCCAGTGGGCAGAGGATGTCCCAGGAGAGCAGCAGCCCAGTGCTTTGGGAATGCATGAGCCTATCAGTCTTTGAGGCTTGCCACACAAACGTGTGTGAAGTTTAAATCCATCGTGTCTTCCCTTCTGTGCAGCTCCTGCAAGAAGTCGAGCGTGAGAAGACTGCACTGTTGGAGAGGCTCTGCCAGACTCAGGTAGAGCTGCTCCAAACCCAGCAGCAGCTAGGGCAGCTCAGGCAGCAGGTGAAAGAGGAGAGAGAAAATGGGCAGGTAAGCCTGAGTAGCCCACTGGCAGAGGGGAGGGCCTGCAAGGTAGACCTGAGGACTGAGGAGGGAAGGACTACAGCAGGCCCTGAAAGCACAGAGCCCTGCAGGCTCCAGAGATGAGCCCCAGGAAGGAAGGCTTAGGCTGGAAGCAGAGCTGGGTGCAGAAGCAGAGCCAAGTGGCTGAATGAATGGGATTTTGAGCTTGCCAGAGGGAAAACCCGAGTGTGACGGCAGGTCCCAGGAACTTTCTCTCCCTTTGTGTTTGCAGAACATCAAGGAAAAGCTGGAAGCAGAGCTGCAGGAAGCTCAGAGTCAGATGAAGGCAGTGGAGAGGAGGCGAAAGGAAGAAATGGCAAGACTGCAAGATGAAATCAGTCTCCTGCTTCAGCACAGGGAGGCTCTACAAAAGCAGGGGAGTGAAACAGCGGTAGGCACCGCAGTCACGCAACAGGTGCTCTCTGCCCTTCTTGCCTTTCCATTGCAGAGCAGCAGGCTGCTGGGGGTAATCCCTCTGACTGCCATCCTGCTGTGGTCTGCGTTGCAGCTGCTCTGGAGGAGACTTACTGGGCCGCTGACTCTCAGCTGCCACCCAGGACAGCAGGGCTAGTCCTCTGGCCGCTTGGCCAGCAATCATCCCCATGCATTTGTGCTGGCCTGTGACTGCCAGCCTAGTTTTCTGAGGTGTTTGTTCAGCTGAACACGGGACCCAGACAGATTTGGGAACAAGTTGACCTTATCCATTGTGTGTCTTGTCCTCATTCAGCGTGGGGTGAACTTTCAAGCTGTTCTTTCCCTTTCCTCATCGTCTCTGATATGGCTGACAGTGACAAGCTGTAGTCTCGGACTGCTTTGCTCTGTTTGCCTGGAGGTGGCAGAGTGGACATGTCAGCTCGCAACCTCACACCAATGTTGTGTGGCAAGTTGAAAGCCATCTCCTCCACCTTTCTCTGCAGGTCCTGCAAGAAAAGGCACGCGAGAAGACAACTCTCTTGGAGAAGCTGTGCCGGACTCAGGTAGAGCTGCTCCAAACCCAGCAGCAGCTAGAGCAGCGCAGGCAGGAGGCAAGAGAGGAGCGAGAGAATGGGCAGGTAAGCCTGAGTAGCTCGCTGACAGAGGGAGGGCAGTAACATCTGCAATGCAGATGTTGGGAATGAGGCAGGAAGGACCACTGCAGGCAAGTCCCAGCAGGTGATGGGTGTCAAAGCTGAGCAAGACCTGTGTGAGGCACAGGAACTGTCAAGGCAGAAGGTGCTGCAGGCTGAACACTTGCCTAAGATTTGAAGGAACAGAGGAGACAATGGGAGGAGATAGAACATCATAACAGGGAGCTGCAAGGGTGTCTGCAGTCTTTGGAGGGTGACGGGAGTAGTTGGGACGAAGTGGAGCGGTCATTGTTGCAGTCATTTCTCAGAAAATCTGTGAAAATGTTTAATGAATCAGTTTAAGAGTTCTGGAGGCGACATCTTTGTGAAGCCTTACATTTGAAATGTGATCTCTGGGGGATCTCTGCCAGCCACCTTTCTGACACAAACCAATTGCTTGTTCCAGATCTACAGAGGCGAACCTGCCAGCAAACCAGTGGCTGCAGCAGCCCCCTCTAACGAAGCCTCCACTCCCCAGCCTGAGAACTCGAGCCCCAGCAGTTCATCCAGCTCACACCTGGACACAGAGCAGCTGCGAGAGCTAAGAGAGGAGGAGTCCCTGAAGCTGCTGAGTACATCTTGTGTATTTCTTGTCTGCTAGAGCAGCATGCTGTGTGGATGTCTCAGCATAAGCTGTGCCACATGTTCCTCCTCACTGTGCTGTCACAGAGGGGCTGCCTTTTGGATCTGCTGGAAACTGCTATCTCTGCTATGAAGTGAGCATGTTGCATTTTGCTTCTTTCAGGGAGCACTGTGAGTGTGGAAGATCCACTGAAGAAATACACTGAATGGGAAAACATTGGCAAAGGGTGAGTGCGACCACACTTCCTTCAACAAAACCAGGGGCCAGGTGTTTTGCTGGTACCACATTCAAGCGGGAAGTCAGGCAAGCTCCCAGTGTGTTCAGACACGGGGCTCAGAGTCTCCTGTCTCTCAGTGCTGATCAGAATTTCTTTGCTGCTCTTCTGTTTCTAGGGGTTTCGGCACCGTGTACAGAGCATTCGATGCTGTCACGGGAGGAGAGGTTAAGTGCCAACAACCCCGCAGCTTTTGCAGCTCTCGAGTGCTCTCCTCTGTGGCTGGAGCTCTGGGTCACCGCTCTTTGCTGCACAGGCTGTTCCCCTGAAGCCCAGGCTAGAGGCAGCCTGCAAAATGCATCTGGGGCAGACTTTGTCCTTCTTCACTACCTGAAAGAATGCAAGGAGGGCAGCGTTATCTTTCAGAGAAGGACACGCTAGCGTGGTCTCAGTTGATAAATGGGCATTAACTGGCTGACGGCGACTGCCCTCATTCAGGCCCAATTTCTCTTCATCCCAGGTTCAGACACAGAGAGGATTTAGCGTTTTTTCCACCAGGGCTTTCATATTGAAAATCTAATGCAAAAGCCAATCAAGGAGAGACCACGTTTGCAACACAGCTTTGTGGTTCAGTCCTAGTGAAGCTAGTTGGCACACACATTGACCAATGAGAACGTGTTTACCAAGAGCAAAGATCTCTCCTGAGCAGTACCATCCTGGTTTGGTCTGGTGTCCAGGACAGCCCATTACAGAGATGCTATTTGTAATAAGCAGACACGGTAGTGTCTTAGAGAGTCCCACTGCTCTTTGGGGGTCCAGCTCCACGTTCCTGAATTCTCATTTCTGGCTGTCAGCAAAGACATCAGAATCTTCCTGCTACTTCCTTATCCACCTGCACTGCTGCGCTTGGGAACTGTGCTTTGAGAGAGGTGCTCAAGGAGTCTAAAAGCACTAAGCCCCTCTTATCACCTAGGCCGTATCCAATTGCAAATCTCAACCATTTGCTCTGTAATAGGATTGCTTTCCTGCACAACTGAGAATAGCAGCAGTTTGTGAAATACACATCAGACCCCCTAGAAAGGCTAAGGGATTACCAGCTGTTTGGATACACTTTCACAAGAGCATCATTGCTTCTCCTGCAAGAGACGTCTCAAGGTCATGGTTTTCAACGTCATTTTAGGTGGCCATCAAGCTAGTCAATCTCCATCAACAGAGAAAAGAGGAACTCCTGAAAGAAATCCTGGTCTTGAGGGAGAAGAACCACCCCAATATTGTTACCTATGTAGACAGGTAAGCAGTTCTGGTGTTACCACGGGAATGTTCATTTACAGGCTTTCAAGGCAAAGGTAAAACGCCCTTGACTCCCTGGCAGAAAATGGATCTTTTCATTACTATTAATCTACTTGGATAGCATGTATGGGAGGAGATTACATTTTGTCTGCATTAGTGCTTCCTGGCAGACACAGTTGGAAGACTGTTTTCCAAAACCTGGATCTCTTACTAAACCAACAGCCTCTACGTTCTCTCCCTCCATCTTTTCTCAAAGGGTTGACCAAATTCTGTCCTCAGTGCTGCACCCCCTCCTTGCCTGGATAAAAGTTGTGAAAATTGTGTCTCCTTGCTGCTGGAATGAAGGGTGGAATTCATGTGTTAAGAGGATGAACCAAATGATGGGATGTGTCCCAGTTCTAGGTTCATCTTTGCTGTTACTAAACGTCTTTTTGCCTTTGCTTGCCACCTTAGCCAGCTTCTTTTTTCATGGAGACTGCAAGCTCTGTACAGCCCAGGCAGAATGTCTCTTTCTTTTAGTCTGTCTTCTGTTGGGGATGAAGAGGAAAAAAGCAGAGAGGAGTGGGAGAGATACCAAGCTTGGAGGAAAATATATG
>NW_020884907.1:5599610-5738423 GCF_003945725.1 Corapipo altera
CTGTGTCCTAGCCTTTTTGCAGTGCCCTGTCCCTCTCCTTCAACCCACGAGCTGTGGCAGTCTTCATGTACAAGTGCCCTGGAAAAAAAACTCAGGAGAGCAGGCTTTTCCATAAGGCAATTGAGCTGTGCACATTCCTCTCCACGCTGTTGTTTTCTTCTTCCAGCTACCTTGTCAGTCAGGAGCTCTGGCTGGTGATGGAGCACATGGACGGAGGCTCTTTGACTGACGTTATTAGCGAGACATGGGTGGCCATAGGACAGATAGCAGCTGTCTGTCGGGAGGTAAGGGATCCCACTTGTGCTTCTGATGGCTTGGAATGGATTGTCCTTGTAAAGAGGCGGTGTGAACAGCAGTGATTTCATCTTCAGAGCTTTGGTCCTCTCTTGCTCTTATGATCCAGAGGAGAAAGAGGCTCTCAAGTTAACTGCCCGCCAGTGTCCCTGCTCTTTCAAAGCTAATATGCCTTCACTTGGAAAGACACTGCTCTCCTAGTGTTGCAGCAGCAAGCTCTTCCTCTTGACAGCACCGTGCCCTGTCATTGCTCACTGTTCCCCTAGAAATGGTTGAATCTTTTACAGAAGTTCTTGGGTGATGAAATGCGATCCCTAAGTTTTACCCTCCTGTTTGTTTTGTCTCTCTCAGTGCCTGCAGGGACTGGCTTTCCTTCATTCCAACCGGGTCATCCACAGAGACATCAAAAGCAACAACATTCTTCTGGGCCTGGATGGAGCGGTGAAGTTGGGTGGGTATTCTTGCTTGGGCTCAGCGTTCCGGGGATGCAGTGTGGGGCTGCTGTGGAGTCACTGCCATGTCCCCAACAGCGGTGCTTGGCAGAGTGCACGGACCACTCCTGCAGGCGAAGAGCACAGCTGCAAGGGGCAGAGAGGTCTAGAGAGGAACATGATGTTAAGAGTGGCTTTGGTTTGGGTGCGTCCCTTCTAGGGGCGGCGAGTTCCAATCAAAACTTTCAGGTGAATAAATGAAAGGCACTGCATGAAGCATGGGGCTTTTGTTCAGGGGACAACGCCTTATTTGCTTGGTTGCAGCCTTGAGGAAACAGAGCACGGCCACTTTCCCTGATACATCCAGCACCGCACTCTCAGACTTTGAGTGGGCAATTCTTTTCCTTGGGTTCCTCACTGAAGCTTGTCTGAACAGTGTTTGTCTTTGTCCTCAGCTGATTTTGGCCTCTGTGCTCAGCTCAGCCCTGAGCACAGGAAACGGAGCTCCATGGTCAGGACTGTTTACTGGATGGCCCCTGAAGTTGTGAGAAGCCAACCCTACGGCCCCAAGGTGGACATCTGGTCTCTCGGCATCGTGGCAATAGAGATGCTGGAAGGAGAGCCTCCTTACTTTAAGGAGAGCCCTTCCATGGTAAGGTGTAAAGACCCTCAGACACCGGTGTCTTTGTAATCTGTCCCATCTTCTGTCTCCCATGAGACAAAATGCCATCCCCACCTGCTTGAACTACTTCCACCAAGGTCCCCTTCTAAAAATGGCCCTGCAGCACACCAGCATCTGCTGGAGCTCTCTTGCCCTCACCGGGAGAACCTCAGAAGGGAAGTGGCACGTAGCCACTTCAGAAACCTTTCCTCTTGGCCTTCAGCGATGCTGGAAATATCTGGGGCGCTTTTGGATCTCTCTGAGCTCTATCTCAACCAGACAGTTTCAGGCTCCTAAACCATCTCTGTATTGTTCTGTCCTGTGTCTGGGTGGTCTGGGTAAGTTTAGGATCTTGCTTTCACAGACTGCAGCCCTAACTGTCTGCCGAATCCTTGGCTGTTTCTTGGGACATGAAAGAAATTGAGGGGCTTATTGCCCCTTTGCAGCTCCTGCAAACACGGATTTCCTTTGAGCTGGACTTGTTTCTCTTTGCTGGCTGCATCACAGGAAACCAAAGTTCAGCTTCCCATAGACCTTTTTCCGTGCTTGTAGAAATCTTGCAAAGGGATGCTACCTAGCTAAAGATGACTCTCTCATGATTCGTGGTGCTGAAGAAACTGGCAACTGAAAGAGCTCCGCTTGTCCTGGCACTGCTGTTCCGCAGTCGGGTGAACGTGGCTGGTGCTTAACCAGTGGGGTCTGGGTGCTCAGGTGCGGCTATGGAAGAAAGAGGGAGAGAGTCTCATGCTTCCTTCTCCTTCAGGCTCAAGACCTGATAGCCAGAGAAAGGACACCACAGCTGCAGAACCCCTGGCTACACTCCTCTCTCCTGCATGACTTCCTGAACTGCTGCCTGCAGAGGGACGGGGAGAGGCGAGCGTCTGCCCAGGAACTTCTGCAGGTAAAGAGGGAAGCGGCTGCAGGTGGAACAGCTGTCCCATCTCAGGCCTGGCTTCTCGGCTAAACGCCAAGGCATCAGATGGGCCCCCCTCCTGGTAATCTCCACGCCTGGTGCTTTTCCAATGAAAACTAAGTAGGATCCTACACTGCTTGGGGTTGCAAGGCACCTGCGAAGGTCATCAAGTCCAACCGCCCTGCCCTGGGTGGGGACACCTTCAAGGAGGTCAGGTTGCTCCCAGCTCCTTCTGGCCTGACCTCAAATGTTTCCAGGGCTGGGGCACCTCCCAGCTCTCTGGGCAACCTGTGCCAGCGTTTCACCGCTCTCCCCGTAAACAGTTTCTTCCCTAGACCCAGTTTGAGTTGACTTTCTTTTAGTTTCAATCCAGTTCCCCTATTGCAACTGGCTCAGTGAACAACTGTGTCCCCATGCTTCTTCTAAGCCCCCTTGAAGTATGGAAAGGTGGTAAGAAGGTCTCCTCGGGGCCTGCTCTTCTCCAGGCTGAGCAAGCCCAATTCTCTCAGCCTTTCCTCAGAGGAGAGCTTCCACCTTCTGATCATTCCTGTGGCCTGCTTTTGCACTTGGATGCTGCATTCAGTTTGACCTGGTAGCAAAAGGCCTGAAGTAGGACGATGCCAGGCCTGAAATGGTGCTGGAGGAGCCCAACGGAAGCAGTCCCAGCCGAGTGGTCTGAGATTTGGCTGTGTTTGAGGTGGTGGAGGATCCTGAGCAATGGCTTATGCCTCTCCTCTCTTTGGGCAACTAAAGTAGTCCATGCCTGGAGAAAAGAGGAACCTAAGGGAGTCTCCTGAAAGGAGCAAAGCCCTGGGACAGCAAGCAGCATTCCCAGAGTGCTGTCAGGGCAAAACACCCAGGAAGCAGAAGACACCCTGAGGAATGGATTTGTGGATTATGGGCCAGCTTTGCCTGGAATAGCAAGGTCCTGGACATGAAGACAGAGATGCAGATGTTCCCCTCCGTCCTATTTCTGCATCTTTCTGGCAAGCAGAGGAGTCCTGCTTCAGCCTGTGAGGAAGGGAGTTTGGAAAGTAATGCTTCCTCGCTTTTTTTTTTCCCCTTTGGGTAGCATCCATTCCTACAATCAGCCGAGCCTCTATCCAGGCTGGTTCCTGTGATCATTGCAGCGAAGCAGTCGAGGGAGTACAGGAGATAACAAGACCATTTCTGGACGGCTTTCTTGAGTGGGACTCAGAATAAAAACTCGGTAAGACCTCAACTCTGCTGGAAGATTCCCTTCCTTGTCACCTTGTGAAGAAACTCTACATTCACTTCCCAACTGTCCACTGTTTCTTACAGATGGAAAGTCCCAGTTCTGCGGTATTTGGTATGGTCTGGAATTGGGAAGAGTCTCCTTCCTTGATCAACTCCACAGTGAACTGAACAGAACGGAACTGAACTGAAGGAAGGGAGGGAGGGAGAGAGGGCTGGGGGAGGCGGGGGAGGGAGGTGGGGGAGGGAGGGAGGAGGGGGGAGAGAGGGAGTGAGGGAGGCAGGAGAGGAAGGGAGGTGAAGTGAGGGAGAGAGGCAGGAAGGAAAGAAGGCCAGGAGGCAGAAAGGCAGGAAGGCAGAAAGGCAGGAAGGAAGGAAGGAAGGAAGGGCAAGAGGCATTTCTCCTGTGAGTTGAGTCACTGAGGTGAAAAGGTAAAAGGTGGAATTCTGGTTCGTTCCCAGTAGACGGCTCCCAAAGCATAGAGGGGACAGCAATGCTGAATGGCCCCTAGGGACATAGTTCAGTGGTGGACATGGCTGTGTTTTGTTAGACTCGATGATCCTCGCTGCACAATTCTATAACCCTGCAGAAACCCTCAAGTGGTGGCAGAAACCCTCTCCTGATGCCAAACCCTGTAGGAGCCCTGACCAGGCTTGTCAGGGACATGCAGGTCTGGCCGGCTTCTTGCCCACATCAGCAAATAAGTGGACAATGGGAGAAGGGTGTTTCTTTTCTTCTGTTTTGATGGGGATACTTCTCAAAAAGAAGCTTCATTGGCCCATCAACTGCAATTTGCCAAGTCCAGGGAGAATTCTGCTAAGGAGGGCTCCGCCCTCTCCATCTCTTGAAAGGGCTGTGTGGAGACCTTCCAGTCCAAGACAATTTCTCCTCAGGTGCCTTTTCAATTAATTTCAATTCTCTTCCTCACAGGAACACACTGCTTGGTCATCCACCAGACAATCTCTGCTTTGGAAACTCTTCAATACTGGATGTCAAGACAAAAAAAAAGAAGAAGATGGTGGAATGGCTTGTAATAAATAGTTGTTGGTTCATCTGCACTTCCCAGCATCGAAGTCTGTAGTGTCAGTCCCTGGGATCTGAGTAGCCCCAGTGCTTGCCACTGGAACTGGAGTAGCTGCACTGCTTATTGCAGGGAGTGAAGCAGCTGGAGTTTGAGTGGCCCCCCAGTAAATGCAGTGCCTGGTGCAGGGACAGAAGTGGCTGCAGTGCCTGTGGCTGGAGATTGAGTGACTGCAGTGCTTGTTGTGGGGACTGAAGTAGCCCCCATGCTTGTCAGCAGAATTTGTGCAGCTGCAGTCGCTCTCCTTTTCCTCCGAGCTGCAGTGCTAGTCCCTGGGTTGGGGTGACCACCAATCATGGCTCATGCCTAAACAAGATCTCAGCCACAGGCAAGCCCATGCTGATTCCCAGCAAAAGGGCCAGGCTGGTTGCAAGGGTAATTCAAAGGACATTCAAAATCTTCAAAATTCTCAAATATCTCTGCAGTCAGCCTAGAGGGTGAGGAGGAACACCAAAGTGATTGGGAGAGATTTAAAGCTTGGAGGGACTTTTATGAAGCCTGAAGGAGCTAATAATTCACGGACTTTCACGTTATTCCCCAGTTTTATACCGTGTTTAATGTACCCCCACATATGTTTCTATGTTAATCCCCTTGGTTTGTATTGTTCAGGGCTCGTCTGGACTTGCCCTCACATTTTTCCCGCCAAAAGTTGTTTACTCCCTTACTCTCCCCTCATTTCCCACTCATCTCTCACTGATTGGCTGATGGGTGCTGCAGTGCAGAGTGAGCTCCCATTGGTCCCTTTCCCCTGAATACTCCTAAGTTCCTCCCACCTTCTCCGTGTTCCCCAATCCTGTATTCCCCTGAGATGTCAATCTCACGCTCCACCCGAGTTATCAAACCTCCCCTTACCCAAACCCTATATAAGTTCTTGTTCCCCTCAATAAACTGGCCATCGCACCCTGACCTTCTACTGTGTCAGAAACCTTTGTGCAGTGTCACATCCCTATTCCCTTTTCCCACGGGCCGTGGAAAGAGGGCTTCCAAAGAATGAGAGATGGAGGGAAGCAGGGAGATCATTGGCCTGCTTGACCACAAGGACACACTGCTGGCTCAAGAACACCTTGTTTTCTACCAGGATCCTCACATCCTAGAATCATAGAATCATAGAATGAGCAGGGTTGGAAAGGACCTCTGAGATCATCAAGCCCAACCCTTAATTCAACACCGCTGTGGTTACTAGACTATGGCACTAAGTGCCACATCCAGTCTCATCTTGAAAACCTCCAGGGACAGGGAATCCACCACTTCCCTGGGCAGCCCATTCCAATGCCTGATTACCCTCTCTGTAAAGAATTTCTTCCTAACATCCAACCTAAACCTCCCCTGGCACAGCTTAAGACCATGCCCTCTTGTCTTACTGATAGCTGCCAGGGAGAAGAGACCAATCCCCATCTGGCTACAATCTCCTGTCAGGGAGTTGCAGAGAGTGATGAGGTCTCCCCTGAGCCTCCTCTTCTCCAGGCTGAACAACCCCAGCTCCCTCAGCCTCTCCTCACAGGACTTGTGCTCAAGTCCCTTCACCAGCCTTGTTGCTCTTCTCTGGACCTGCTCCAGCACTTCAATGTCCTTCCTGAACTGAGGGGCCCAGAACTGGACACTGCCGAGGAACACAAATCGGAATGGGAATGCTTCCAGGCATGGAGGGACATTTATGGGGCCTGAAGACATCACATTTTATGGACTTGCATGTTTATACTCAGTTCTGAGCACTGTTTAATGTATTTCCCCCATTTTGCTGTATTAATCCCACTTGTTTGTATAGCCCAGGACTTGCCCAGGCTTGCCCAGGTCATTTTCCCACCAAACGTTGTTTACTCCCTTGCTCTCTCTAGCCTTCCCGCTCATCCCACACTGATTGGCTATGAAGTGCCGCAGTGCAGAGTGAATCCCCATTGGTCCCTGATGCCCAACTTCTCCCAAGTTCCTCCTCCTTTCCTGTATTCTCCTATCCTGCTATACCCTGAGATGTCCATCTCATGCTCCGCCCCAGTTGCCAAGCCTCCCTGAGCCAAACTCTATATAAGTCCATGCTCTACCCTAATAAAGTAGCCATCGCACTCCGACCTTCTACCTTGTCAGACCCCTTTGTGCAGTGTCATGATCCTATTTCTCTTTCCCACCGGACCGTGGCAGGACACAGTACTTTGAGGTGTGGCCTCACCAGTGCTGAGTACAGGGCAAGAATCACTTCCCTGGTCCTGCTGGCCACACTGTTCCTGGTACAGGCCAGGATGCCATTGGTCTTCTTGGCCCCCTGGGCACACTGCTGGCTCATGTTCAGCTTCCTGTCAATCCAAACTCCCAGGTCCCTTTCTACCTGGCTGCTCTCCAGCCACTCTGTGCCCAGCCTGTAGCGCTGCAGGGGGTTGTTGTGCCCAAAGTGCAGGACCCAGCACTTGGTCTTGTTGAACCTCATCCCGCTGGAATCAGCCCAACTCTCCAACCTATTCAGGTCCCTGTGCAGAGCCCTCCTGCCTTCCAGCTGATTGACACTCCCCCCCAGCTTAGTGTCATCTGCAAATTTGCTAATGGTACACTCAACCCCCTCATCTAAATCATCAATAAAGTTATTAAACAGAACTAGGTCCAACGCTGATCCCTGTGGGACACCACCAATGACTGCTGCCAACTGGATGCAGCACCATTCACCACCACTCTCTGGGCCCGGCCCTCCAGCCAGTTCCTAACCCAGCACAGAGTGCCCCTGGACTGCCACCCATGGGCTGCCAGCTTTTTTCAGGAGAATGCTATGGGAGACAGTGTCAAAGGCTTTGCTGAAGTCCAGGTAGACCACATGCACAGCCTTCCCTTCATCCACCAGGTGGGTCACCTGATCATAAAAGGAGATCAGGTTGGTCAGACAGGACCTGTCCTTCCTCAACTCGTACTGGCTGGGTCTGATCCCTTGTCCATCCTGTAGGTGCTAAGTGATTGCACTTAGGATGATCTGCTCCATAGCAGCAGACCTCCCTGTGGGATGGGTCCGGTCGACATATAGGGCCTTCAGTTCCCCTCAGAACGGACTCACCAACTACAACTACCCTTCTTTTTTTCTTCATAGATGTGGTTGTAATCTATCTGGTAGACAGGGTGCAACCAGGAGACCCTCTCAACAGATCTTCCTCCTGACTGTCCTCTATCTGATTCTCTGGGTCCAGGGCCTCACACCTGTTTTTTAAGGGCACCAATGGAGGTGATGGGGGTCAGGAGGGGATTCTTTATGCCTCTCTGATCACAGACCTGTTTTCATTCCCCCCCATCTACTTGGTTTGCTCCAACTGCCTGATGGCAGGAGGGGCAGGGCTTCACCATCTCCTGCTGGACTTCTTTTGGGGTCAAAAGACTCCATCAGTCTGTTTCCCTTTCACTTTCCCTAATGCTTCTTAGCCTCCCTACCTCTTCCTTGAGCTCTGCCAACAGGTACAGCAAATCATTCATTCACCTGTTCACATTGTACACAGATGTCACTCACACTGTCCTCAGGTACTAACGCCAGGCTGAAACACTCTGCACAGCCAGAGACCTGAACAGCTGCATCCATCTTGGTGTCCTTCCTGGGGGGTTCTGTCTGTGCTAACACACCTCTTGTGATACCAGCAGCAATGGCTTTCACTTTTTTTGAAACCATGGCTGGCTTTAGTCAAGTTGCAGGGCAAAGGGAAAAAAAAAACCCTCATCCAAAAGACCTGAGAGGTGGCTGTGTCCTTCCTGTTTCCCCTGCCTGAGTGAACTCCTTCTCCCATGAGCTGCTTTCCAACAGGCCAGCCCTCAGCCTGTGCTGGTGTGTGGGGTTATTCTTCCCCAGGTGAGGACCCTGCATTTGCCTCGGTTGAACTTCCCATGACTCCTCCCCAGCCTGTTGACCTCCTTCTGAAGGGCTGCACAACTCTCTGGGTATCGCCCACTCCTCCCAGCTTTGTGTCCCCAGCAAACTTGCTAAGCAAGCATCTGTCCCTCCATCTCCTAAACCAGTAGTGCAGAAAACATGAGAATGAAAACCTTAGCCCAGGCTCTGTGGAGGATAAACATCACCCCACGGAACACAGACAGCAAGAGTGGTAGTATGGATCGAGTGCCTGAGCACACGTGCAGGAACACTGAGAGCAAATGAAACAGCATAATGGCCAGCATCTGTGCAACTAATAGAATAAGTGCTTGTAACAAATTTGTTTTAACACACTATGGTCCGATCTCAACCCTTCTCAAGCCCATTTTCACAACCCTTCGAACCTCATGTTGGGTGCCAAGAAGGACTATCATGGTTTATCCCCAACTGGCAAACAAGTACCATGCAGCTGCTCACTCACTCTCTCCTCCCCAAATTCCCCCTGTCTGATGAGGAGGAGAACTGGAAAGAAAAAAATAAACCTCATAGGTTGAGGTAAGAACAATTTTAGAATTGAAACCAAAACCAATAAGAACAGCAAAAGTATTTTGAGTGGGAGAGAGTGTGAAAGAGACCAAGAGAAGCTCAGGCACATGGTGTGACTCTTGGCATAGTCCTTTGCAGGGCCAGGAGCTGGACTTTGATGATCTTTGTGGGTACGTTCCATATGGATATTCTATATAGGATATTCCATACTTCCTTTTTTTCTCTCCCTTTGCCTTTGCCTTTGGATTTGAATTTGCCTTTGTCTGACATATCCCTTAGTCAAGGTCTCACGCCTCAAGCTATGCTTGCAGGGCATATTTCCTTCCTGCTGGCAAGGGCTAAATTAATGCAGATAATTATGTAAATAATAATGTAGGTAATAAGGTATTGCATTCTTCTAATTTTTATCATTGCAGATTAATGAGGGATAATTTAATGCAGAAATGCCAGAAATTTTGGGATGTGTTCTACACTTTGATTTTAGTCATTCAATAATCAATAATCATTCAATAATCATACTTGTCAGCAGTGTAAAAACACACCATTTACAGCATTATCCAGAATACTGCTTTCTTAAAATATGGGTAGATGATATGTTGAACACCAAAACACCCAAACCCAAAGAAAACAGTCAAAGAAACTGCAGAGATGTCTTGTTTTTCCCTGGGATGCTGAGCAGAAAAATCTGAAATTCAGAGGGGTTCAAGTTCCACCACTTTGTGGACCAGACTTTTATTCTTAATACCATATCCCATGTCTGAAAATAAATAATATATTTTAAAACTAGTGAGCAAAGAGATTGACATCAGCTTCTGCCTTGTGCCAGCAGCAATATAGGTTAAGCCTGTGCAACAGGGTCCTGACTCTTCTTGCCTACACAGAAGTGGAATTTCTTTGGCCCTAGTGCAGGGGGTGTGTTTTAGGGATGCTGGAAGGGGCATCCTGGGAAATGAAGTCCCAAATGTACTCCTGCACAGATGGGCATTGGGATACCCGATGGTGATTGGTTAAGAGAATCACGTGTGGTTTTACACTGCATATAAAAAATGCTGTTTGCTTCCAACAAACAGATTTGGTTGTTTGAACCCTCAACCAACCAGGTCGTGTCAGAGTATTATTTATTATATTAATAAACGCCACACCCTGGCACAAAGCAAGCTATAGAGTCATCCAGAAGCAATTTTCAAAAGAATATCCACCCATGAGGAATGACTCTTTTCAAATGACATTGAGCAGGAGTAACAAGGGTACATATTTCAGCCAACACTGTGTTTTTCTCAAATGAAATTAGGATGGCAGTTGCAAGGTTTTTCTTCTGCCTATCTTGTGTCTCTAAGCTAAAATTTGCTGAGCAGCCATTCAAAATCTCAGCAAATATCTGAAACACATATTCAATTGTTTTAAGGAAAAATAATGCATTAAGATGAATATTCAAGTACATACATAAATGTATTAAATACTTCTAGTTTTTATTGAAGAAATCACTCCTACTTTTAACATTTGTATAAATTTATTCTGTCTGGATGTAGGTAAGAATTGCTAATCACAATTCAGGCTTTATTGAATTTATACTTTAAAAAAAATTTAAAACTACATATCATTTAATTGACTTATTAGAAACACACAGAAGAGTTCCAGCAGTTAAAGGAAGTTTTCTACTACCTGAAGAAATAACGTTTCCTTTTTTAAAGCTTCTGGAGCCAAAAGTTCATTCCATTCTTTCTCCTGAGATGGCATTACATCAGTAGAGATACTGTCTCTTACCTCTCCCAAGTAAAATACAAGCTCTATATCAAACATTCTGCATGAAAAAGTACAGGAAAATTCTGATATGCATTTAGCAATTTAATTCAGCATGTTTAGATGCAACATTTTTCAAGGTTTCATTTAACAGGTGCTTTGAAGCCTGCCAGACTCAGCTGTTGTCCATGTGAGGAAAATGTATCAAAGCTGCTTTTCCCCAAACTCTCATTGCTCTGCATTAAATGAAATCAACCTCCTCTGGACACGGCTGGAGCGAAGTCCCTGTGCACCAGAGTGACCTTTGCTTACTCCCATGCTGTATGTGCGCACAGGGCATGTGACTTTGGGGTGACAGATCCTTTTCACAAAAGTTCTTGAGCCTTCAAACTTTTTTTCTAATTGGAGGAAAAGGAAGCAGATTTTGTATATTTTGCCATTCAGTCTGATTCAATTAAAAAAAAAAAAAAGTCAGTTTTCATTTCAGATCCATTTAGCTTATATGCTTGCTGAAAAACTTAGTCAAAGTTAGTAAATTTCCATAAAACTTTTCTTCTTTGAGAAAAAACAGACTGATGCATAAGCTTTTCACATTACACTCATATGCCTTAGAGCCAGCAGCATTTAATGCCAGTGGCTGGAATGAGCAATCCCCCCCGATTGCAACTGCTCTGTGAGGATGAATAAAGATAAGAGATTGGTCAGACGCTGGAGCTCTTAGCCAAGAGTAATTAACATTTTGACCTGTCTCCAGAAATGGATAGTGTAGGTAGTGAACATGCTATTAAAAGAGTAATTAGCAGAAGGGATGTGCCAGTCTTTTCTGCTGCAAGGCCCAGGTAGAACAAGCCTGAGTAGTTCAGACTCGATTCAGACAAGGACATGGACTACCATGGTGACCCCTCCAAGCCAAAGCAGGTGGAAATCAGAGAAGGTACTGCAATCAACCTCTGCCAGGCAGTACTGCAGCTTCCCTGACACCGCCCATCTCTCAGCAGTTTCCCAACAGAAGGTCCAGAAAGCGCTTTAGACTCTGATTCTGGATATATTTCCTTCCCACCTAGGATTATTTTAGAGGAGCTTCCTTTTGTTTCACAGCCAGATGTCTCAGACCTGAGACCTTGCTGGGGATGGAAGGAAATGCCATCTGCTGGACTTGGTTTCCTTACAAAGCAGAAAGTACATGTATGTTGATGGGTTCCAGGGCAAAACTGATCTTTTCAGGCAAATTTTGTGCCTTCTCCTCTGCAGATTGTTTTTGCACATCTGGGAAAAGAGTGGTTTGTTTTTTGGTGGGTTTTTTTTTGTTGTTTCATTTTCCATCCATCTGGTTGAGCAAGGAAAGAGAACTAGAGAAACAATTTACTGTTTTGAGATGCTTTACTTTTAACCATGGAATTTAAATCAAGCTTTACAGCCATCCACAAGCCTGCTGGACAAACTCCACAATATCGAAAAAATGACATCCCTTTGGGGTTTTGCCCTGTCCTTAGAAGGCTCCAGGTAGGTGACAGCAGAAGACGGGAAATTTCCATCTTATTTCCTAGGCTAATTCCAACATCTTCAAAGTAAAAAATAACTGTCTCTGAATTTCATAGTCCTTCTGTGATGTTTACTATTGTTGCTATTTATCTGGGGTACACCATGGCAATGATGGGAGTTAGAGATTTTCAAGTGCATTCTGTAAAGACCCAGATGTAAGGCTTTGGGAGCCAGTGCTGAAATGAGAACTTTTGCCATTTGGTCTAATGTCAGTGATGAATGCTACCAAAAATCTCACTTGAAAAGTCTCCTATCAAATTCTACACGCATTTGTCTCCAGTGACTGCAATCAGAGTAAGTGCTGGACACTAGAGAGGACAAAAGCTTGGAAAGCTGTTCTTCGTGTAGCTACCTTAGCTTTCCAGTGTCCTACATGTTTATCATCCTGTTACAAGACTGCTTCCCAAAATGTGCAGACCATTAAGTCAGGGAACAAAAACAGCCATGCGAATGAGCTAATAAAAATATAGGAGCTCCTGTAGCTCAGAAAGTGTGCGAGACATTAAGCTTTAGATACTTAGGGCTTGTACTGAAATCACTCTCAGTCCCACATGGAAACTACTTGCGTGTAATTTCCAGGTCTACATCTGACCAACCAAGAAAAACAGACACTGGACTGTTGAGCGATAGCTCTACAAGGTTCAGATGCAGTGAGATGGTGCAGAGGGAACTAAAGGTAGCTCTCAAAAGTAATGTCTTGGTTTTTTCTTTTTTTTTTCTCTAAAAGTATCTTTGTTTGCACGTAAATAAGGGATTCATGCACAGCCAAGAGTGCTCTTCAGTTACTTTTCCAGATTATTTTTTAATTTTTCAGTGATGATGAACAACGGCATTCCCTCTCCAAGAGGACAATTAACAATCACACAAGGCAAACAGTGTGCATGTAAACAACTCAGTCATTTCAGTGGAAACTGTACTGTATAAGAATGGTCAAAGGATTCAAACCAGTCAAAGGCTTCAATTGGTTCACAAGCTGCACATGTGCTTAATGATAGAATTAAAACAACTTGGAGCTCTTCACAAGACACTTCAGAAACAGAAAAACATGGCTTACTCATGTCTCACATCCATAACAGATAACTCTGCTCTCAGCAATTGCAAAACTTTTACATGGTCTTCCTCTGCTAGTTTCTACACACCAGATCTGAAATT
This sequence comes from Corapipo altera, assembly GCF_003945725.1. Classification (NCBI taxonomy): domain Eukaryota; kingdom Metazoa; phylum Chordata; class Aves; order Passeriformes; family Pipridae; genus Corapipo; species Corapipo altera. The sequence goes on from NW_020884907.1 coordinate 5,613,016, forward strand.
CAGACCGTATGTTAAGATACTGTCAGAATACCCCAGGCTTAACTTATATATAGTTTCAGAAACAGGCAGGAAAATGGGACGAGTGAGCATAAATTGCCCTTGATTTTAATGCAACTCCATAGGAAACCCAATGTGTGCTTTTCCCTGATCGAACTATTTTCAGTGAACTGTCTTTCAGTAAATCTTTGATAATTTCTAATGGACACAGTACATTGAGTAGCTGCCCAAAAATGAACACTGCAGTTCCACTTCGTTGCATTTCCTGAGACTTACATAGCAATCCACCTCAAATAATGATTTTCTATCTTTAGTCTTCTTGGATCCTCACATATCCATGTAAATTCTAACTCTGAAGTGGTGTTGTATGTCAGAATAATAATTTAGTTCACTGCAAACATGGCCTTGCCATATGGTAGACACTGCAAACACTAAACCTTCAGGGTTTTCAGTCTTTATGAGCAACATTGTTTGTACATCCATCACTGTCCTCGTGACCATCTTGAGCTAGATTTTTTTTCCCCCCAAGATAGGCTGAGGCTCTTGTCCTTTTGGCTGTTTGCTATGGCATGAACTGAGCTGAGCCGAACCAAGCTAAGCGAGTTGAAGAAAGCAGCACAGTCAAGGCCTGGATGATTTGGAAGCACAGCATACAAAGGGTGGGGAGCAACAGTAGAACGGCTGGACTGCATCCCCCTGCTCCTGTGCCAGAAGGACACTGTGGGGTTCACGTTACAGGAAGGTTGCCCGAGGAGCATCCTGGGAAATGAAGTCCCCTAAGTACTCCAGCACACATGAGCAGTGCAGTACTCTGTTGTGAATGCTTGGTAGAATCACGTGTTGTGACGTTTACTTTCAGAGTGCATATAAAAGTTATTGTTTGTCTCGAATAAACGGATTCGGTTGCTGACCCCTCAATGAAGCAGGTCTGTTCTCATTTATTATATTAATAAACCGCCACAGGACATGACTGTATTTCTGCTGCTCTCTTCTCTATACTCTGTGGGAGTCCTTCAGCAAAACTTTGGATGTTTGCCTTGCAAACCGGAGCAAACCAGGAACAGGGTAAAGCAATTAGATGATGTCCAAAACCAGAAGAAGCCCCACCAAACTGCACGTCTTGGCAGAAAAGGAATAAGCAGTAATGAATAGAAAGTTTGATATATATGTATGTAGTAAAGAACTGAACACCTGTACTAGTTCTTAACAGAAGCAGTAACTTCTTTACAGCATCTCTGTGGTGGCATAACCCTGCAGAGCAAGTCTTGCCACCTTTCACACTGGAGCAGGCTGGTGAAGTTGTGGCAGTAAAAGCTAGTAGGATGTTACTGGCTGGCTACTGTGCTGTTCTCTTGTTGAAGAAAAGCTGGCAGGTATACTGAAGCTTAATTACACACGTACTCAGTCTTGTACTTAATCTGCATTCCTGTTCCATCACCTCCAAAAAATTTTCCTCTTTTTGCCCCCTAATGACTCGTAGAATAACCCATAGTGTCCTTATACACAGTGCTAAAACCACTTTTACCCCAATGCCTTTTTTTATGAAGAGAGAGTCTATAATGGCATTTCTCAATACATATTCTTGTGCATATTTTATTCGTGTGTGTGTACTCTCTTGTCATGCAATAGCTAACAAATCTGAAGTATAAAAAAGGCAGTCCTGAGTGCTGGTAGAAGAGAAGTCTCCCTCTAAACAAGCATATAATAGTCTACTGGGAATTGTTCACCCTCATGCATAGAACACAGAAGTTTCCCCCCAGAAATGAGGAGAAAAATGTGTCCTGGAAGCAAGATCCTGAGAAAAAAGGGTTGAGACTTGCAGTTACATGCAGATCTAAGGTGCTCCATGATAGCTACAACAAAGGCAAGAAATTCACCTTTCTGAAGAGGCAAAGAATTCTCCTCATTTTATCAGCTGCACAGCCATTCTTTATCAAAATCAAAGGGTAAAAAGAGGGTCTGGTTACCCCAAGATCTGTGAGTCAAATTTAGTTCTCTGTTACAAATTTCTTATAGGGGTTGGGAATAATTACTGTGCCTCAGGGTCCCATGGCCTTACAAGAGAAGCAATAGTGCTAGTGTATAATTATGATTCAATATTCTCATAATCATTATGATCTTTGTTGCATTATGTGTATATTAATGATGTAGGTACCTAAAGAACCGGGCAGTGTTTGTAATTCGTGAGCTATAGATTCCACACCATGTTTGAAGGAACTGTCTTAATGCTGTAATAATAATATAAATGCTACTTTTAACAAACATGGGGAATGAGGATTGAGTATTTTAGTGATTAACTCTGTGAACTTACTGAGACTGCATCAATGGAAAAACTCTCTGTTTAAAATATGGTGTAAAGTACATTGAACTTTGAAGGACAAAGATGTTTTGTCATTTTCTTTTTAGAACAAAATTATTCTCACATATATATATAAAAGTCTAAAAATCAGCTCTATTACTGTAAGATATTCACTCAAATACTTTTTCATGGAATGTCGTTACCTTAGTAAAGCATACGAGACCATATAAATTAAAAGTCAACCAATACATAACCCAATTTTAAATCATCCTGCAACCCCTGTTGTACAATGCTAGCAGGATTTTTTTTTTTGCCCATTCTACCACTTTTTTCTGCCACTTGTTTTATGACTCTTTGCTATAGCAGGATGTTGAGGCCAGCTTCCAGGATTTCTCCACCTGGCATGCCCATGCACAAAGGGAAAGCTATAGTTTTATTTGTATTATTAAAGCTCCAGTTTAGGCCACTCATTTGCCAAAAATATCCGGTTACAACATCACTGACAGCTCCAAATATGTGCCTTTTCATTGATACCTACAGGAAATTGTTTACACCCACTCCTGGCGATGTGCCTGGGCTCAAAGTGTGTGCAAATGCAGTATACTGGTGAATACACTGAGGTAGTTCCAGCATGGGCATATAGGAAGTATGTATTAATCACTGTTCTGAGGAAGGTGAGGAATGCAGAAGACCTTATGTGTGGACTGCTTAAAAACATACAGCCCAACTACCTTTGTTATGGGACAAAGTAAAAATGGGAGTGGAGGAGTGGCAGAAACTTTTGACCCTTCATTTCTTTTATTCCAGTCTCAAGGAAACGTCTCCAGAAAAAGTACATTTGTTTAAACACTGTGACAAGTGGAACAGTTGAACCCCTTGAAGACAGACACAGTTGAAGAAATCTTATGGCCTTTGGCCTGGAGGAACAGTCTTGTTGACTGTAAGGCTCTTTTGTGGCCTTAAAACCAATGTATTTGCACACACTAGCAATACTTTACAGAATCCTGCTACACGGCCAATAGCAGTGCCTGCACTAGATCTCCTCTTGACATAACCTAAAAACTAAGCTGATAGCTAAAATCCATCATAGTCTCTGGTTAGTTGTGAAATACCAGACTGCAGGCACTCAGCCCAGGAGCACACTAGTTCCTGCCTTGTCGAGGAAACAAGATCATGAAAGCCCAGCAACACCTACCGACCAGAAGCTAGAATTACACAAATCTGCAAGCAACATGTCAAGATTTTAATAGTGACCATAACTAATCATGAAAGTATAGCTTAGCTGGAGGTAAAGTCAGGATGAATCTGTTACAGCACATCTGCACAGGAAGAGGTTAAGTGGTGAGTGTGAGCATGTTCTTAAAATGCAGGCTGTAGCTGAAACAGAAGTGATGGCTGTGATGTAACAATTGAGATTATATGGAGTACACTGTACAGAGGTAAATTAAAAAGACATATATGTGGGTTTTTTCTGGGACATTTTCTGTTAGTTGAAGTGTCTGCGAGCCAAATGTCCTCTAACTCAGCCACAGTTACCAAGCCTGATGCAGGCTCTGCTAACTGAAGATGTATGGCAGTGTCACAGAGGTGCACAGATCAACATTAAAGACCTTTCTGGTATAAAAATCTGTTTAATCTATCTGTGCATCTAACCCCAGCTAACGATCAGGTCTGACCATATGCTTTCAAACACGTGAGTAGACCCCTGCAGCTGTGGGCTAACTGCTTGAAAAGGTTCTTTATTTTCAGAAAAAAATACAACAGGGAGATAGATGTAGGACAAAATAATAACAACAAAAAAGAGGAATATATGAAAGAATTCTTTTTCTTCTGTTGCAGAGTGGTAAGTTGATGAAATTAACAGAAATTTGTCCTAAGGAAGAGCCTGTCCAGAGCAGGTGAGGTAGTCAGCTCTGATATGAGACTTTACGTGGCTACTACAATAACAAAAGTAGGCTGGTGATTCGGAGGGGAGAGGTTGTATATCCTCTGTTCACACACTGGCCACTTTCCATGGAAATGGTGTGTCCAGCTCTTGCAGCCACAGTTCTGGTAGATGTCAGAAACTGGGCTACAGATCAGAGAAGAGCTGAAAGAAGAGAGATTTGAAAGACACATCAGTGAAAGACTTGGGGAAGTAAATCTACTTATGCAGAAAATAGGTCGATCAGCAAGAGGTTAATAAGTAACTGCAGCATCTTAACAAAAACTCTTATGAGTTCTGAAAGCTGTAAAAGAGAAGTCTAAATAGAAGAAGGTTTATATTGATTCATTGATAGATAATGGATAGAATTGGCCTGAAAAAGAGAAATGACTGCAAGATTATTTGTAGAGTTTAAGCACCAATACAGAAAAATCTAACCTAGAAGCAAATTTGCAGGATTTTTTTTTTACTATAGGCTGATATTCTTGCCAGAAGCTAACAATGGAGATTAAAGAGGAAGCAAATTTGTCTCTAAAGAGCACAGAGGTGTTGCCAGGCAGAACGGTGGTAGGAGACATTAGACATACTGAGAGGCACAGGCAGTGGCATTCCAGCTCCAAGGCTGCACCGAAACAGATACTGACATGCCTGTTAATGGTCTGACTCCCCATAGAACAGCTTGCAGCAAAAGGACTGAAACAGGAGGAAAGCCAAATGTTTGTTCTTTTTCTGCAGTCTTTTACTAATTCAGTGGATGAATATAAGCAAAATAATAGCCTTGGGATTTGTCTTTGCACAGTTCATATCATGACTGCTGACATTAGCAGAACTTGAACTCCTTTGGGGTTTTTTTTGCAGAGAGACTCAAGAAACAGCCTGAGAAAGACCATTTACTCATATAGGATGGGCTTGTGAGGTAACTATGCTTCTGCATCCAGAAAAAAAGAAACCACAATTAAACAAAACCCAACCAACAACAAACCAACCCAACCAACCAAATAAAAAAATGTAGCTCCTTTCTGCATACATCTTTTTGGATGTCTGATAACCAATGTGTGGGACACAAGAGCTCAGTAAAAAGTGAAATTAAAAGCACGCTTCATGAATGAGATAAGCTCATGACTTGCAGGTTTTGTTGTTCCAGTGAGTGCATCAAAGTCAAACCGTGCACTAGTTGGGATCAATAAGGAGTTGTGGTGAGACAGTGAGCTGTAGCAAATGCAGCTGGTGCAAAATTTTGAAGGCTAGTGGACAAGCAGCTCATTTTGACAAGGCCAAAAAATGCAAACGTACAAGCCTGCCATTGAATGGTCTTTTTTTTTTAAATTATTTTCTGGTGATTCAGAAGAAGCAGGATTTAAACAGACTGTGCAGTATGTAGGAGGGGCATTACTGCACCATGAGCAAAGGACTGTACCTGGTCTCATTTTTAAAAAATGAGTCTACAGAAATAGTCCTCCATTATTAATGTTAGTAATGATTTCTGCATCAACTGTACTAGTCCTGTGGAATTGACTTCATTCTAATTCTGACACTTCTGGTAGTCAAAGCTTGCCACTTTTCTTCTGGCAGACTGAAAATCAAAGATGTTTCTCAAGAAAATATGTTGTAACAGATGTTCCTTTTTGAATTTGCCTTAAATTTTTCTACAAGGTTTTTTAGACCAAAATGTCTGTTTAATTAATTTTCAACAATATTTGTATTCAATTTTCTCTTTTAAAAAGATACAAAATCCATTTACCTTAATTTTAATTTTGATTTTTCAAAACTAAGGACATTTCTACTTCTCTATAATTTTGCACTTTGAAGAAACAAAGAGAACACAAGAACATTAATTTCCCCCAAAAGCCTCTTCTTATTCTTCTGGTCCTCCTCTTCTGTGGGAAGACGTAAATAGAGGCAAGAACATGTAAGAAAGCACATTAAAAAGAAAGCATTTAACAGAAATTGTTTAAAGCCCTCATTTTTGAGCATAAGCCCCCCCATTCTTTACTTTTGAAATTGAAGTATATTTTAAAAAGACAAAATAAATGTTTTCATTCTTTCCTGATATAAAATCAAAATTTGAAAGAATCTGGAGTGTTACTGGAAAGTATTCTGGTAAAAAGTATATACCAGTTCTGCTCTCTGGCAGTGGCAACAGCAGCATTAATACCTCTGAAGGCCAATTACACTTCTGCAAACCTATTATCTCCATGTCTTGCCATCTTGACACATATGACTCTGGTTCCTTCAGTCATTTTTCACAGATGTCCTTAACAGCCACTTACTTTTCTGGCTAGGGACCACAGCTCTTTTTTCTTAGCACTGCTGGTCCTATTCTATCAACAGAACTTCTTTTTTAACTCAGCCATTTGCACTGACAGATAGACTGAGTAAGAATGATATTTCAGCATTTTACTGAGAGCAGTTTTTTCTTCACCTTTCTTCATGTTTTTCTCCTCTGTCTCCCTTGGTCCCACCCTTGGAGAGAGAGAACTTGCTATGACTGCCTATGAGACACAGAAATCTCCATTTAGTCTTCTGTGGGGGAGTGAGTATAATGGTATTTGCTCTAATTTGTTTTTCTGTAGCTGCCTGAGCTCATCTGTATGGTATGATCTGGCTTTCATAAAAAACACAGTTTAGAAAACCTTAATATTTTTTATAAAATGTTCAATGTTCAAATCGTATATTATGTCAACAGTTTCAGTAAAAATAAATATCTCTGATAAAAAACCATTTTGGTGTTTCCTCAGGGCTAAGCACTTTCCCATGCTTGCCCAGATCAAACAAGAAGGATGCTTTAGGTCTGCACCTCTTGATAGGAGGAGATAAATATCCTGGAGGATATTTATCCCATGCTTGCCTTTTTGAAGTCAGTAGGAATACAGATGTCAATAGGACTACTGATGTCAATAGGACCTCACTCTAAGCAATCTAGCAATCTGCATCACAACCTGATGTTGGGGAAGAAATGGTGCTGTGCCAACAGTCTCTCACATTACACTCCTGTGTGGCCTGCAGTGCACTTTGGGCACCACCAACCCAAAGGCAGAGGACATTCCCTTGTGGGTTCTCCACCAGCTCTGGCTCAGCTTGTTTAAATGAAAAGCCCACCTCTGCTGTGGCCGTGGCAGAAACAACTTTGGGATGGGGGCAAAGGTTATGTGGTGTCTTGAAAACTCCTGACTCAGCAAGCTTTTCAACATGGAAGTGGCTTTTGTTGGTAACCAGGGACATGCTTTTCAGCAGTCTGATAGTTCCTGCATGTCATTGCTTTTTAATGCTCCTTCTTGGACCACTCTGCCCCCACCAGTAGAAAAAGCAGTGGCCTCACATCCAGAGAAGAGATGGGCACGGGGCTGCAGAGCCTCCAAAGGTGGTAAAAAACCCTCCTCCCTGTGCAGCCAGCTCATCCAGAGGCAAATAGGTTAGTCCACATCCCTGTGCCGGATCAGTCCCTTGTCAAGGCCCAAATGTCATGTTCAGGACAAATCCATCTGCTGCTGCTGCTTTTATAACAAGTTTTTAGAATTTAGAATATTTTCCCCATGCCTTCTGTGTTGATTTTATTTCCATTATCATATTCTACTTTTAAAATCTGAATTTGATATTGAATATTGAATATTGAAAATATCAAAACAGGATCATACTGTGAGACTCCCTAGAACATGCTCCTTTACGAAACTGGAATTGTTTGACACTTATTTTTATTCTTACCATGAAATGTGTTGCCTGAGGCTTTGTGTATCAAACTGCATCCATATCCATTGCAAGACAGAAAACAAATGATTTCTACTTTTCTCAGAGGGGATGGGAAATTTTTGAAGCAGGTCCAATTCTGATTTCCTTTCCTCTCTTTTCTTTCCAAAAATACACAAATAACTACCAAAATATGTGTCAAGTCTGCAAAATTTCACCAGGTGTACTGTGTGTGAATGGTTAATCACACATAGAATTTCCTTTGTATTACTAAAATTACTGTCAGAATTTCCTTTGTACAAACATGGAGCTGGAGTGTCTTTGAGCATGTTTCTGCCCTGATCAATGCAGAGGAGCTACCAAACAGAGCCAGAAGAGTCTAGAAAGTCCTGTGGAAAGTAGTACAGAACCAGTTTTTGCAATTCTCAACTCATCACAGGCACATTGTTTCGCTGACTTGCATTAATACCTGTCATTGTCATATTCAGCACTGTTAAAATCAATTTCAATCTAAAATGTTTTAGTTCTATGGTAACTTCTAGAAAGTGTCTTCTTAATGGCCTGATAATTTCAGTGGAAAGACTTGCAATGACTTTGCCTATAAATCTTTGGCTCCATCTCAAAATGCAGCCTCCTAAAATGGATGGAAAAGGCCAGATGTTTCACTCCAAGATTTTGCTATTACTTTTTTCCTCTCTATCTGTGTCCATACCTTTTCTGTCATTAGGTGGATATAGGTTTAAATGCAGAATGGAAGAGTGCTGGAGTTCCACATACTGAGGCTTTTAAGAGCAGGTTAGACATGAGAACTCAAGTCAGGAATGTTTTCAGTTTATTTCACTGACTCTGCCTTGCAGCAGGGGAATGGACCTGCTAACTTCTAAGATCCCTTTTGTGAGCCTCTCCAAAGCATAAATGCTGTACTTCTGTGTTGCATTTCTCTATCTGAATTCATATATTTTCTCCCTGAGGACAGCTGTGTGTTCAATCAGCCACAGCCTCCTTCAGGAAGGTCTGCATGTTTAATCTCCAGACTGTCATGATAGGAAAACATCATTAAGCAAAGCAGGCATTTGACACTGTCTTCTGTCATGCAGAAAAGAAGTTATCCCCTTGGCCTTGCTGAAGCCACTGATCTTTGGTCTTTGATGTCATCCACTGCATGCAGCCTTCTATCTGCTGGTAAGTCGACAGAAAGTGATGTGGGAAGAGAGATGTGCTTGTGCCTTACAGTCCTTCTCAGGTGATAAAACAGGTATTTGTTTCCCCAGCCCCTGCCACGGCTGGGGTTGTATTCTCGTTATATGTGCCTGGGTAAGGACTCCTGTTTTCAGCAATGCAGCATCACTGTCAAATGGAAAGAAAGAAAAAAGCAGTGACTGTCCACATGGCCAACAGTATGGGATGTCTGGTTTGGGACATTTAACACAAATCCTACCTAGAAAAACTGAGGCACAGAGCAGTGAAGTGGCTCATGAAAATACATCTGGCAGGCTATTAATGGACCACCTCAGAAATCATGAATCAGTTTGCCTCTGGGGACTGCAAACACCTCCTTTCTCCTGATCTCTGCCTTTAGACATGTGGATTATCATCTCTAGCCCCATGTCCTCCAGATGGTCAGACCCAAATTTCAAAGGTCCCAAATTACAAGTGGAACCCACTGAGGTTCTCCTTCTTGCCCTAAATAAGGCACATGGAGCAGTTTGCAGACATCTAGCATTAGTTTCCAGGCTGATGTTCATGGAGCAATGCTTAAGCCTTTATTTCCTCTTTCCTGCCAGAGAAGGGGTACAAAATGCCTTCCCTCAGTCCCACATTTAGTTGAAAAATCTTTCCTACTCACTTCATCTTAAGCTGCACTGGTCTGAATTTCTGGAAGCCATGGGCCTGCTTCCTTTTGTGAAGTAGGGTGAAATGGCGAAGGGCTGCCACCCCACTGACTCCACTTATTTCCCTAGTAACCCCAAGTGATGACAGCCAAGGGCTGATAAAACAGCTGGATGTTCAACTTCTCAAAGAAATCTCACAGCTCTAGCATGTTTACTCTTCTTCCTTTCCTTCATGCAGTATCCACCCCTGCTCTTACACAACATTTGTTGACTCATCTCCTCACTGAGTGCATGCTGTGCTGTGCCCTCTGCTCACCCTGCTCCTGCCTCTCCTCTTCCCGCAGCCTATTTCAGTGGCATGGCAACAGGCATTTTTGGTAAAGGTGCAACCAACTGAGAGATAAGGCACATTATTGAGATTCTGCACAATCCTCACAGCAATTTTGTTGCCAGCACCTTATCATGAATCCTTTCAGAGGCAGAGACAGCGGGTGGTGTGGGGGAAAGAGAGCAAAGGGACGCAGATGCCTAAGGGCAGGAAGGCAGGTTGCACCAGAGCAGGAGGAAACAGTCGTCCATCTCACTCTACTTCCCGGTGCTGCCAGCCCCTTCATCTCTGGACGGTATGCTGCTGCTCAGCCGCTCTTGCAAGCAACAACTTGGTGTCTTCAAAGAGACCACCTTGGTCTCCCCTTTTTCAGATGAAGATGCCCAAACACCCAGATTGCAATATAATATCTTCTTTAGTGTTGAGTTGGAAAACAATTCAATTGGATCCTCAGATAGGGAATCGGTTGTCCTTGCTTCTAAGCATCTGTGGTTGCACTCATTAGCTTTGATTAACGATGTGATTACTGTCCATACCAAAGAGTCATAGAGTCATAAAATCCTTGGCCAGCTACCCATCGCACCCCTCCAACCTTTCCAAAGACTAGCCCAGCACTTCTTGCAGCAAAAACCCCTAGAGGTATGTCATGCATTCAAGTCAGCTCTGAAATGCGTGGGAAACAGCCAAAGGTTGTTTGATATGCAGGTAGGAGAAATCATTATCAAAACAAACAAACAGAGATATGATGGGAAATTTCTGTAAATGAATTACAGATTACAAGGTATCAGTTATTATTTAAATAAACAGAAACAAATATGTATGCATACGTTTCTGTAAACAATACATATAAACATGCATACGTACGTATTTGTTCCTTTATCATGGATTTCATTTGCATATTTTCTGGCTGTCATCCCTCAAGATGTGTCTGAAAGAAAAAAAGAAAACAGTAGGAATGTGGGCACAGTGGTTTGAAAATTGATTTTTGAAGCACTTTGAAAAGAGCAAAGAAGGAGAAAATAAGAACAGAGTTCATCATGGCTCAGCAGAAGGAGTCACAGAGCACCAGAGGCTTTGACAGAGCATGCTTGTGCCCTGGCTCTGGTGTCTTCCCATGAGCTCTGAAAAGCTGCTGAGAGGTCAAGGTTTGGATATCTTTAGAAGGTTGGTCTTATTTGCTGTCTTCTCTGATTGCTTACATTTAAAATCTCTAACTTTTCCATCATGCTAGTGTGTTGACAGTCATTCAAAAATGGGGAAAAAAATAAAATCACAAGCATCGTTAAAAAAAGGCAGTTGCTTAAGTACAACTGCAGATGATCGACTGATGTGCGGTGCTCCAGACTGAAAAAAATGTATACTGTTTTTGCCCTCCATGCTCCCCACATAGACAGGACTAGGTAAGGGAACATTTTTGGTCAAAATATCTTGAAAGAGGGTGGGGAGGTGACAACTGAAGGTGTCTATTCATGCTGTCAGGGGACAGCATGTATCGGTGTCAGAGGAGCTGAGGCAGTCCATCATATCTATTTCTGCTAGCCTTGGAAGACTGTCTAGCTGGACTTATTCAGTCTTTCTGAGTAGCTGGGCAAAATCTCTTTGTCTTAAGTCTTCTGGATGAGGAAGGTGATTTTTATGGGTTTTGGAGTGTTTAATCAGGTGGACAAACACCCTTGCTGTTTCCCTCAAGGGAATTACTGCAAAAAGAATGTTAAATATGTGGACTGTAGCAAAGTAATGTTAATCACATAACTAATGACAGTTATTATGAGGATTAAATAATAATTTTCTGTAAATTGGCTATAGATACTAATTATTGTTAATCAGCATCATTCTTAATACCGTAGTTCTTGCAGGCTTTGTACTTTGAAAAGATGTATTTAGCATTGCTTTGAGAAGTATTCACTCGCATGAATATTTTAGTATAGTGTCTTTTTGGTTTAGAGACGTAGTGTCTTTACATGTAAATGCCTGACTGTTTGAACACCATTTACAACCTCCTTGATAGCAGGGCTCGTTAACACCAGGCCAAATTTCTGTTCAAATCTTGTTCAAACTTACTTTGTCTTTTCATGATGATAAAAGGGACAGGAGTTCATTTATTGGAGTTTCTGCCCCAATATTTGTCTTTAAACCAAGACACAGGTGATACCAGAAGTTGCACTGATAAAAAGGCTCTACCTTTGTGATAATCCACAAATTAAAATAATAAATTTGCCCTCAAGAAGCATTGCAGGACCTGGAAGAAATCATTAACAACCCACTGGTTGCAGCTTGAAGTCCTAATGACATGCTAGGATGAGGTTCATTGAGAAGGACATCACTTCACTGCACTGCCAAATGAAGTGCCATAGCAGCACAGATGGATGGTCTGAGCTCCTGTTCCATCTAGAATAAAACCTTTGCTGGGCAGCACAGGCTGCTGGAAGATTTTTGTTCCCTACTGCAGACAGAGCAACCAAGCTCCTCATGTGGCTCTACGTGCATCAGGCTCCAGAGAATTTAGCACTGGATATTGACGTCACCGCTGTTGTGGTGGGTTTTCCACCAAACCTCATGTGGTGGGACTCCTCCTGAGCTCTGTTCCCCCTGAAACTCCAGCATTGCAGTCTTAGAGGGAGGTTAGGGCAAGTTTATGGAGATGAAAAAGCCTATTGGTTGATTTTGGACCCCACAAAGAAATGCAGTATGTTGCTCAGTGACTCCTTTTGGAGTGCTTGCTCAAAGACACAAGAAAGGAGCAGGAGAAGCAGAGAGAGTGCAAGGCTGGGGACAGAGTCCACAAGTAGGTTGATACTTCCTCTAACTTCTGTTACATCTACAGTGGTGGTGGCTGCCCCGCCCAGACCTCACAGGTTACTCCTGAAAGATGAAAGAGGTGAGTGGGAAACCTCTCCTGGAAAGCACTAATTTCCTCTCCTCCCCATCAGTACACTACTTCGGTCTCCCCAGTGATGGGCTAGAAAACTCTGGCCTTTACTCTGTCTTTCTTGACTAGAGGGAAGAAGTAGATGATATGCAGATTTTGTTGAGCACATATTAGATTTTTTCCTTAAGTTCATGAATTCCTTCTTCCTCATCTCTAGCATCAGAGATCAAAAGCTCCTGGACCGTACTGGGACTTTGAATGGACAAGTGATACACCGAAGGCTAGCACAGAGCAAATGTATAGCACCGTTCACAGGTCTGTAGGTGGCCAGGACACAAATCTTTGCAAAATGTGAAAGCTTATATACTGCATAGTTTAGATCTTGTGTATTGAACAGGTACTTGTAATGCAGCACTTAAAAGCACGCCCTGGAGGATACTGCACTGGTGCTATTTCTGCATGCAGCCATGTATGCACAACACATGCACAGCACAATATCCTGCCCCTGGCTACTTCTGCTGCATTTTAATTTGCTGATTTACAGTGCTTGAGCCTAACAGCTTGGTGTAGGTACCAACACACCATGCTTGGGGCAGGAGTGTTGTCACAGTTTCAAAGAAAGCACCTTCCCTAATGCCTCTCTTTCTACCTGGAAGCAGCACTGAGGCATCCTTCGAGTTTACTCCTCATAGTCTCCAGAGATAACGCTGAAATCAGGAAATATGAAAAATCTAAATAAATGAAGAGAGCTGGAAGTTTCACCTCACAATGTATTTTCTAGCACAGATGGGAGGAGAAGGTGCAAGTGCTATCGCACCACACTGCTCACACACCCCATACATGGGCTGAGGAGGAAATCCCCTCCCTGGCAGTCGCATGACTATGGATATTCTCTATTCCCATTGCTACCATCTCTCTTCCTCAGCATGTTTCCATGGCAATCGACCCACCAGGCTTCATCCAGTGTTGCCAGGACCTACTCGCTCTGCTTTAGTCCTATGGCACTAGCTAGAGGCTCTTTGCCCCAGAGACATCCACCCTCTCCTGTGCTTTTTTGTGTGGAGCAGGGGCTGGTGGTGTGAGGCTGGGTTAGGCAGGCAGACAGGTGTCACATCCCTGGACCACATGCAGATAGCTTTGTACTGATGAAGGGTTGTTTCAGAGACATGTTCCCATGCAGCACTGAGCTCCTCTCGCATCCTGAGGTTGCCTGCTTCATGCTTCCCACTGCAAACCACTGGGATGAGAGGCTTTGGGGTGCAAATCAGGAATGGCAACAAGTCACTTCAGGAGGATGAGAGTGAGGGAAAAAGTCTGATGGGAGTAGAACATGGGACTAAAATGCTTAATGCATCAGGCTACCTGCCATATAATGAAGACTCTAGCCTAGGAAAAGGAAGGAGCTGTAAAAAGAGATAGTACCAAACCCCAACCAAATCTTTTCTGAGCACCCCTGCACCAGGTGGAGGAGACAAGCATGTGAGCACCAGAGGAATTAATTTGCAAGCAAGGGGATGAGCTGTACATTTCCCAAGTGGGTAGCCAAACTGGTGTCCCAACACCACTCCATTGGCAAGCACTGGGAGCACACAGAGGAGTTGCACTGCTCTGGGTCCTGCAGCAGGTCAGTGTCCATGCAGCACAAACTTGGCCCAACAGCACTGCCTTCATTCACATCAGCATAGAAAACAAGGAGGAAATATGGCTTAAAGGGGAAAGCACTGTGCAGGTGAGTGCAGTGTCTCTTCTGTTGTTGGCCCCTTGGGTAAGCAAGTTGCACAGACTGCCGGTGATCCAGTATCCATTTCCAGGACAAGTATGAGAGCACATCATTATTTCTCAGGAACACTGTAAGAGGAAAATGCATCTTGTAATCTGGAAGAGTCATCCCTGCAGTAGCAAGACTTTTTCGTGTACAAACCTTTCCATATGGAGCCCTAGTGGAATATTTGCAGCTTGTGAATATGCAGAGAAACATTTATTTTCAGGGCTGGGAGGCCTGCTTTTGCTGCTAGCTGCTGTGACAGTCTCTGGAAATGTGGTGAGGCAGAGCAGCACATGGAGGTGAGGAAAAGGTGTCTGTAGCACAGCACAGCCGGGCTACAGAAGCCACTTCCACTGGGTGTCACTGTGCCCACAGGTTTAGCAAAACTGAAATATCTAGGCTTGTGGAGAACCATGGTCTTGCTATCTTCTCTTTCAGAAGTCAAGGCCTTAGGGCAAATTATCCCATACTTGACATCTTATATTCCCACCACTTGTATGTAGGGCTGTGGCCAGCAGCAGGATGATGAAGCACTGTTCTTGAATCTGGTGTATGCTTCACATGGCTCTCTGTTGTTCTGTAGCCTTTTTAAAGAACGCTGTCAGGCTCAGGGAGTTCTTACACATGCTCTGTCTTCTTGGTCCTAAGAGAGGGACAAAACCCATGGCTTTGTAATGAGGAGAAGATTCAGTGCATCTACTATTTGCCACCTTTTTGAAGAGCTGACTTTGGCAAGATGCCAGGATCCTGGAAGTTGCTAGAGTGTTGTCTGAAACTGATTAGATCTACTTAAATCCATGAAGGAGAAAAGCAATGAAACCATGATCCAAATTGAGGGAGGGCATGAGACAGAGGCATTGGACCAGCAGTAGAGCCGAGGCAAGACAGCTTTCTTTCAGCGCTGGGATTAAATATGCAGCTAGGCTGCTGTACTAGTGAAAAATACCAGTTTTGCAAGCAGTTTACTCATCCTTCTTTCCTGTCTTGGTGGATCCATCTGTGGCTTCTGCATTGCCACTTACCTGTGGGAACCAGTCATATACAACATAATCCACTTATTTCACCTGCACCAGTAGCTGCCATGAGGGTCCTGCTCAGACATCACCAACCACACACCTTTCTGTTCACAGCGTATCACCTTTCCTCCCACATCTTCTCTTTCTCTTTAAAACTGCTGAGCATGTCCTAGCACCTCCCTTTCATGCCAAGGGTTAGGCCCAGACCTTGTCAGAGGCCAACTTGATACATAAGGACTAAGTTACCCTGATGTCTCCCCTCCTTTTTTTCATCACTGGTGTAGCATGCTCTATTTTCACCCAGACATTCTCGTTCTCACACCAAACACCAACATCACTGCTAAAATTTTAACATACCACATGTGTTTTAGTGGGCATTAACAGTGTCACAGCTAGTTCCCAGCTGCACAGCAGATCTCGAAGGGGTTTGTGCAGAGCAGGAGCAGGTGGTGTGAGGCTGGGCTAGGCAGGCAGACAGGTGTCACATCCATGCTACAGATTCCTCTTCCCCCAGAAATAAAGAGAAGATTTTCAGTGTCAAACCTCCACATGCCAAGGAGGCTTGCTGCAGTTTTTGTGAGATGAGGTGAGAGGAAGGCTTGGTCTGAGCACCCAACTGAGACAGCAGTCAGTGCGCTGAGAGATGGTGTACAGAAATTTTTGCTTCTCAGTTCGATGTTCCAGCTAAACCTTGCTCCTTTTTCAGCCGTCTGTGTACCAACATACAGCACCTCGAGCACGACTGCAGCCCCTCAGCATCACTGCCTGGCCTGTTTCAGGACATGCAGCCCTGCAGGTAAGGCAGCCACGTTCTCCTTCCTGCCACCTACATCACCTATCAGCTGGAGTGAGGAGCCAAGGTGGGAGAGAAATGCTGTGGCTTAAAAGTGGCTGGGGAAGAACAGAAAAAGGCCAGTGAAAGACAGCAGCAATTTCAATGAAATTATGTTATGAGCATTCAGAGTCAGTACTTAAGTAATTATAAGACTGCACACAATGCTGTAAATCTCTCCTTGAGCATAAGCATATGGAAAGTATTGTGGGATAAATTAACTTCATAAATTATGGTTTCTCTGTTTTCACTCAGTCCTCCCTTTTTATGATGAATAATACTTTACTTCTACCTCATTTCTTCTACCTCATCTCATGGACTTTCTAAGCCTTGCCATACAGGACACATGGCAGTAATGAATCTCAAAGGACTCAAATTCTTCTGCGAAAGGACTTCTGGGCTTCCCAGGTACCATCAAGAAGAGAAAGAAAACCAAGAGCTGTGCTCTGCAGAAACAAACGACCATGTTGTAAGTGAAATAGCATCTGCTTATGCCTTCTCAGTGCTTTGCTCCTGGGTCAGGGTGAGTGAGGCAAGGAGCTGGATGTGTGTATGGTGCTCCTGGGGGACACCTTGGCACTGGATGAAGAGTCCAGCCATGGGCTTGAAAGGGTCATGTGCTTTTCTCATTTGAGATAAGGTGCTGCTCTGAAGCACTTTGCCTTCAGGCTGTCACAAGGTCTCCTGTTCCCATTTTGCTGCTGCACCATACACAGCTTTGCTCCTCCATCTTTCTGTTCCCACTGTCAAGATGATCATTGTGCCCACCCCTGGCAGCAGTTTTGAGTCTTCTGAAGGGCACTGTCCTTATCTGCTTTGACAAGGAGTCTTTACTGTGATTTGTGCTGTACCAGGGCTTACAGTCACTCAAAGTTTCCCATCTAGAACTGATCAGAAAGTAGATTTATAGTCCCACTTTTATTTTAAAGGAGGCAAAAAAGGGCAAGGTTATTTTGTTTTACCTAAATGATGTCCCAAGGGAGATTTGTTCAGCTTTGATCTTTTCTCTTTTCTCACTTTTGTCCTTTTTCTCTTTTTTCTTTTTTTGCTTCTCTATTAAATAAGGTAAATATCACTTTGAATAATACAATAAAATTCTCCATAAGAAATAACTTTGACTTTGGATACAGGGAGTATACAGGCATATTTGATGTACCATGCAAGTGGTGAGGAATATATTCTTGTGTTGATGAAGTGTTGCCCCTCAGAAAAAAAAAAAAAAGGTTTTTCAGGTATCTCTGCTCAAACCCTTTCTAGCACACACTTAGGGAATCAAGGTTAGCCCCAGCTTGTGTAGGAGCTGCCTTGAAGTTGAGCTGTGGCAGAATATGAGGGGAATGTGGAGTCTACCTTAGTTCAGTGAAACCACTTTTCTTTCTGACCAATATGAAGGCTCAGCCCTTCTCCTGTCAGAGACAGAGGACAGAAATGGATGGCGAGGGAGAGGGAGTGTGGGATTTTCCCACTGCAGTCCCAGGAGAAGCTTATTTTTGTTGCCAGGATAAGTTATAGACAGAATCTGTCTGAAAACAGGAATAAATTTTTGAGGTTTCCCCTCTTGATAGTTTCACATTTTCCATGCAAAGAGACCAGGTTGGGATATTTTCTTTTGGAGATCTGTGGGTCTTTGAAGGGTCTTTTTAAGTTTAAAATAGATATAAGGCAGCAAGAAAAAGAGGCAATTTACTCTATTTCCTTTTATATGATGAATAGTACAGATCCCTTTCAATAACTAATTGCAGCATCAGTGCTGTTCTTGACCAGTTCTGCCACATAAGGGTATTGTCTATTAGCTTTCAATACCATGTTATTATGCATTCTCAAGTATATTTCTGATTCGTTTTTGGCATTCTAAATGTGCCTTTTGCTTAGGCTATGGATAATAACAGTGGGCAGAGAGGCTGCTTCAGGAACATGGGTTTTTCTGAGTGTTACATATGATTTAACAGCACTGTACCTAGCACACTTATTGCTCCTATCAAGTGGCATTATTTTTACAGCATCACAAAATTATCTGTAGTAGCTGAAATGAGGGTCAGTTATTTTTCTTTCAGTTATGCCTGATTTTAATTTAATTTATTGATCAGGCTCCAGAGCTTCAAATAGCTACCCTGCAAGTTAGAAATGTGTCATGCAAAATTATTTCTTTTGGGCTCAAATTTTATGCACTCACGGTCTAGAAACATCTGATTTTTATCTAAATACATTTTTCTATTTTCATTTTTCACCTGTAGGGTCTGAACAGGCTATTTAAGTACAACAAGACATTTCTACTTTATGTAGAAACCTTTGCCACTTCTGCTGTCATGGACACACACAACTTTTCACCAGAAAGCTTGATAACATAAAGTTTTTCTCTTATGACTGAAAATGTTAATTTTAAGTGTCCATCTCTCATTGCATTAAGCTTCAGCTATCTGCTATATACTAACTCGACAGTTCCCTTGGGATATGTTTCTTCTAACCTCTTACCCAGGATGCCTGATACTGGGACTGACCTTTTAAACTACATGGTAAATTGTACCTTCAGCCCTTTTCCTAATACAGCTATGAGAAGGGGTTGAGGAAGGGGCTGGGTTTGTGTTCTTTCTTCACTTAAGGGGCAATCTGTTGAAAGCATAAGGGCAAAAACTAAGCAATGAAGAGTAAAGGGTTTTAATCATAATTTTTAACTCTTTCCTTCATATATATTGCTCTCTACTTCCAGTATAACAAAGAACATTTGGGGCAAAGGAAGATTGTTTAACATTGTAAATGCCACTTTCTTCAAGTAAGCTGTAACATCTCATTAACAAACATATCTGAGGTTTCTAGGAATCTTTTCACAAAACTTTAGATAATTCCTGCTTAACAGCATCTAAGAAAAAGAAATAATAAAATAAGAAAAAACTTCAAAAGCTATAAAAATTTTTTTAGGCTTATAGAAAGGAAAATAGACTAATCTTAACAAAAAATTTAGGGAAAAAATGCTACAAAGCCTTGGCACCTCCAGTTGACATAAGGGCCTTCAATCTGTTTAAAAAGAATTTTTCTTAGTTGTCTTATATAGATAAGCTTTACCCCTCCTCTCATGTTTCATGCACATTCTTGTTGGCACGAGAATATTCTACTGTCTCCTTTAAGAGAGAAGAAAAACACAGTACAAATTCATGGTTATGTCACTTTATACTGATGACAAATGAACCTTTAAATGTACGACAGTCAGAAGAATTTGGCAGACTATTTGAAGACAAAAAGAGAAGGAGGTCAGGGTTAATTTAAACACAGAATTTTAGCTTCTAACCGCATTTGATCTTATCTTGAAAGAAATTATTAATGTATTATTGCATGGAAATGGAAAGAGCTGGAAAAACCTTTAAAGTCATCTGACACAGCATTGAATTTCCAGCATATTTTTGAAAGTCTGTCTTGGGAAAAAAAAAAAGTGAACAGCTACAATTTCAGCCTTGCATTTCAGAGGAAAAAGTATTTGTACAGAGGTTTGTTGTTGATGAATGAGGACTATCTCAGAAATAAGTTTACTGTGTGCAAATGCCTTGCGTACGGTATAGTGAAAGGCATATTCTTCAGTAAATACAGCAAAACAAGCTTTGAATTTGCAGTAGGATTTGGATGAGACGGCCAAGGCTAGTTTTGTTACACACTGACTGTGCCAGAACGCCCCGTGATTTTGCATCTTGCACGCTTTATCCTCCCTCTTTAGAGGACACTAGTTTTCATTTTCATATAGTTATTATTCATCCAGCACTGTTCAGAGCCTGGTCGTGTGTTAAAA
The DNA here is from genome assembly GCF_003945725.1 of Corapipo altera. NCBI lineage: Eukaryota > Metazoa > Chordata > Aves > Passeriformes > Pipridae > Corapipo > Corapipo altera. Next base: position 5,633,337 of record NW_020884907.1, read on the forward strand.
GCAGATACACAGTTGTTGTGGAAACAGGTTTCTAGGTTGCACTGGACTTTCTTACTCTCCTCTGCTGAAGATTGAGGGTCTGTGCTCTTTGCTGGTCTAACAATGGTAGTCAGTACCTAAATCTTGTAAAAGTGTGAGGTCTCCTATTTTCTAGTCTCACACAAAAAGTGGTCAGTCACTGACAAGTTGTCTTTTAACTGATTGTTGCTCCTCAGAATTAAATATGACAGAAGTACATGGGTCACCTAGTGTTTCTGGAGGAGTAGGAGCAGATATTTGTATGGAAAAGCATGCATATGCCCTCTTCACACCTTTTCTAATGCAAAATACAGAACAGACAGATATGGGACAGTTTTACAGTGGTTGAGCATTTCTGCTGAAATTGGTACCTGGACGTCCATTTTCACTTTCACCCTCTCCATTTGCAGCAGTATGGTCCCTCTTGTGTGCGGCAGGATACAGGAAAGGTTTTCCCAGTTTTCCCCAGTTCACCCTCATTACTCTGTATGGAGGTGTCAAAATACCACATAGCCATATGCCAGAGAGCCACTAAAGGCTCAGTCAATGTTTCTGATCATTTTGCTCATTAATACACAGAAATTTAAACATGTAAGTTGCTTGACTTAATTTGCTGACAGTTTAGCCTAGACTTATGTAAGACCATTAAGACCTTAACAGTTGCATGCATGGAATTAAGCACACACTCAGTGATGTCAAAGTTGTTACTTACACCTTTGTCTGCAAACGTGGATTAAACTATACAACTTTTTGTTTCCCTCTGAATTTTCTTCTAATTGTGACATTTCTGCTCTGTACAGTCCTAAATATCTTCTAATCTTATGTTTAAAGATGTATGTCAAAGTGCATCTGATGTCTTCTTAATTGAGTAGTTTCTTTTATATTATTTCCTGACTAAAAAGTGATTTATTGCTAGATTAGAGAACTCTGCTGGGAAGAGGCCACCTCATTAGCACTGGCTTTGTGTTGTGCCTGTGGCATAGAGTACACCTGAGCTTAGCCCAAAAAGTCTACCAATTTTAGGTATGGTAGCACACAGTCAAGCTCCATGTGTAAGTATGGAGGAATCAATAAGCTCTCTGGGTCTCAGAAGTGCCCTGTGTCTCTATAATCCTGTCTTATTGAATGGGGTTTGCTACCCAAATTATGTCAAAGCAAAATCACATTATATCTGTACTGGTAGAAGGTTTTATGCATTGACCTCACCAATGGAAGGGAGAATTTTAGAGGATCTTTCTGCTTTTTCTGCTGAATGGGGAGTGGGAGAAATAGTGGCAGAGGAAACTCAAGGAAGTCAAATTCAAGAAATCTCAAGAGAGAGAGGCTTTTAGTTTATCTCTTAATTGTTTACTGGATATATTAAAAACCCCATTCCCTATTCACTGGATATTTAACAAAAAAAAAATTGCACCCCTATATCCTTTCTCATTCAAATGTCAGTGCTCAGAATAAATATACATAACATATCTTTTCATCAGCCTTCCGGTAAAATAAGACCAGGATTGTGATTATTGATATTTTGAAAGTGGCAAATAGGGGGAAAAGTCAAACCAATGCTCTGCGAATGTTCTAGCCTGATAAATAAAAAAGAAATTGTCCTTAAAGATCTCCTTGTACTTATTTATTAGTGACACAGATTACGTGATACAATAGAAGCCAAGAAGCCTGTTTCAGCTTCTGCTTGAGTTAGTCACTTGTAGAGTTTTCAGCTTTTTTCCCAGTTTTAATCTGACGCATTAACCTCATGTTCTTGTAGGTTGTTTCGCATTCTGACTGCCTTTCAAATACAGGATTGTTTGCAAACTACTTAGTATAATCAATGCCTGACTCTGGCCTTTCTCATTAGCCCAGGAAATGTGAAAGTAAACTGGGCAAAGCATGCTCAGAGCATAATTAGCAAATATGGAGCAGAGCTTGGGGTTTTTTGTTTGAAAACATCAAGACCTGTAATCAAATCAAAACAGTGGTGGGGTTATAACAGTATCCATTTGATACTGTTATAAATCATACACTGTGAGATTGTCGTGAGTTAGGATATATTTATTTTGGATCAAGTAAGCAGCAGTCCAAGTAAGAAGACTATGTTGAGTAAGCAGTATTTTTAACAAGAATGCGTACTTACCAAATTGTAATTGTGCAAAATTTGTCTACACGTTAGAGTACATGGAGGTATGGCCTTTGACATACTGAAGAGAAAAAAAGGTGAGTTTTTTAGATGTTAATTTGCATGATGAAAGAGACTTTGTGATGTAGACTTCATCCACATTGGCACAAATAGATGGAATTTTGTACTGTGGAGTGCTGAGAACCTGCATTTTAATACCTCAGACAATGAAAAATTTCTTCCTAAATGCAATAACATAGAAAGGAAATCCTCAGCAGTCAAAGATTTTCTCTAATGGGGGCCTTACTAATGAGATAATTTTAATGTTTCATCTCCTAGAACCATATTGCAGTTTTTTAGGCATCTGAATCTTTGGTCTGATATTGTAATAACCACCACACTCATCATGTTTTTTTCAAATACCATATCTCAGAATAACATCTAACACGTGTCAATCAAGATGAATACTTATGGAAAAATGTAATTCTTACTGACACTGTGTGTTGTAAACAATAATTATTTCAGTTTCAATTTTTTTATGAAAGCACCAAAAATCTTTCTTTTTTTTTTTTACTTTGAGTGGTCTAAAAACATCACAAGCACAGGTGTTATTTTTAAAATTAAAAATAATTATAAATTATAAAGAAAAAGTTTTTAAATATTCCTGCTTATAATTGACTTAATTTTTTAAAAAAAATTAATGGAATTAGATATTGACATCATTTATTGTAAAAAATCGAACTACCTATCAAACTGGAGCAGTGTTTGTCTTGATATTTCAAGAGCACAATGTACAAATAATTAAAAAAACAAACCAACCCATACACATTTAAAACAAATTTTTTATCTTGCAATATAATAATAGCAGATGCAATTCAGGTAAAATGTGGATTTGGGGCAATAGAAAAAAATAAATTCAAGAAATTCACTGTCTTTTTTTGAGTATTACATCTGGAGGAATGAAAGTTTCGCCTGCCACAATTTGCTTTACCTTCTTTTGCATTTCTTCCCCTAAGTCAGGTGGCCCATAGTCCTACATATTCCTGTAAAACACTCCCAGCTGTATAACCAGTGACTCCATTTACTGTCTGTCCTCTGGGATTAAGGAGACCTTGTCTAATTCAAAGGGGTCCTCAAATTACATCTGTAAGGAGAAAGCCTGGCAGCGTTGGAGAGGAGGGTGCACGATAGTAACCCATGTGGACAATCCTTGCCTTGCCTGCCTTTCACTTTGTTTACAAAGTTAGTTTGCCTGAAATCGGGTTGCATATGCATATGCTCTGTCACATAAAGGCTGCTTCGTGTCTTCTTAGGTAGATCTTACTCCATCTACCTATATTAAATACACATTTATTACAACTGTTAATAGATGCATCAGCATTTCCTACAACTAAGAGTAAATGTCCTTCCTGATGGGTAAAGTTGGGAGTGACAGGCAGTAGCTCTGTGTTTACAGATTACTAGCAGGGAAGTGACTTCAACTTCCACTGCATTCATAGCAGGATGGCCAGAAACAGCCAGTGCTGTGCATCACCCCTGCATTATGGAGTATTTCACCTCCCCCTGGCATGGATGGGAAGCAAGCTAAAAGAGTGGGATTGGGCTGGGAATGCAGCATCACAACTTCTTCCAGTTTATGGAATATAGAATCACAGAAGCATAAAATCACTTAAGTTGCAAAAGATTTATAAGATCATTGAGGTCCACTGTAAACATATACATTTTAATTTCAACATTGTAATTATCCACCACTTTAACCTTGCTAAGACTTTGAGTATATAGTAGCATATAGTGTTGACATGGAGAGTGCCAGAACGAGTTATTTCTAATAGATCAACACTTTGCACATGTCCATATAGATGTAAGAAAGTGCAAGGCCAAAGAGCAAGCTTGGGATGTAAAATAGACCATTAACAGAGAAGCACATCCACTGAAAGATCATACCTTTATGAGGTGCATTTCGGTTAAGGTGATCAGGCAGAAAACTCAAAACCATGCTGCACGTAAAGTTTGTACGACCTGTGCCACTGAGAGGAAGTGAAAATGAGCAACATTTGAGAGCTGATTTAGAGGGAGAGCATTTAAAAATTAATATTTAAATAGATAGATGCTCTTTGAGGAAATTTATTTAATATATTTAATAACTGTAATGCCAGCCACATAAGTATCTGTTCTGCGATGGATTATTTTTTATAAATGTAGTTTAAAGAAAATCTTTTAAAATACAATTCTTTGCTTGACAATGTCCCACTAACTCTTTTAGCAACTTTGCAGACCATAGGGGATAAAATATTTTTGAATGCACTTCTAGCAGGATTCCCCACTGGTGCCGAGTTTGAAACTGGATTCCACACTTCCCAGAAGACATCCTGTGCTTCAGATAGACATCTATATTATGGAATCAATAACACTTGAACTACCATTTCCCACAGAAGCAAAAGTAAAACTTAGGCTATGCTTAACTAGATACCATGTGAGCAGTCACACTGGTAATGCTAGGGATAGCCCACAGTGCAGAGTTCATCATCCAGTTCACCAGGCTGTTGCCTTTTTGTGTCTCTGTCATGATACTTGATCTTTCCACAGCCAGAAATAAGTCTTTCCATCTAACCCTCCTAAATATCACTTCTGCCAGGAGTTCTGTACCTGTCTAATTTAACAATAATGGCCAATGAGCCTGACATTTCATATTGATAACAACAGTGAGTAAACCTAACACTGTAATTTTTTTTCCCCAAAAGTAGTTTTCCAAAGCTTCTTTATTAAAAAAAGGGATTAATGACATTGGGTAATCCAATATTTTTCTGGCACACTGTTAATTTCCTTTACCCAGTTATGTCAATTAAATGCAAGCCATTAGTGCAACTGTTCATTGTGTCCTAGTTGGGAATGTACTGATTTATAATGAAGATTATTTTTTTCAGGATTAAATGTAGTTTGGGATATATGGTTAGGAATCTGGACACTACACACATTTTTGTTTCACTTAGGCAACATACTCACTTTTTCTTCTCCCTGGGTGCTACAAATGCCTACAAATATACTATTAGATGATCTGGGATCTCTTCAGAGATACTTGAAGGTGAGGGTCAGGATCAGGCCTAGTTGTATTTCATTTTGAAAACAGCCCAGAGGATTCCTCTGAGGTTGTTCTCAGTGCATTTGAAATGGCTTGTTGTGAGAAACTCTCTTGCAACCCAGAGGTCTAGTTCATATGCAGAGCAACATGCTCCTCTAACTTGGTGTGTTGTTGCTCTGTGTGCATACAACATGATGCTGCATTACATAAAAAAGCCCATAAATATGGGAAAGTAGTTCTGTATTGGCACAAGCATGTATCTCAAAGCATGGGATGAAGGGAAGCCCAGGGAGTCTTGGAGTGCCTGCATACACGGACACTGGCATTCTGTCTGGTTTCTGAGTGAGTCCATTTTCAAAGCAGAGCCAAGAGCTGTAATTTCCATTTAGTAGGTCACAGTTGCTTTCCAGTGTAATTTTCAGGTTTACGGAACAGGCTTGAAGGTTTTATTTGAGCACACGTGACATAGTTGGAGTGTGTTTCAAAAATACCTTCCAAGAGCCAAAGCCACTAAAAACATTTGCAACAATCTGTAGTAAAATATAGGTATGTATCTGAGAACAGTTTGAAGCTTAATTCCCTTCTCAATTAACTTGGGTCACAGGCTTTATAACTGGTTAGGAACAAGGAATGCAGTCTCGTGGACACTAACAGTAAGAAAAATCACAGTTTGAAAAGATATTGAGTTGAAATCATCACATCCTTGGTGAGTCCCACCTAAAGAGAACATGAGTTCTGTGCCAAGACCTTCATCCTAATAGGTGAAGCCCTAACTCAGGGAAGAATCTGCAGGCTGAACAGCACAATCAATCTCCTCTCCATCAGCGAAACACTTCCCAAGAGGAGCAGCCATCCTCCCTGACTCCCACTACAGCCCTGGGAGAGTAGCTCTAGTGTGTCTGATGTGTCTGTGAGATGCAGCTGCTTCCTATCAGACCAAACATGTCCCAACTGCGGTGAAGAAAACTAGGCTTGGCTCCTTCACAAAAATACTCCATCACTCCATCATAGTGCACCACAGAGGGGACCAATTACTCCAGAGCGCTGGAGAAATTCCTCCTCTCCAATCAGCAAGGTAATTAATTTTAACTAACAGTCACACTCCTACAATTACATAATACTCAAGTATGTTTCAGAGGTGAAATTACTGTCAGCAATCAGCTATTATTCTTGCCATTTTGCATGAAAAGGAAGAGGAGTCACAGACTTAAACTTTGAGCCCAGTTCATCTTTGCTCCCTTTGTACAAGGAGCTGGCTACAAATGGCCTCTGGGATTCATTTTAAATCTTTTTTGAGGATCTGCAGAGAGAGCATAATTTTTCCAAACCTGAGGAACATTATATCCTCTGAAAACTGAAAAAAAAAAAAGATGAGGAAAGTGTGATGGGGGTATTAAGGCTAAGGCAATCCTATGTACCAGTCAATTTCCATCTCTGTGCAATGTCTGGAAGCAGAACTGCATAGATCTCTTGTTCTTCTGCTAATGAAGGATTGATTTTTCTTAGGTTCCACCTTAAACCTCTAATGGTCAACTTCACTCTCCAGTGTACTACACACTCTACATGCAGCTTTATTGTGTCCTGCTCCAGGTGTCTGAGCTCTTCCAAGTTTAGGTGCGTTTCAACCACGGGTGTTAAGAACAGTTGTTGATCATTAATAAGGAGGCATTTTAGAGCCAGGACTTCAATCTGGAGGCAGCTGCATATCAACAGGGAAGCTGTACTAACCTCTGCGTTTGCAGAAGTATGAGTCATGAGAGATGCAGGTGACATCAGTCCTACAGAAAGTTGGCTTGAAAATACGCATGTGAAAAAAAAATTAAAATGGATCTCTTCACTTGCAAAACCAGAAAAATTTGTACATTTCTTTTAATTTCTTTTTCCTTCAAAATGACCATATATAACAATTTTCCTGTGGAGAAGTGGTAAAATACTTGCACTGTTCTAAAATTGCTCACCACAAGTATTATTTGGCTCTTATTTTGTTCTTACTGAAAATGTGGCTTTTTCTCTGTGATAAAGCATGAATAGAATTAATTTGCAATCAGTCTTGTTTGCATTTTTGCCTGAGCAGAGCTTGACAAATGACTCTGAAATTTAATGATGCTATGGTTACCTTTATAACATCTGAACAAATCAGTTTCATCCCTTCCCCACTGCCAGGAAAAGAGAAAGCAAAACAAACAAAGCCACCTAAGGCTTTCTTCCCCTCCAGACTGGTGTGTAATCCCATAATACTTAAGACACTATATCCACAGTAAACTGCTGGGCTTTTAATAGAAGACTGCTTTAATGTCTTTTATAGAAAAATATTATGTATATGCTCAGAGGTTTTTGAGCCGTGCTTTTCAACTGATAAGTAGTTACTATACTATATACCTCATGGTATGGTAGATTTAATGTCTAATATTACAGACTTCTGTAATTGGCATTTGACTTATACAGAATCTCAAGCAGGCCAAAGCATTATTTTAAATTCTGTTTGAGCTTAATAATTGAGCCAATATTCAATCAGTGCCAAATTGTTTATGTATCTGCCTGAATAGCCATCCACTCTGATGCTGACACGTGTCCAACAAGCCAAATTTTACTCCTAAGAAATCACTAGAAGCAGGTAGCTATTTATAAATGTTGAATGCCAGAAAGAGCTTTTATGATCATTTAGTCCAAATTTCCATGCAGCCTATGATATTGAACTTAAGTGATTTCTACATCATGTGTTGATTAATTTTTTAACTATATCAAATCCTCCAGAAAGATGCATAATGTTATTACTCCACTAAATGGGAATAACAATTAAAAAAAGATTTGTGTTTCTTTGCAGACGTTGATTTCAGAAACAGATATTTTATCACTTGAGTACTGAATTCACAATAACAGTTATAACTCTCTTCCTTCCCACTTTTTTACACTATGTGTTCCTGGACAGTGTAAAAGTTTTCTAGATATAATTCAATGGGGAAAAAAATGTATATATTTTATCTCTTACTTTGATATTTTTTTATTTCTCCACTCCACCACTCCTAAAAAAAAAAAAAAAAAAAAAGGAAGGGAAACTACAACCATTAAAAATAGTTACTAATTTCCTATGGGTATTCTGTCTGAAGAAAGTGATACTGTGGAAAATATTCGAAGTCATGAAATGGGCTCACCTTCATAATAATTCAAAAGTAGACACTTTATACAGCACTCTATTTAATATAAGGACTACTTCAACATATACAGATAAACTGTGTGTATATCACGAGTGTGATATTTTAAAGTTAAGTCAGTGCCATGAAAGCCATTCAGTGCCACTGATAGCACTGAAGTCAATAGCCTAAATTTATCTGAGGCTCTGGTGCGGTTTGGACTGAGGCAATGAGAAGAGCATCATTGAAGAAATTCAAACTTGAGAAGATCTGAGATGTGACAGGCTACTCCAGAAACACAAGAAGCTCAAATAGTGTCCAAATTAAGTAACTGGAGACCTACTTTCTCTTCCTTCCTACAGTTTCACCCTCTTTTCTTTCTGGAAGCTCATGACAAACAGTGGCTATGTCTTTGAAGAAGGTTACATTTATATGTTTTACCAGGGCTTCTGTTCCTTTCTAGGTATAAGACCCTACTTAAGCACAGGTCTAGCTTCCCCACCTCCCAGAAGCCTTAATAGAATGTGCTGTGTTATACATACTTCCTTCATTCTCCCTTAGCTATGAAAACCATAGCCTCACAGGAGATAAATCCTGACTCTCTACAAAGAGAGTCTTCATGTGTCAGCCATGACAGCCACCATCCACAGCATCCACCTTTACTTTTTTCTTCCTAAAAGTGCTATTCAATAGGAGAAAACTCCTTGCATAGATTCCACCTTTTTGTCATCAACCCTGATGACTCCACCTCCTCTAATGGGAAGATTTTTCATCCACCTGTCTTGTCCAAAGGCCAGGACACCAAGGGGTTTTTACAGACTGAGGAATTGGTTCTTCCCACCTTTTCTCTCCATGGCATACAGCATCTGGGGTAGACAGGACAGACTACTGGCCTAGGCAGAATGGATCTTGCAAAATCATAGTGTCTCCCCTTTGGTGCTTTGTGACAATGTAATGATGCGTCCTTGTCTTCAGAAAGTGCACTCTTTCCACCTATAACTAATGAATGGAGGTTTCCCAGAAAGACTGGCTCAGAGGAGACAGGTCATCTCCTGGAAATACCTGTACTATGGAATAAGCCTCACCAGAGCATCTGTATGTGAAACACATCTTCCCCAAAACATGGTGCTTTGAGATGCCGATAGAAAGTTGAAAATCATGGCTTTTGAGTGCCAGTGTGGTTTCAAGGGCAGATGGGAAGCTGTCCATGGTTCATGGAAGCTGAGGACTTATCACAAGCAGAGAGTCCGCATGTGATCCAGGAAAAACCTGAGCTGAAAGTAGCTGTTGCCTGCAAGGCTGCCACTGGGATGTTGTGGTAAATAGCCTTTGCTCCTGCCTTTATTTTCACTCTTACTTAGGCCACCATTGATAGATATCAAAGTAGATGGACCCTCAGTCTGATGTATTCCAGGCTGTCCTGCACTCCTGTGTTGTGACCTCTCATGGAATAGCACATCAGACTAGGTAAGATGTAGGAAAAATGGAAGATTACATCAAGAAAGAGACAAGTCCAAACTAGGCACATATACTCTAAAAACTGAACAAATGTAGCGTTCCCGTTTTCTTCACAGAACTGTTTCAGCTTCCAATACTAATTCTGCTTTCAATATCTACGTCTCTTCTCTTTTGCCTGGTAAAGTTAACTGTCTCTGGATATTTTCAGCTATGTACTGGTCTCCAGATACGTGCGTACATCTTTGTGGGTAAGAAAGACATGGTCCAGTCCTGTGGAGGACCCTGAGTCCCAGCAGACCAGGAACTGCAAAGTGTGCATGAAAACACACACAACCCAAGGTCTTTCCCTTTACATGTCTTATGCATTTTGCAGGAAAAAAATAACTATTGTAATGATGATAATAACAACCAGTTTCATAGAGCAGGAAAAAAAACCCCCAAACTAGATTAATATAATAAGATACACCTGAATTTCAAACTCGTCAAACACGGATGTCTAGGGAAACAAAGCTTTCATAGGAGGCCATACCCAATGATGGGAACAGAAATATGGAGATATATAAAACAACAGAGGAAAAGCTCCATATTTTCCCTTTATTTCCTTCTGGGTTCTATTGAGTTTCTGCCTTGTTCCTTCCATTGCCTGAACAGAAGTGGGTCTTGACATCTTTTGGACAACTCGATCCAACCAATCCTACAGTCACATCTATCCAATGGCCCAGAATCAATGTACCTTACTTCAGCTAGGTCTGTAAGGCTGTATCTTAATGAAGGACAGTGACCACCTCCAAGATGTGTTCCACATTTTTTACTTCTACTGAACATGTGAAAAATGGATGCACAAAGAGAAGAATAGAGATGAATTACTCTGGTGATTGAACTCACCATTATACCAGTGTCTGCTGCCTTTGCAGTAGAACTTTTTTTCCCTAAAAAGGCCAACTTAGCTGTGTCTGACCAACGAAACTGATGCCTATGAGACAAAAAGGTTCTCATTTTGCCTTTTAATGGCATATCTTATAATTTGGTAGTCAAGAATGGTGCTGCTGGGATGGCTAACAAAGTGGTTCCATGCTACAGAACTGTACTGACAGGCTCCCCTGGGTGGAGAACTGTAAGCACACTGAAATCCTGTCCCTGAAGGTTATTTTTTCCTCTGCTGACCACCAATACACCCTTCCCAGCTCTCCCTGCCCAAGTGGAGACAGGCCTCCTGTCCACTGAACTAAGGATGGCTCTCACCATCTGCTGCAGCTTAAAACACTGACATGACTTGTGCTGTAATCCTTCGATCTGGTCACCACACAAGAGCTTGTGAAAGGACCTTTTTCTTTGAGGGGCATTTGTCACTGTCTCAAACAGAGGCACCAGGGTGTTTCACCATCATGATCATCTAAAAAAGCTTTACAGCTTCTGTTATGTGCTCTCAGAAGTGAATCAAAGTGAAAGAGTCCTTTCCTTCTAGTTCATCTTAGGAAAATAATATAAATAATTGTATACTAAAGGAACTCACTCTGTCCGTTGGTTGCTTAGCCAGCAAGCTTCCCACCACCACCACTACCCCCCTATTTGTCTGAATTCCATCATTTCTTAGTGTAATTACTTCTACCATTACTAATTGCCAAGCTTCAAGGACAATGTATTTATAATTGGACACTGGCCAAAACAACAAGTGTATCTAAACCTCTCAACTGTGTACCTATTGCCAGTTTTACTGCTGCTTAACCTCGAGGAATTCAGCTTTGTTTTGAAACAGTTCATTGTTTTGAGTCAGACTTACTTCTAATTCCCTTTCATCATTTAAGGGAAAGTTCTGCCAGCTCCATAGAGCTGGAGAACGGCACAATTATAATGGATGAATATATCTGATTTCCTCACTTATATGCACCTTTTCACTCATCATGTCCCAAATTTTATGCTCCACAAAGTTGAGGTGACCTAAATCTTTGCATTTAACAAAGTAAGGAGTAGGCATATAGATGAGAAAGGTTGGGGTGCTGTGACCAGTGAAATCAGTAGGGGCCCTTCTTCTTGATATGAATGGATGTCAGATTGGGCAATGAATAGAAGCAAGCATAGTTGTTTGAAAACCTATGTGTGTCATCAGGATGAACAGTGTGAAATACATACTCTGAGTGATAAGGAAGGCATACCAGTTCCCACCCAGTTTCCATTTTGTGTGAGAGCTTTAAATTCCACTGCTTTTAGTATAAATGGGCAATAGAAGACAAAGAAGAGATTAATGTCCCCATGAAAATACATGGACTGTTTATCCAACTTTGAAAGCAAAGGAAACTGCACACACAAATCCTTTCAAGGCTTTTTTTTTTTTTCAAGCCATGATGTATTGGTGCAATACGTCAGAGCAATTTCCCTGACAGAGGTTGATAATGATCTCTAAATATTTCTTCCCAAAGTCAGAGACAGGCCAGACCACCACACTTCAGGCCAGTTTGCTCTTCCTCACATACATCCAGTGTGAGATGGGACCTTTACTTCAATATGTCCCTTAAATATCTCCTTGAACCAACTGCCAAAGACATTAGTATGATCAGAATTTGGGTGAAGCTCACAGGGAAATAATGCTTAAATACATAAGTTTTCTGGCCCTCAAGGACAGCATGCCCTCAACAGCAAAGAGTTACTCCACTAACACGTTGCAGCAGCCCCATGTCCTTGCTTCTCTTCAAGGCCTTGGCTTCAATGGAGGACATCATGCTCGGGCAGCTGCTCGTGCCCACAGACCCATGACTGTACACAGAGGGATCTGCACAACCATGCCTGTGCTTTAATTGCTGTGCTTTCCTGGCATGATGGAAAAGTGATACGTGTTTTCCTGAGCACCTAGGAGAAACAAGTGTTACGCTTGACACTGTCTCAGTGTTATGGTAACCATCTCTGTGGCATCTAAATGGCTTCTAAGATTAAAATCTTCCTCACTTCAGAGCTCTTGGAACTGCGTGTTCTGTTTCCTTGTACTTTTGCTCACTGTGCACTTTATTTCAGACAGTATAGCTCAGTGGAACAGGTCAGATCACAAGAATAAAGAACATCAGTTGCTTTTTCTTTTAAAAAAATGGGAGAAATAACTTTTCTTTGGATGAGCAAATGAAGAATCTATCCTTGAAAAACATGAGACTTCCCCACTTCCAATATTCTTCTGAAATATGTTACAGTTGTAATATTTTAGGGACTGCAGTTGTACTCTTACTGACCTGTTTTACTAGTGACACTTGTTAATTCTCTGAGCCAACAGCTATGCAAGCTGACTGATTATGCTTATTGCAATTAATATTAACTATGCAAGTCTCAAAATCCTTTCTTATACCTATTGCTTTTGTGTAATAAGCATATCCAAACACTGCAATTTTTTTTGTATTAAAAAAATTTAATGCAACAGGAGGAGTGTTTATTATTCTGTGGTTATTCCTGAAGTGCATAGAAGAGAGCAACTGGAAATAACACTTTTCTCTACTTTCATACATTTTATAAATGTGTTTGTTACCACTGGCTTGGCTTAAGTATGATCAAATTGATAGTGAGGGAGAATCATGTAGTGGCAGGACCAGAATGTGAATACAGAGTGCGTGATTTTCCCTTGATGCCCCTAAATGCTGCTCCTAAAAGATAGCGATGAAAGAAGAAAATGCACAAAGGTAGGAAAATGTTGAGAGAGAAGAAACTGTGCCCATGACCTCAACCTACAAAAGAAAGTCTCAGTGCCAGATAATGCTAGAAAGTTTACCAGTAGTTTGATCTGGGCTGTAAATATACACCTTTGACTAACACCACTATTCCAGTTTACAATAACAACAGCAATGACAACAAGTAACCCAAAACAAAGCCAACATTATTAATGTAGCTTTGCCAGCAAAAGGAACTTTTTGGCACCTCACTTTACCCAGTCCAAAAACATGCCCCATTGGCTGAAAAAATCTCCTCATGCCATGCTCTCTATTCCTCCCAGGGAGCTGATAGTACAGCTAAGTAGGCTAATCATGGGAGAACAACTCCAAAGCACAGGAAAGCTTTGTACATGGCTTATATGAAATGGCACCGTGGAGAGTGATGATTAGTGACAGAATTGGGGGTGGGGCAAGGGAAGGGAGGAAGGGATGTGGGGTGAGATGGGAGAAAAGAGCTTTACATGTTTTTTTCTAAAGTAAACTGATTGTGGTTCTAATTTAATTAGCTGATACTGGGGTTAATTCAAGTTTTAATTAGCAAAATGTTCCTACTAATTATAATTTATATTACCATGGAAGGCTGTTAATCAGTGTAATTGGCAGTGTTATTAATGTCCATGACTGCTATGGAAAATGCTTTCCATGGCTAATGGGAGTATGCTCTCCTTGAAAATGCCAATCCATTATCTTCTGACTCCCTTCCCCATTGTCGTGGCAGCATTGTCCAAGTTTCCTTGTCTCTCCTCATCTTGAAGGCTGGGTTACCTCATGCATCAGCAACGTGAGAACCAAGACACTGAGAACCAAGATACTGGGTAGGTGACAAAGCGGGGCTGTGAAGAGGTGGTTGGCAAGCAGTACCTCTGCCAGCACAATCGAAAGGCAGACCTAGTCCCATTCTCACAGCAAGGCAAAACACCATAATGTTTTTTTCTCCAGCTGAGACTCAGTTGTCTTACAAACTCCTGAAGATTTTTTTTTTTCTGCATCTGTAGTTGCCTGTTTACCCACAATCTGCTTTCAAAATCATCTGTGTAAGGCTGACTTTCCCTCAGACTGTTGCACTCCCAAGAGTTTGTGATGATTTGCACATTTCTGGTTTGCTAAGACCCACAATGCCTGGAACATGCTTCCCCCTTGCTGTATTTAGATCAGTCCTTTCATAAAAGTCAAAGAATGTAGAAACATAAATAGCACTGTCCCTCCAGGGAGCAGTAGTGCAGCCAAATATATTTCTCAAACCAAATATTTAATTGATGATCTCTGTAGAAATTAACTAAAATATCCCCAAACACACATAAAATATCACAAAATACAAAATGCAAACATACAGGTTTCAAATTTTAACAGAATTACAGCCCCTACTGTCTACCTCATGCTAAAAGTGAATGCTTGAGGAGATAGTAACTACTATATCTACAAATCTTTAATTTTTTTCCCTTATTGTTTATAATACAGTCCTGATGACTTGAACCAGCCTATTGAACAGAGGAGTGGAGTTTTTTTGGTTTAATCCTTTTTCTGGTTTAATCCTTGATTCTGAGTCTTATTCAATTCTTGCTGCCAACAAATATTTGCATACTTACTTCTGTGGAAATTTTTTATTTAGAAATCTGAGTCAAGCTCTAAATGCAGATTCCTGCAGCTCTTTATTCCTCTATCTGTCTAATAAGCACCTTTGAGCTGAAGACAAAATAAAGTAAAACACAGCCAGAAAGCATTCCAGTCTTCTGATTGGTAGAGTAAACTTAGCTTCAGAAATCTGGAAGTTGAACCGGGTTAAAATCTGCATCTTGACTGTAAATCTCACAAAAGGAAGAAGGAATCAAATATCAGGCATTCTGGTAATGGAAAAGAAGACTTCAGATCGTCATTCTGCCAAAGGGTATCTTTGCAAAAATCCCAAACATAGGAATGACATTAAGTTTTAACAGCAGCAAGGTATCACTGGGCAAGAAAATAATAAGCTAAATTGCTTTCTCTTGGGATTACCCAGTGTTAACTGGAATGTAGTTTCTCATGGAGTTTCCTGTAAGAATACATTTTGTTCTTTACATGTTTTCCCTTTACATTATTCCATTGCATTTACTGTGAATAGTATGGAGTATCTCAGCCTTTCCACTATAAAAACTTTGTCTCCAAAATATACTCCTGGTGCCTAAGTGTGTGCTCCAGCCAGTATCTTGGCAGCAGATTTGGAAGCTATGGGTGGGGACTTTTGCAGAGAGTGAATTAAAGAAAAGAAATTTTTTTAAAAAATTTCTGACTGTTTTCTCTTTTTAGTCAAAATAACTGAGAAATTTACAAAACAGATGCCCTACTAGTGTAAATCAGAAGATCTCTTTCAGTCATAACTAGAAGGAGGTCTGACCCTGCATTGTTTAAGTTTTGTTGACTTCTATTGCCAAAACTCCTGTTTTGCAGGTAACTTACTACAGCTCCTACAATTGACTTGTTCAGAGGAAGAAGTAGGTAGGTTGTGATTCCACAGAAGCTATGTTTTAATAGGGGAAAACCTCAGTCATCAGCTTTAGTAATCTTTTAATTAGAACACATTTGTTTTCTATGAAAACTTAGAGAAACAACTATTTTTTTATGAAATAGAACTGAATTCTCCTCAAAGTGACCATTTCACATTATAAGTTAATATGCCTCAGAAATAATAGCTTGGATTCCTCCTCAGAGAGTTTTCATACTCTTCTTGTAATGGGGTGCTAAAGCCTAGTTAGAAAGACTGACAGAGTGTGAACAGAAACAAAACAAAAAAAATAAACAAAATAAACAAGGGCCCTTTTCAAAAAGAATGAGTCTAAACTCAAAGGGTTTTCAATATAATTCCTATTAAAATTCTCATTTGTCAATCAAGATACCTCCTAGGCTCCTAAGATTTTTGGTTTGTTTTTCTTTTCTGATCAATAGCTTGAAAGCAAGTTTCATCATTTTATATTGGACATACCACTGAGATCACCATGCAGTGACAATAAACACAGTCCTCTTTGTGCATAATCCAGTGAGCATCTGGGATTCATCTGGAATCTGTAGTTTGCATCAGGAGGTAACGGTGGTCCCTCCACACGACTCTAGTTTGGTCAGCATTTTGTTTTCATTTAAGTTGTACATGTCAACATCTGTCATTTCTTTAATCACCAGATGAAGAATTCAATTACTGTTTCATAAATGAACACTGGCAAATAATTTTCTTTTGGGCACAGCAAGAAAAGAGGGGAAGCAAAGGCTGATGCATCTCCTTGCCTGCAGAACAATGCAGCACAGCCTTGTAGGGGTTTGTAATAAACCATGTGGAAGGAGTTTGTGAACTGTGCTTCAGAGTCAGGGATGGTAATAGCCTCGCCACATGGCAGTAGTGACTAACAGGAGACATTAGAGCCTTAGGGTTGAAAAGCCTTCTGCATATGCTTTGCAACTGTCCCAGGTTGTGATCATTACCCTCTGCTTCTGGGTGAGCGGATGGGCTATAAACTAAACAGAAGGCCCATTAAATCATCATACATGTGTGCTGCAGGGTAGATTAAAGTCACAAGCCCCAGTACTCACACAGTGGGAATCTTCTTAAGTCAATGCACAAAATCAAGAACATATCTGATCGTAGTACAGAATTCTTAGGGAGAATGCTTCCCTTCTTCATTATCTGTATATTTCTTTATATGAGAAGCTACTTTGGATATCAAATACTGTGAGACCTTCTTATTTTTAACTAATGCTGCTGTTTTCTGAAGAGGAACAAAGACTCACTGCAAACTGACTTCTAACTTATTCTCTGAAGCCACACAAGTCCAAATAGCTTAACAGCACGTAAGGGTCTCCTACTACAAGTTAATAGAGGTATAGTGAAGCTAAAACTGACATCAGGGAAACTCATACAGAATCTAACCCTTTGCTTCTACTTGGTGTCCTGTGCAGGTATGTACCAGGTGTAGTTAGGTAGGCCATTGGAGTCAATGTCAAAGGGGAACGGTTCTCCCTTCACTCGGTGTGGAAATCCCAGCACTC
Organism: Corapipo altera; assembly: GCF_003945725.1. Classification (NCBI taxonomy): domain Eukaryota; kingdom Metazoa; phylum Chordata; class Aves; order Passeriformes; family Pipridae; genus Corapipo; species Corapipo altera. The sequence continues at coordinate 5,650,824 of NW_020884907.1, forward strand.
ACAGCAAATCCTGGCTGTAAAATGACAAGCACACCAAAGCCTTGTTCTTGAGGTCTCATGTTCTTTAATGGAAATAATGCACCGCACTGCTCCTTCTTAAAGTAAGTCCATTTTTCTGTCTCTCTCTTGGGCTTTCACATGTTTAAGAGCGCATGTAATTCATTCAGGTATTGTTTAAAAAAATAAAGTAAACAGTTAATTCTTCCAGTTTCCATGTCTTTACAGAAGTTCCAAATTCAGCAGAATGTTTTCTGAAACACTGCCTTTCAGAGTAAGCTAAGTTGCTAAGCCATTTTATGTTGAAAATACATCAGTAGTACCGCTTTCCTAAATTGTCATTGAAAAAAAAAACCTCCATCGTTGCAAGGCAGGTTAAAGACATAATTATATGATAAAATATGCAAGTTCTAACTGTGTATGAACAGGAACACAGAGTGCTCTGTACAAATAATGTAGAAATTATGTCAAATGAAAACACCCAATATGTGTAACAAGGCAACTAAGACAATGAAGACTGTCATGAATCACTGCAAATCAAAGTTGTTAAGGTGCATCAGTGAAGCACCTTTTTGGCAAAGCTACACTGTTATTCCCGATGGTTTTACTGGGGTCTAGACACTGTTATGCCAATCTATTGGTGTGAAGTAAGTAGACACAAAAGCAGTTCTTGAGCCACCTCAAAATGCAATGATCTGGGAGGTTGCTTGGGCTTGAGAGGATGTGCATACAGGAAAAGAGCACAGAAAATGAGGTTACTGCACCAGAAGTGGCATGTGCTTTACAGTTTTGGTGAGCTGTCCCTTGAATTTCTCAGTTCTTTTTCATTTATTTCATTTTTCTTTCTGAAGGATCAGAAAATAGGGCATAGGACGAGAGGCTGCAACAGAAGCTGAAAGTGGCTCCTAGTGCTGCGTCAGACATCACCAACCTTAGCAGAGGCTGCAGGTATCTGCAGGTCAAGTGTTTCCTCCTCTCCTATTGCTGTGCAATGCTACGGGCTCAAACTGAGTTTGTATATGCAAGTGCTGATCCTTCCAGCATGATGGATTCAGAGGCAATGCAGGAATTTGCTGAGTTGTCCCAGCCAATATTGGTACTAGAAAGTGCCACGGGGCCTTTAGAGGTCAGGACTCTTGTTCATCATCCTTTCTTTCATGAGTCCATGCTGAAAAGTATTACAGAAGAAAAAAAACCCAGAAGAACAAACAGAAATAGAACAGAAAATAAAAGAGTGATATTAAATGATATTTAATTTAAATAAATTCAATTAAAATAGGGCTATTTTTCTTATTATTATTCTGAGGGAAAATCAATTCAGACACTATGGCCATTCTGCACTGATACCACACTTTACTTCTGAGTGGTGCTGTATAGTAATGCCGTTCCCTGTATTTTTCACAGCATTTCATTAACCCAGTTGTCATTCCAGCAATGAAAGTATGCATTATTGTTATTTGTGAAGCAAAAGCTCTTCAGGGTGGCAAAATTGCAATTATCTCTGTAATTCTCTGCCAGTTCAGAAGTTTTGGGTAGTAATTTACATGTTTCTACTTCTGCTTTGAATCAGCTGTATTTTCAACCCTTGGCATACTGTGTGGCAGAATAGCAAAAGTTTGTTATTATTATCAGGATCAGATGCTCCCTCTGCTAAAATAATTCCAAATGAGAAACTGCAATACTATGTGGTTCTTTTATATTCTGGTATTTATTACCTGCTCTGAAAAAGTGTACATGTAAAGAAATGGGTTATAAAAAGTCTGCAATTTTTTTTTTTTTTTTGAGATTTAGATTATATTCTCATTCCTCAGTTGAAGAAAATAAGGAAATAACTTTGTTCAGAGATAAGACATGTTCCCACTCCACCACGCTGTTGGTGCTTTTGCAGGTAGGTCTTTAAATCACTGCTCCAAAGCTCGAACGAGTTTACTTCTCCTTTGTACCATGGGGGTTCTGTGGGCAAATGGGGAAGAGGAAGGAGTATTTGTCATTTGGTATCGCAGGAAAAGTTCTTTCAGTCTGAAATTTGGAGTCGGTTATCATTTTCACCCTCGCACAGCCAAACCTCCCCTGTAAGGAGCCAAGTGGGGGCAGGGAGCCTGGTGACACAGTAAAATGGAAAAAAAAAAGTAGACTATTTTAAAAAAGGACAATGTAAAAAAAGGCACAAGGGTGTTCTGTCTTTTCTACCGTCATGGAATTCTCCCCTCCAGGAAAGGACACAATGTTTTCTTTTCATGCTTTGTACAGCTGACTTTCTTCAAAATGCATTGGGCAAATTCTGCTTCCCTGAGTAGCCATCAGCGCAGTGAAAACCAATGGCATAGGATTTCTGCTATGATAACATTTAATATTTACCATTGAAGCGTGGAGCTGGGTTTGTTCCAGACCTTTTAAAGAATATAGATCTTAAAGAATCAAAGGTCATTAGAACTGCAATAATTTTTAGGGAGCTCACAGATTTAAAGGGAATGAAAATTGAAAATAAGTAGTTATAAGATGACTTTCAGGCACGATACTTACAAGATAGAAAGAAGGAATATTTGTAAACAATCATCTTCTTGACAGAACAATTGGCATTTTCTTTGCTATTAATCCTGGAACTGGCAGGGATTATGTGGCTTGTGGGGTGTGTGTACAATGCTTTGCCACCCCTTCTGAAGTCTCCTCTACAACTCAATCAGTTTCCAGAGAAGTGAGTGTGAAGCTAAAAATTCAAATTCAGACTTCACAGCAGCATCTCTTAAAGGAGAGGCATGGGCAAAGAATAAACAAACTGTGAAAGGTACATTTTCTCTCATAAGGAGCACATCCATTCAGTCTGCTGAGTTCAATGCAAGGAAACAAATTAATGCTGAAATCCAAGGGCCAGGTCTTAACCACATAAACCATTTTCCAGGGTTACTCCTGTTTCAAGACAAGGGGCTAATAAATTAAAATTGCTGTCCACACTTAATGCTACAGATCCAAAGCAATGTTTGCATGCTTTGGAAAATATAAGTCAAATCCTGAATTTTTAAATTTTGATAGCAGCTATTTCTTGGACCAAAATTCAAGTGTATGTATCAAGCTGAGCTCTCACCAAGTCAGTGCAAGAAGGGAGTATTAGTAAGACTGTGTTAAAATCAAGTGCTTGGTCTGGCATCACATCTTTTCCATAGCTTAAACCAAATGACTGCATATGCGCTAGAGGAGTTTTGTCTGTGTAAGTCACTGATGGGGAAGCAGAAGATTATCTGACAAAATGGATTTAACCATATTTTATCACAGTTTTGTTTTGACTGTTTTTCAGAGGACACAAAGTTATAACTCAGGAGACCTAACTTCCACAATATTCACACACTAAATTGTACAGGAGCGCAAGGTACTTTTGCTAAAATGACAACAAAATTTCCAGCATTTAAAGTTGTATACCTTCTTTTGCTGGAAAATTCAAACTTCAAGAGAGAAACTTCATGCCCAGTCTTTCTGGACATGAACTGAAAAGGGGAAAATCCCAAGAGAAAACTAAACATTGCAGATTTAAACAAAGCTGGATTTTCAAAAGCATACATTCAAAAAGAAAGCTTAAAAAATTCTATTCTTTTTTCCCCCCAAGTTTGATCAACTTTTTTCAAGATTTTAGGTGGAAAGTACAGGTAAATCAGCCTTGCCAGGATTAGGATCAAGACGGTCTTTGACCCATTTGTCTCCAACCAGACGCAATGTATTTTATTATAGGACCCTGTCAGTGTTTAGTCTCATTAGCCACAAGAAGCATTGCTTGTGTCTGCTCTGCAGATTGCTTGGTTTAAAAGAGAATGATGTAATGCAGCATAGGAACAACCAGCTCCTTTCCCTGCAGTAATTTTACCCTTTCCCTGTAAGAGATAATCTGTCCTCATCACCACCAACACTGGTTTGTGCCTTTTATTTTGTTTGCCTTGATGTCTCCCTGGAAAAGCTGGTTCAATTTCAGGACTGGGACCAGAGCAGTCAGTTTCCAAAGTGACATCTCAGCTAAGCAGGAAATGGAGCCAGTTCAACATCTGGCTTTTATTTGAGAGCAGCTTTGCATCTGAATGTTGAGCTCAGAGAGTGGAGACAGCACCAGCACTTTGATCTGCCACTGCTTAATTTTGCTTCGATTACTGAGGTCACCATTAATGTCAGGGGGAATACAACAACAGCCTTACTAAGGGCTTCCTGACTGAAATTTCTCTATCTTTACTGGACTTGCTGGCTACTGAACCGTGGTAATGATGTATTTCTGTGGCTGGTATGAAGATGCCTGAAGTAGTTTCCCTAAGAGCTGAAGATATAGTTAAATGGCTAAAATTAAGACTGCCGAGCTACACTATCTTCTTCCAGGAGGGTTCTGTATGCACAGAGCTGTGGAGGGTGCTGGAATGCTTATCAGCAGATGTGGGATCCAGCTTATTTCTCACCTTGGTGCAGATCTTCTTCATCCTGATGGGTACAAGTCAACCCTCTTTTAAAATTGAGTGAATGAATGGTGCTTTGGGGCCAGTTCTTTAGCTGAAATAAACTGGCTGCTTTCAGCACAAGCAAATCTATAATTAATATCTGTCGATGGTGAATACGGATAGCAAGAATGGCTTTGCCATAAGCACTTTAAGCACTGGTACACTGCCTTTTTTTCTAGCATTTATGTACTCTAATTACTACTGCTCAATCACATTTAGAGACCCTTGTCTTGTCTTAGAAAATTTAACTCTGGAGGACTTTTTTTTTCTTTGCCCAATAGAAAGCAAATTGATAACTTGATTTTTCTTATCGTTAGCTATTTTTATTTACTTAAATTGCTCTGAAACATGTATACATACAAATCCTGAAAGTTATCTGCTAGTCACAAAAGAAATGTTTGATCAAAATATAAACATGTATATAGCATACTTCTTTAATCACTGACCTGAGTGCTTCTGATTTTAAAATGGGTGAGAAATTACTCTCTCAGGAGCAAAGTGGCTGTCAAGAATGGTTGAGGATGTTGGCAGTACAAATCACAGAATCACAGAATCATTTAGGTTGGAAAAGACCCTTAAGATCATCAAGTCCAACAGTAAATGTGATGTGGCCCGTACCTCTCAGTATCACAGCACAACCTCTGGCCATGGAGGAGCATTTCCTGGATTTCACATGAGGAGGAGGAGGAGGCAAGTGGGGAGCCTTTAGAAGAATTTTCCTTAGGTGAGGGATGGTCTTTGGACCATAAAAATTCCTAGTCTGATGGTGTACTAGGTCCTGGGAGCTGAGCAGGACCATTGACTTCCACTGGGTTACAGCACAGAGCAGACCAGTGAATAAGCATAACCAGTCCCTTGGTTTCAGGAACTATCAGGACTTCATGTGGAGACTTTCTTAGGCGGGCTGAGGAGGGTGGGTCCCTGCTTCCCTTTTTAGACAGTGCTTCTGTGTGCAGATGGAGCCAGAGCCATCACTTTTATATTGTGATGCAATGCTAGCTGTTACCAAAAACAAACACTGAAAGGCTAGGAAATTAATAGTTAAGAGCATTACAAATCTTAAGAGAGACTTTATAGAAGCATTTTGCTTTTATTGAGTAGTAAAGAAGCATAGGTTTCATCATAGCACACATGAACAACGGAGAGCAAGAAAGAATGGCTTATCAAATTATTAAACTATAGGAGAATAAATGTTTTGGCCAAAATAAAATATTAATTTTTAGTTTATTATTTAGATTTATATAGCAGTTTAATGAAGACATCTAACCCAGTGCTCAAGGCACTTTTGCCTCATATTAAGGAGGAAAAGAAGTAAACACAGCTGTCCTCCTTAAAACTAAAATAAAACCATCATCAGTCCCCTGTTTTAACAGCAGCTTAAATTTGAGCAGCAACTTGAGTGCTTTTCTGGGTCCATGACAGAATTGAAGTGCTGATTTTCCAGCTTGAGCAATGCTTATCTATTTTAAAACTATTCTTTGAAAACGATTTACTGCAGTCACAGTCTTTATGTTTCTTTAAAAAAAAAAAGTATTTTTCATATCCGGATGCAGAGAAATATTTCATTCTATATATTATCTTTGGAGCTGTTTTCATCTTATTTTATTGATTTATAAATTTTTTGCCCTCTTGCAGGATGATAAACATCCAGTAGCTTGTTTCCACTTGCAACAAGGACATGTTTGTGAGTGCACAAACTCACATCATCCAGGAAAAGCTTGTTCAGTCACTTGCACCTAATCAAGAAACAGAGCTAAATGTAACAAAACAAAATGGAGTGGAGGGTAAAGTCAAGTTGAGGCTTTAACTGGCAGGCAAACCAAAGAGGATTTTGGAATGGTTTCAGAAAGTTTCCGTTAAGAAACAACAGCAAGAACAGAAAGATTGTTCACCAACAATTTTTAAAAGCAACAGTGTAAAAACGGATGGCCCTCATAAATAATGGAGAAGGATTTGTGCAAAGCGAGATTTAACCAATAATCTCACACCAAAATTGCTGTGTAGAAAGAGAGGCAAAACATTCAAGAGTATCTCACTCTTGCAAACTTCCAGCTAAGGTGATTTAGCAGCAGTGTAACTGTCTCACAGTGGCTGGGAGCTGCCGCCAGACGTTCAATACTGTATATTTTTTCTTCATGTAACTGAGAGGGAAAGGTTAGACAGAGACAAGGTTTATAAAAAGCAGACTTTGCTCCAAATATTTTGTTTAACCATCATAAAATATCCCGAGCCTCAGTGCAGAATTCAAGGGCTGGAGAAAAGAGAACATATGATGGATATTTGCCTGACATCAGTACATTTATTCTGCCTTAATTAGGTAACAAAAAAGTTTTTATTGGATGCAACATAACAGTAACTGCTGCTTTATCAACATGGACGATCAGTGTGGTATAACAGAATACTCCAGGCTTTTCAGAGCTGAAGTAATGTTGTTATATGTGACTGGTTTGTAGCTTGTCATACACAGAAAAAGTTACTTGGTTCTTTTATTGCCTCACAGTCCATGGTGTTTGGCCATAGCAATATGCTATCATCAGCTTTAGTACTTAGGCAAGAAAAGTCACCATAAGCATTAGTCAAAAACTGGGGGGAATAATGAAGTTATTTTCAGTCTACAGTTTTTTAGAAAGAGATGTTGACGGGTTTTTTTCCCCAATAAAAACCACAAAAGGGCCTCAGTCGTTGTTGTTGGGATGCCTCTGGTGCATCTCTTATGCAGAAAATTAGGAGAGAGAAGACTACATTATGTGTTCAACTTTGGCTTACCTTCTGGTGTATACAGATGGAGATTTTTGGTATTTTTCCTTTTGGGATGGGTATTTCTGACCCCACACTGAAAATTTTCTTTAGCAAAATACTTGAAATTACAGCTTTTTTTTTTTTCTTGAGGCCCTTGCCTATCCAGAAACAGTTAATTTACAGCACTCAGGTAAAGAAAGATTGCTGTTGCATTATTTTTTCATGAAAATGGTATTATGGTAATATCTAGAGAATGAAGCAAAATTAAATTAAGTCAATGAATTTTCCCCAAAGTCTCTGCTGTATAAATGCTCAGTTAGTGAGGCTGTGGAAGGATTGCCCAATAGATGAAGAGTGCCAGGGAGAGAGGAGAAATAAAGCAGAGATTGCAAAGGAATCTAGGACTTCTCTAGTCCTCAAACTTGTCATACAGGAGAGCAAGTAGGCCACCATAATGTTTAGATTACACACCTAAAACATTCTGCTGTGCTCCTGCCATTTAAGAATAAACCTTTCACAGCTGTATTGGTCATCTAGGTTGCTGCCCTCAGAGAAAGACTCGCAGAACTTTAACCCATGTAAGCTTTTCAGTATGGCAAGGAGCCCACTTCAAACCTGGGGAATGTAAGGACTCCTCCTATAAACTATGAACAGGTGATGTCCAACACTTCATCCACCTGCACTGCAAGGGACTAGACACAGTGGGACTTGAAAAGTGGGAGAGAAAACATCCCTTCCTTTATAAACCACTTCATACTTGTAAGTTAGTGTCTAAAAAGCAAAATGGTGCCTTAGGGCTCTTATTAATGAGAACTAATCTCCATCTTCTGGAGCTCACACTCTGTTCATAGCGTAGCAGGAACAGTGCATGAACAATGAGGCCTCCAGACACCATCTCAATGTCAACAACCATACCTGCAGCCCCAGGCAGCCAGCTCATGGGCAGAGCAACCTCCAAGACCTCTCTGACATGGAGATCCCCTTCCAGAACATACAGTGGTTACTGCAGGAAACCTGTCTCCAAGGACTGGAGCCTCAAAACACTTGTCAAAGCCCTGCACAACATCAGGCCCATGGAAAATGACCAAAAATACAGTTGTGCAGTGCTATAGACAGATAGAAAGGGCGCTTTGCCAATGTTCCTGCAGCAGTAGACGATTTTTTGAGTACATGGGTTGTGTCCTGTCCTTTTTTGAAGCACAAGATCAAAAAAAACCAGACAGTAGTCCTTGCTAAATTAAGGGAGGAGGGGGATATCTCCTAGTCTCAAAACAGTCTGTCAGCCTAATCCTAAATGTGTTGAGGAAGACGTGTCGAGAAGCTACCTAAGAAATCTTTCTCTCTACCCTGCAGTAGGATCTTATACTCCTCCTCTCTCAGTGACTGTTCACTGTGCTGCAGAGGAAGAAAAAAAATCTCTTCTTATCCAGAAGCCAGGATCTGTGAGGCAGGAGAGGAAAGAGTGATTTGGGAGAAAGGAAGGAGAGGGAAAAGCGAAGACAGTTCTCTGGCACTTCATAGCAGAAAGTGGAAGGAGCTGTGCTTTGTTGCAAACCTTCAGCTTTTGCCCCTTCCTTTTCATACTTTTCTCTACAGCAAGTGAAAGCTGTGCCTTGTTTATTTTTGCTGGTCTGACTTATAAGGAGATGGCATATAGATGTGTTTAAGCCAGAAGGAAGGATTTAAGGGCTTAGATACACTAAGAAACTATATATGGTAAAGGCTGAAGGATTTTTCAAGCCATTTTTAATATCTCGTTTGTTCTCATTATAACTAGTAGTAGTAATAGTATTTACTATCAGATATATGTATATATAGTGTCAGACTAAATATAGTATTGCATTTGTATACAAATAGGCTGGTGCTTTTTACTGGTAAGGCTTTGGTAAGGAGGAGGCCCTTGGGCTGCAAGGTCAGGTGAATGCAGCAGGTCAAAAGGGTACCAGTACATGATATGAACCCACCACTGCAACACCTACATGGCAACTTAGACTAAACACTCCAAGATGGAAAAGCAAATGAAAGTGACAGAAAGAGAGTCTTGAAATTATTTGACTTAGAGAAACATTTTCCATTTTGGGAACAAAGCTTTCTAGACTTAGCTGCAGCCTTTAAAGATATGCTATCTCAGAAGATTTTCTTCCTCTCCAATTTTTCATAGCAGTAATGATGTGCATGGGCAGGGGGAAGGAATGTGATAAAAGAAAAATGGCACTCAATTTGCCCTAAGGAAGGAATTTGATTATAAAGTAATGAAAGGAACATTACCCCTGAGCGATTTGCAGGCAAATTTTGCAGATTAGCATTATTCCCTGTGAAAATGTTAGTGATTTTGTGCCTAAGACTACAATAGTTGGAAAGAGAGAGATATACTTTCATGGGCTGCTCTTGCAACTTTTTAAGCCTAGAAATCTTCAAATTTATGAGGAGCTACCTGCTTTTTATTTCATTTTTTTTCATCCTGCTTATGTTTGGAAGTAAGAGTAGGAGAGTGCATTCCCAAGGATAACACCCAAAGCAATAAATGGAAGTGGAAAAGGGAAAAAAATAAGATAAACCCTTATCGTATTGGGAGTCTAGTGTTTCACAGCTTGCATGCATTTCAACAGCCTTATTCCACCTTTAGCCTTCACCTTACAGCTCAGTTTACCATCCCCTCCACCCACAAAGCCCATAAGATTGAAGCTTTTATTTCCCGTTATAACATTTTCCTGTGTTGCCCATGCCAGTGGTTTCTTCTTCTCTGTGACGCTTCTATCTTTGGATGTTATTCAATGAATGAATCTGGTAATCATTAAAATCATACATCCGTTGTCATAGGACCTACATAGTGTGTGGTGAGAATTGGTGTGCTTCAAGCAGCTTGCTGCCTACTAAGACGAGCAAAGATGGTACGAGGGGAAAAGACATTCTGGTGTGTTCAACTGAAAGTGCACAATTGTTAAGAATACAGCTCAGGATCATTCGGAAAATTACAGCAGGGCCAGAAATGGAATTCATGTTTCCTTATTTTTTACTAGAGACCTTCTCCATGTTAGCAATTTTCCATAAGCTGCCTTACAAAACAAATGAAATGTGTAATTCAAAAATACTGCAGGAACCAGATATTTAGGAAATGTCTCCATGTGAATGACTTTTTTTTTCCTTGAAATACAGCAAGAAATATTAAATTATACAGAGGTCATTAAACCTATTATATACAGGCCTCTTCTATAAGGTTGAAACCACTTCTTCTGTATCCGTTACTTAGAAAGACATGGTTATATGATTTTATACTTACCAATTTGTGATTTATTTCCAGAACGCTTCAGTATCTTTCAAAATAGAATAGGATAGTAATAGACCTTCTTTATGGCCACTTAGTGTATTTTACTCTTAAGAAAAAGAAAAATTACTGATTTGATAGTGAGCTATGAGGCTATTAATTTTGAAAGGCTGAAAAGTGACTCTGCAGCAATTTTGACCTTTCCTGCCATACAGACAGCAGGAGAATAGAACCAATTCTTAGTTACTGGCAAAACAAGGATCTGCTTCACTACATGTTTAAAGAAAACAGTTACAGAATAAATATCCAAGAATTACAGTAGGCAGCCAATCTCCACTTAACATCATAAAATAAGTTGAGTTTCATAAGGCTGACTGCTTTCATGGTATACTGAGTTGACATTTACAGTTCCCACTTCTGTAAAGAAACTTGCCTTCCTGGCTACATTATCGTCATGCACCCACATAATCTGGTAAACTTTGCTTTTGTTTAAAAGATAAAGGTCTTTCCCTGATCTCAAGACTTCCTGGTCAAAGAATCCTGGTCAAGGAAAGAACTAACCTTGTCCCTCTCAACATGCTACGCTTATTCAGATTGATGCTTCAGAAACTGGTCAAAATTTATTGCCAACCTAGTTAGATCAACTTGTGTTCTGGCAGGAGGGTAAATGCATATGTGTTTTTAATTAATCCCCTGCCTAAATCAAGGGAAAGGATATTGCATTTTTCAGCAAAATTGCTCCACGCAGTGCTGACTGCACATATTTAACAATCCTTACTCTTATAACTGAGAAAAGCCAATGGAAAGCTTCTAAACCTCATGCAGGTTTTGCCTGGCCCTGTTTGCACTCTCCTCTACCTCGTACAAGGCTGATGCTCTTGAGCTGGCAACCCCAGGAGGAGATCAATACTTCCAGTCCCGGTAGCAGAGTCTTGTCCAGTGAGAAATTTGCATTTATGGGGCATGTTCCCCTAGGTATGACCCCAGTGCAATCCAGCGCTTAACATTAACCGTCATGAATAATCCCATCTCTTCTTGTCAAAGGCATCAAGCATGTGCTTAATTTTCAAGTAAGCCCTTCATAGGAAACTTGGTATGAATTAAAGCATGTCATTGAAATGCTCATTTTTGGCAGAATGTATACATTATTTTTTCTTCTTTTTTGGTCTGTGTTTTCTGTCTGGCTTTTCAGTAAACAGGTCAGTCCTATTCCTTTTTTCCTTTTTCTTTTCTCCTTTTCTGTTTCTTCTTCTTTCTTCTCTTTCTTTTTTTTTCTCTTTTTCTTTTTTTTTTTTGGTCCTATTTATTTTCTCTTTTGGAGGACTTGGTCAGAGTTTGGTTTCTACAACTTCCTGATCTGTTTAGGAATCAAATGACTCTTTAAACATGAAGCCTTTCAGGCCTTTTGATTTGGCTAACCACAGAGGTCAGTTTTTTATTTATAATTTAAATTATTCCAGATGCTAGCACAAATGAGAATTGCAAAGAGATCAGTTTTGACATGCTCTTTAATACAACATGTGGTTACAATTTATAATCAAAAGTCACCTTTCCCAGGATAGCTTGGATTTTGGAGGTCAGAGCAGGTGAGATATTTATATCTTGGTTAAGACAGTGTGAAGTGCTAAGGGCTGATTTTGCAGTGACTTAAAGTATGTAAATCTATAGATAGGAAGAGAAAGAAACGCAGTCATTAAAACAGAAGGAGTCCTATAAGGATTATTTTCCCAAGTTCTTTCTCTGTTGCAGAACAGATTTATCGAAAGATTAAAGGAAAGACAACTTTGCCAGACTGTGTAAGGAAAGCCTTTAAGAATAGGAAAAGTACTCCCAAGGGACAGAAGAGATGCTTGAAATCCCTCTCTGCTAGGCAAAGGTCAGACTGAACTATTGGAGTTATTAAACCTTCATAGTCCTTGCTTTATTTTACCTCCCCAAAACACTAAAAAATAATATTCTCTGTGCAGGAAACAGTCCTCTCACCTCAGTCAGCATTCACTGAGGTGAGTAAGGCACAAGCCAGTGACTGAACAGACAGGCCATCTCCCTGGCATTGCCCCTGTCCTTTGCATGTGATGGAACTGATACAATTGGAAAACTAATTTTTCTTTGCAAGGTTAGCTCGCTGATGGATCAACTCCTTGAACTGCCTTACTGCCCACTTACACAGACTGATGAAGGATACTGGGAGGGAAAACCTTGTGTTTAACAGGTTACCCAGAGAAGTTGTGGGTGCCCCATCCCTGGAAGTGTTCAAGGCCAGGCTGGATGGGGCCTTGAGCAACCTGGTCTAGTGGAAGGTGTCCCTGACCATGGCAGAGGGGTTGGAACTGGGTGATCCTTAAAGTCCCTTCCAACACAAACTATTCGATGATTCTATGTGGAAAGACGGGACAGCATGTGGCATCAGTAGCTGGAATTTAGCCTGATTTCATGTCTGTGAAAGCAAATGTATTGCTGCAGGTGTTTCAGGGTACTGCTATAGAGAGGAAAGCTATCTCTCAGCTTCCCAAAGCCTACATTTTATCAGTGCAGGAGACACTGCTTAAGACGTTTTTCACAAGACTTTGACCACAACTCTTTGTAGCTAATCTTTTCTCCTTTAGTTTTTTTCCCTCAACACAAAAACAAATATTCCTTGCATGAAGTGAAGTTCAGTTATACAGTAAAAACATACAGATCAATAGCCTACGTGACAATGTGGTTAAGTCAGAGGAAATGCACACTATGTGATTTCTCAGTGCATTTTTCTGCTTTGTGCTGGACTGTTTCAGAAAGCTCTTGAGCAAGGTAAGAAAGCATCGAAAAGTAGCTCCTTGGTCTCTGACATAGCCTGCACATATAGAGGCAGAAGCTTATTTGGAGAGAAGCAGGAGCTTATTTGGACCAAGGGCCATCCACACTGTGCCACACCAAAGGTCTAGATCATTCCTTATTGTGTTTCCAGCAGTCATTTTAAGTGGATACCTGGGGAACAATATGTACAGGCCAAGAATATATGACACTTCTCTTTAACACTCTGCCAGTTGCCAAGTATTTCCACTTCAGGGTGTTTCCTGCACTTGCATGTGTGTCTTTGTGTTTCGTTAAACCTAGTGGCCCTTGAGCCACGTAAAACTGTGCTATGGCAGCATCTGTTGGCAAGGATTTTCACAGACCCATTGCCTGAATCATTTCCCACTGTCTGTTTTTCACCTCATTCCCACTCTCTGCATTTGATGACCTTTTGTTTTAGAACAGGCTGACAGTGAACTCAACCAGTCCCTCTCTAGTACTCATGCTTTTATATGTAGATCCCTACAATAACCCCTAAATTTCTCACTTTTTCAGGTTGAGGTATCCCCACCTACTCAGCAGTTCCCAGTTTAGAAACCATTCCTGATCTTTGAATATCCTTGAGTTATCCTGCTCCAACTCTTTCATATCTGCTCTGGAATTACAGTACCAGAATAACATACAATATTCAAAGGATGATCCAAACACTGATTTATTCAGTGGCACTGGGATATCCTCTGGTTTGTTCTTTGTTCCTTGCTAGCTTTTACTTTCCTTTTTTTTTTGTTTTTGTCCACTATTTCACATTGAGATGACATTTTCTTGGCAGTACTGGTCATAACCCTGAGACCTCTCTTTGAAGAAGTCATCATCCACTCATTGTCCATTATTTTAGGATGAAAGCTCAGATGAGATTTCCCCTTGTGGAACACTTTATGTAAAATTTTCCTACACCAAGTTTCATGCCAGTTTCTTATCCAATCACTCTGATCTTTCTACAGCTCTTCATATTTGGCACTTCTACTTCTTACCCTTAATGCCATCATCCTACAGCTCACCTCCTTTCCAGGGTTGCTTATTAATATATTGGTTAGCAGAGGTCCCTGCAAGACTTCCAGTAGTTTGACCTCTCATTTACTTATTCTTGCCAGAAGTTTCTCTTGTGACATGGCTGCATAGTTTCCTTGAAAATTTGGTAAAGATTGTGAAGTAAGTAAACACATTGATATGAATACATATAACTTGAAAAGAAAAAGAAATTGGCATTTTTAAATTTACAACAGTGGCACCATGCTAGCTTTCAACGAGGTCAAGGCACAAATGTTTGAGTCAGATTTCCAGTTCACAGTGTTTTTCATCTTGCCAAGTTGTAATGACCCTTCTGGAGTTCAAATAATTTTAAATGTTTTAAAGATTTATGCCATGCCATAGTTATGAAAACCAAAACAAATATGATTCCCATTCGACAAAAACTTGTGTGTTCCAGTTGAATAGGGTAATTCCCCTTTTAACACAGTATTTATAAACATACTGACCAGGTAGGTTTCCTAATGTTACATCAAGGGGAAAAATATCCCTGAGTCATACTGCTCCTGGCTGAGGAGGATCTTCTTCTACTTGTTCTTCTGAGGCTGACATTACTCAGTTGCAGTGGGACATGCACAGGGTTGTGTCTTACAGCAGGACTTCTTCAGGATTAGGTAGCGATTTCACAGTGATTTTTCAGAAAAAAAGGCTAAATGGTTGGAAAAGTGAATATTGCCTGGCATGTTTTTTGCCTTGAAAGACTTTTTTCATTTGCACAGAAGCCAGAAGGATGGTGACAGCACAGCATTGCAATTTTGCATGACAAATATCTAGCCTGCAGTCGGTTAAATTTCCTTCATGCCAAGCAGCAGCCAAGCAGCCTGCTATGCAGCATTTTTCAGTATTTCTCAGTGGGGGCACCCAGAACGTAGATGTGGACAGGAGGGTCCTGATTTCTCATCACTATCACCCATTGACAGCTTATCCTCTTATTTCTAAAAGATTTTCAAACATGAGGAATAGTTCTGTGCTATTCAAACAGAACAAAAAGTGGTCAGCCTTTACTACCAAGAGTACAAGATATGAAGATCTTTGAGGGTTCACAGCACTTCCACATGTGCTGACACTGTTTTGGTCCTATTTTTATTTCCTTGTTTTTCTATAAGCTTTCACACACTTTTATCACAGTCTCTGATGTTTGCAATGAGGGCACAAAGCTCAGCTAAGAAACCCAGACTCGCTGAATACAAGTTTATCTGAAAGGTGCCATAAAAATTACATAATCTGAGTAGAAAGTCCTGTAGGACTCCTTCACAAATTACATCATCATTCTCTGTAAATCTGTACTAGACATAAAGCAAAGACAAAAATAATTTCTAGGGTACACCAAGGCTAATACAGGGATATTAAATACAGTCAGCAAATCAAAACAGCATCTGGACTCAGTAGCTAATGAAACATTTCAATATGGAGATATATTGCAACATAATGCAGTAATGTTAGCTGATTTTTTGCAGACTGATAGTTATACATCATTAAAGCTTTTTATGCCCTGATCAACAGCTCTGAGTGCTGCTCCTTCTTGCTGACTAGGATCAGCCATGAATAAAATTATTTTTAATGTCTTGACTAAAGATGTGCATTTGCAGAAGATACAAAGAAAAATTAAAATTGAAAATACTAATTCTGCCATAGCCTTACTCTAGCCATGCATGACACCACAGCACAGGTGTTCTTTCTTCCAAAAATCTCTTTCTTGACAGGTGAGGTATTTCCTCTGGAAGAAGAGTATATTGTGAAGGTTTTCAAAACCTAAGCTTTGTTTGGTTGGTCATTTGTCCTGTCTTGAGTCATGACTTGCAGCAGCAGAATCCAAGGCTCTGACTGGACAACCACTGTTCAGAAAAGAAGCCAGATGTGTGTTGCTGCATATTATCTTCATTGACTGACACTGTAGTATCATTCCAAGCACTACTTGGAGACAGCCCTCGTAGATGCTGTGGAGATGCTATTTCCATTTCCATGTAGATCCTATGATTGAACATCACCAGGATGGACTTGCATCATAATTTTTCTTCAGGAGAAGAGCTGTTTTTTCAGTAGCATCTTCATACATTTAAGATGTCACCTTCCATTTATACATGTTTATACAACACTTCAATACTCCACACACTTTACACATCCTTTCTTCACCCATGTTTAGGCCAGCAAGTTAATGACAACAGTACACTGCACCATGCCCCATAATAAGTGGTGAAGAAATTATGTCAAGAATATTAAGAAATATTGTTTTCCAGGATTGAATGCAATCCCATGAGCATTATCATGTGCAGAAGTGCAGCTTACATAGATTGCAAAACTTCTGGGGTTTTTTACAGACCTACGAAGGTTAAAAGGTAGTAACTTGTGGTAATACATGAGGCTGCTGATTCTCTACTAATTGGGAGTAAAAGCTGTAAAATGAACAAGTTGAGTTTCCCTTTGCTGATGCTCAACACTATTAGTCTAAAGCAATGCAGTCAATAATGCTTGTTTGGTGCAAGCAAAACAAGACAACCCTAAAGAATTGTAGTGCAGAACACCTTTCTCAGCAAAAGTCCCTTTGTGACAGTAGTGGTACTTTACAGTCAGACAGAACCAAGTGGGAGATATTATAAAATTGCTATTTTTCTCCAACAGCCCAGAAGGTGCTTTTCTTGAATGCAGAAATGAGTGTCATCAGGTCTCATGACAATTACTGCTCTCTTTCAGGATTTCATGTAGAATAGTTTTTCAAATAGTTCTTAAATCTCATAATGAGGAACATTGTACTGTCATGGGATTGTCCATGTGAATACAGCAGTCTTATTTCCTGTAGAGTACAGGAAAGGAGTACAGACAAGGCACGGCATTTTGGGGGAGAGGGTATATTACTTCGAGGTAGTGTTCTTTTGTGTAGTAGTGTAGGTCCACACCCTCTGTAAGAGCTGCATCACACGGCCAGGCTGCAGGATGAATGCTGCCCTTCATGAAACACACCCTCACAGGTTTGACATACACCCATCTGTAATGGGATTACTTACCCCCTGTTAAGTGAGCATAAGGCAAAAGGAAAGCTTTGCTGCTTCAGAGTCTGAATTCATTTGCTTACAGCCGCAATGTGGTTTGAAAACTCATAACCTTGCAGAAGCTGCTAGAATGGAAATGCAAAGGTCTCATGGCACTTTTAAAAAAGATACATGTAGATAACCTGTGATAATGAATTAGAGGAATATTGCCACTAAGTGGAGAATATTAAGAGAAGGCTGAGAAAGATGACCACAGGGATGGAGTCATCCTTTCTTGCAAGGGATGGTTGTGCGGACCGAAGCTTGTTAGCCTGGAAAGAGATGAACTGGGGGAAGCATGGTAGAAATCTATGAAGCATGAATGATTTGAAGAGTCACTTTTGCCTGAAGGCTGCTGTGGGTGCTAAAAGGCTACTGGGGTTCAAAGGGCAAGTGTGCAGCTCCAAGACACAAAATATTTAATTCTTTATTAGGCCCTGTGCCTTGGGACTGTTGTTATATGCAAAGTTGCAAAGAGAAGTGAGTTTTATTTTACTAAAAATAGGTCAAGGAAACAGAATTTAACCTTTTAAAATTTGGATTCTCTCCAGAATGATAATTTTTGCCATCAACATGAGTTTGAAGTGTAAAGAACACAAAATATTCTTGCAAATTGAGTAATTTACAGTTAAAATTGACTGTCTTCATTTGACAATACAAGTATTTATTACATGGGAGAAGAAAAACATATTTGATGGAAGTAAACACTGATATACTGAACGAAAGGTCTTAAAGTGATGACAATAGATTTCTGTGACTAACCTGAGACACTAGAGAAGATCCTCATTTCCAGAATACTGTCTGCCTCAAATTACTTGTTTCAATTCTGTATACCCAAAAATATTGTTTTATTTTCATTCTTACTTTTAATATGGTTTAATAAGCTTATGGAAGAGGAAGACAAAAAGGAAGAGGAAGGAGAAGGAGGAGAAGGATATGAAGATATAACTTTTATTTCCTTTGGGAAAGATGGATGCCAGACTCACATATGCAAAAAAATTATATACTTCCTTCCCCCATTGCACTAACAATTAATTCAGTGAGACTGATGAACTAGTGTGGCGTATTAATATAATACGTAAATAAATTACACAGACCCGGCTAGCTTGGTTGAGGGTTCAACACCAAATCCTTTTTATTCAAATGGGACAACACCTTTTATATGCACCTCAAAGTAACGTGTGACTCCCTTGGCCAATTACCAAGGGTATGTCTCTGCCCATGTGTGGGAGTACTTCGGGACTTCATTTCCGAGGATGCCTCATCCAGCATCCTTCCTGTAACCTGACTCCTCCATCGCCCCTCTTCTTTATTATTATGAGGAAGTACAGAACATTACATATAACAGTATATTTTAAACTTTGTAAACTCCCTTTAACAATCATCACTGCATCACAGTGACTCAGCTCACTGCCCACCTTGGTCTCTCAACAAACTTACTTATTTGAACTTTTATCTGTAATCCTTGAAACTTGCTTGACACAAATTTGAATTTTAATTTCTTAAGGGTTTGTGTGTATTTGAGATAAATAACAACTTTATTAAGTTGAGGGGTTTTGGATAAAACATTGGTAAAACATTGATTTTCACTTCCCTGAGGGCCTGCATGTAATTGGTAACCAGGAGAATTTCAACTCAGTTTCAAATAAAGGCCCTTAAAGAACAAGAGTTATGATGTAAGTGTAATTTTTTTAAGGCACGTGAAGCATAAAATATCTACACACATACATCTTCACACAGCTTCTCTTATTTTTACAGCTTTCTCATTCATACAAAAGTGGCCACTTCAGTCATTCTCACTTCACACATGCATACTTAGAATTTTTATTATGTCTCTATTTAAATCTATTCAAATTAGTGTGGGGTTTTGTAGTGGTTATTAGTTGTATGTTTCTCAATCTGTCACTTCTGGTAGTCATATCTGGCAACTGTACCTGTTTTGAAAATTTGAAAAGGAATTAATACGAGGAATATAAGGCTTAACAAACCTAGATGATGTTTTACCTGTTTATGCACATGCATTTTCTCTTCTTCCCCCTCTTTGTTTTTGTTTTATAAAACCATAAGTTAATAAACTCAAAGATATACACACAAGTTACTATTACAATTTGCTCAACACAATATAAAACAAGTTATCATTACATTTTCTTCTTCTTTTTCTTTTTCTTTTTCTTTTTCTTTTTCTTTTTCTTTTTCTTTTTCTTCTTCTTTTGATTTTGATTTTTATTTTTCTTCTTCTTTTTCTTTTTCTTTTGATTTTTTTTTTTCTCCTTCCAGTGCCCTTTGTGATGCGGGACATGGGTGTGCCCAGAGGCCTTCGTGACACCCCAGACCCCGCCCTGCCCCAGGGGTATATAAGGGGTGCAGAGCTCAGCCCATCCCACTTGCTCCCCAGGAGTGGCTCCTTCTCTCTCTCTCTTTCTCTCTCCTCTCTCTCTCTCCTCCCATCGGTCTGGCTGACCCTTTTTTTTCTCCTCCTTTCTGCTTCCTTCCTTCTTCTGCTTCCTCTTCATCTTCTTCTTCGTCTTCTTCTTCTCCCTCTTCTTCCTCTGTAAGGACGTGTTCCTTACAGGGGTGCACAGAGTGCATTCTGGGAGTTGCAGTTCCTGGACAGGCTACAGGGACACATCTGCTGGCACAAGTCTTCTGGTTCCTGGACAGCACAGGACCAACGTGCGCCGCGCTGAATTGTTTAGGCACTGATAAGGAGACAATTTGAAATAAAGATATGGTTACGTAACCATACCTGCTGAGTCCTGTCTCTTTATTTTACATTAATATATCGCCGATGGCGCCGTTGGCATGGGGCACAACCTACATTAGGATGGAGCTTTAAAAGCCTTGGAAGAAGGCAACTCGGTAGTGTCCGGAACGAGATTGTTTGAAAACTCGGGACACTTTTACCATAAAAAAGCCTTAAAAGCGTCCGATCTCAGCAAGGGGCTGAGAGATGCAAGATTAAACCAAGCTCGAAAAAGACAGGAAGTGCACTGATCCAGGAGAAGAAAAGAAGCCAAGAGAAGACGGATCGAGGGAGAAGCTGCCGCCCAAGGCCGCTCCGTGGGATCTGCTGCCGCAGAGGGAGTGGGAATCGCTACAGCCTTAAGCACTGTCCCAGTTAGAACAACTGGGACCAGCTCATCACTGGATGGGTGTAACCCAAAACTGTGTATTCTATAGCCTTCCATGCCATTTCCCAGAAACTGCTATCAATAGACTATTTACACCTTCTGCCCAGAACAGCCTGACTCCTCAGGCTATAAAATAGCTGTTAAGAGGCCTGCGAGATAGGAGGGTGCCTCCTGTCCTCACACTCTTTTGTGGAACTCCCCACCCTGAGGGAGGTACTGAGCATTACTGCCTGAACTGGAGGATATATAATCTTGGAGTCTTGGAACTTTTGGAACCACTCATGGGATCCAGAGGAAGACTGCAGACCACCACTCTCAACCAGACTGCAACAGGACTCTCACCAACAGGTTTTCCCCTCTCCTTTTACTTTGGACTCAGGGGGCCCAAAGAACACAACTTTGTTCATTCCCTAGGGTGCTGAGTTATATGTTTGGATTTTGTGGGTTAAAACCAATTGTTTATCTGTATAATCGTACTTATTGTATTATTTTATTAAATTGTTATAATCTCTCTTTTGAGTTGAGTTCATTTCCCCTGCTGGTTTACCCTTAAACCAGCATACAAATGAATAAATGTCTCCAGTAGTTCACGCCTTTTTATCTTTTTTATAAATTTGCATTTTTTAGGCATCATGATACATAAGGTTTTTTAGGAACTTTTTCAGTACTTAGTAATGGAACATAAATCAAATCATAATGTACTGTAAAAAAAAAATCTTCAGGGTACACCACAGGTAAGTAGCCCTGAAATGCATCAGACCACATAATTCTTGCCTCAGATGCAGATCAGAAAGTAGGAAAGGAGTGTAAGGACTGGGCTAATGGGATCATTGCTCACTTACTTATATTTTCTGAGATATTTAAAGGGATTGCATGTATTTAAGACTCAACTCTCTCACTGGCACTTCATTTTAGTTACCTCTAACTGAGGAGCTGTTGTGTTCGACAAGAAATTATATAACTGAATTTTCTTTTGATGTTTTAATTAAGATGATCTAATGGAAAAGGAGTCTGGATGGGAGGGCAAGACATCCTCTGCAGAGAAGCATGTTTGCTACATTTTGCTTGGAAATGAAACAATGATGTGCCCAGATGTTGAAGCAGGGGTCAATCACCATCTGCCATCACAGATGAAAGAAACTCCTGGTGCTGAAAAAAAAAAGGAGGCTCAGTCTTAAAAACAGAAAGAGAAATTTTAGATATCAGATGGCCAGAATGCACCATCAAATGTCATCATCCAAAGTGTACATTTTCCAATACATAATGGGGAGGGATGCTTTTCACAAGGACGGTTGAAGACTCCATATGTCAACACTTTGAAAGAGACAAGTAAGAGCAAACCAAGCAGTTATTCCCAACCATAACATCAGCAGGCAATAGTCATGGTGTTTCTAACCTGGAACTCCTCCTTGAATGGTGGTGAATTCTTTGAAAGAAACCCGAACTAGTGAGAACAATACCAAATAATACAAACCACCAAAACCTACCCAGAAAAACCATCAAGACTTTACCAGGATAGTTGTGAAGTTGTATATTTATAACTGAGAAAGAGGTGTGCATACAGGGAAAGTCAGGCTTATCTGAAACACCTGCTGTGATTCACAGTTTCTTATAGGAACGTTAATGTTTTGCAATAAACAGGACAGGTCATCAACACAGAGGTTTCACTGGGCTAACCTAGAAGGCAGGGAGATACGTTATAGTACATCACATGGCAGGAGCTGAAACAAGGAATTAAGAAAAAAAACCAAAACTGTAGGCTGCTAAAAGTACCTTCCTTGAGCTAAATCAGTACTGCCAATGTTTCAGTCACTAGGCTAGCCAACAAAAGAGCATTAATTCTGTTCCTAGTTCCAGTTACTGAACTGGAACTAGGAGCTGTTTGGTTTTTACTATAGGCACTGAAATTTTAATTATCCCCAATCACCTTTAATCACTTCTGATTGTCAAACATTTTTGGGACAGTTTTACTTAAAAAGTAGGAACCTTTTCTTTTTCCATTTGTTGTTTGACACATTTCTGAAATGGTTGGATGCTGTGCCCAGGGAGGAACATGAAATGACTTCTCCAAATATTAACATAGCTTCATAATGCCTTCTCACTGGACTTCAAAAAGATATTTCACCTTTGTCTTGTCAAAGGCTGTAGGAAGGAGCTTGAGTCATTGGGTGAAGTAAATGGATGCAACAATCACCTTGGCTTTTCTTGTAAAGGATGTCTTCCAATAAAGGGAGCTTGAGGTGTTCATTTCAAGCAACAGGGAGCCTAGGAAAACTGAAGGGCAGGTATATAAAAAGAGAGAGTAAAAGCCTCTTCTCTCATCTTTGGAATTAAATACACATGTATCTGCTGAGAGCCAAAGCAGTATATCTTTCACATCACACCTTTCACTTTAGATGATGCACACACATTTACACAAGTTTCATATGCTTTCAACACTGTATCCAAAGGATAATTTATACAAATTTACACACAAATCCTTCAGTTAGCAATCAGAAGTAGTTAGAAAAATGAAGGTTTTCTGTTTCACTCTTTGAAGATTGAGGTAAAAATATCACTTCCTTTCCTTTCCTTTTCCTCTTACGTTCCTTCCTCCTGCCCTGTTAAACAATATTCAGGGGATGCCAGAGCTGGACAGACACAATTTATCTTATGCAAATGTTGAAGATATCATGAAAACTGAATAAAATACACACTTTAAAAGACTTATGGCTGGGTGGTGTTTCAAATGCAAATATTGCTAGAATGCTCTATTGGTAACATACAGTTGCTCTGCAAAAACTGCTGTTCCAGTAGAAGCCCTTGTGTACTTCAGCTGTTCTTATTTCACACAATTATACTGGTACAAATTCTTCTAACCAAAACACAGTTTTGCCAGGTACAGCCACTTGCTCTAAAAATTTCACTGGTATGGTTTTGATGCATATTAAACAAGTATATTAAATATATAAGTAAACAAGTATATTAACAAAATGGTACTGACATGAGTTTTTTAAGAGTGTAGACCCAACAATGCTTTAGGACTCTGACAAGATGTTTTATTCATTAAAGTTTGCATCAAACTTAGTGATAGCTTCTTTGAATGCTGTCCGTGGCAGGCTTCTGGGTCCTTTTTTGTTGCTCTTCATTCCCCCTCTTAGTGAAGTGTTACCTGCAGTTGGAAAGTGGGCCCAGGCCCCCAGTAGCTTTGTGTTAGCTGCCCTGGACAGCAGCAGAACCTCTGTGCAAATTGTACCCTGGATACTGAATTGGACAGCTAACCAACAGTCCACTTTGTATTGCAGAGCCCTTGTTACATTATTGCCCAAATGAGATGGATTTAAGCTTAGCACAGACATGCTTCTCCTTTCTGCAGAGGAGTCTTAGGCTCCTGCAGAGGACGTCCTTAGACCACACTTCATTCAACATTTATGCAGTGCCTGCCTGGCACAATGGAAGTCTTTATCCGTGGCCAGGCTGCTACTGAAGTCCAAATAAAGACATCTTTTTCTTTTTACTAGGTAATGATGGCATCAGCTATGTATACAAAGGCAACGGAGTTTAGAGATGATCAGTTATTATTCCCTTCCCTCCCCTATGCTGCTCCTTCCTCCTCTTCACTGCCTTCTCCTCCTCTTCCCTTATTTTTCTCTCCCTTCACAGCTTTCTGAAACAGTAAAGAGTAGGTTGCAGTTTGATAATGAAATAGATTTCTGCAGTCCCTGCTGAATTTTTAGAAATATTGCATTATTTTTGTCTCACAGGGCTCAGTCTTCAGTTGAGTCACCAGTGACATAAGTGAGTAATGGCTCTGTTGCAGGAACAAAACAACTTCTGTATAGTGCCTGTAGGAAATTCAATTGGTGTCTGTTTGTCTGCTTCCCTTTCTTCGTGGGGACACTTCTGAGGCACTATAATTGGCTTAGCTGGGGAGATAAGTGACAGTTGTGGATGGGAGGAGGAAAAACAGGAGGAGGAAACCTCTCTACTTTTTATCTGTTTATTGAGGTGTCAGTGTCAGCCAAGAAGCACTTAAAAAGATCATCTACTCTTATCTGTCAAGAACAAGGACACATGGAAAGATCTAGTCATGACAGGAAAAGCAGTTACAAGGGTGCACGTGCCTAGGGCTTTCTGTAATGTTTTCTGATGAGCAGCTTACTGGCATACTCAGGGCTAGATCACTTCTTTGAGAGATGACAAGAGAGAACTAATTCAAATCTTCAAGTTTCTACCAGCCACATGCATAGGTTCATAGTCACAAACACTCATCTCCTCCGGGACCTTTGCCCACATTAAGTCAGTACAGCTTCACTGATTTCCTTGATCTCCAAAGCATGCGTGGCTGTTTCCTGCAAGTTTTCCAGTATCACAGGCTGGTTTACATGGACTCGGCAAATTTGACCTAATATGGCTTTGTCTGCTTTTTTTAGGAAAAGTGCCTCTATGTGTGATAGGGGGCACTTTGGAGTCTAATTACATGCAGGTTGATTCAAATGGTACCAAGCCATACTAAAATGAGAGAACTACTGGAGCTCTGAGAGCTCTGTGTTTCCTGGTTGTGTACAAAAGACACTACAGCAAATTGTTTCCATTGGCATAATCAGATGAATGAATCATAAAGTAGACAAGCAGCAATTCATCCCTCCCTACAGCTTCTCTCTCTAATAGTATTGCAGTTAGTCAGCTCAGTAATTATATTTTCAATAACATTTTGCTTGCAGTTAGGTCCCTATGCTCTTAATCCCATACTGACCATAGAAGATAGCATGGTCTCACAGCTTTGTTCCAGAAAATAAAATGGTTTTGTACCTCTACAGAATTTAATCCCAGGTACAAAGATCAGAGTTCCCCCTTAACAAATACATACATACATCAGCAGTCTCTAACCCAGGATAACCTTGGAAATGAATGTTCAACTCATTTTCGCAGACCACAGTAGTACAAATCCCGTTTAACAAGGCACAGGCTTCAAGCTGTTCATAAAGAGAGCAGAACACCATCAGCTTGATTCCTAGATTTTGAAGGACCTGAATAGGCTTAATAAAAAAGTTTCTCATCAGACACCAAAGCTTTTTTTGATATCTTTTTGACATCAGAGTTTTCAGTTGGTAGTGGTTTCGTACAGAGGCACATAGTAAAAATGTTTTTCTCACTTGAGTTTCTTTGCTTGACAATGTAAATATAAAATACTAAATTCTGCAAACTCTATTCCTGTTGCCTTCACAGTTATTTGTAGGGAAACCCCCCAGATTTTGGGAACGTCTTCTGTGTCCAAAAGTAGGCATAAAAAATTACAAGGTTGTAACTGGCAGCATAGGCATTATTTTCAAAGCATGCAGAGGTTAGGCATTGGTATTTGAGCTTCTGGATCATTCCTGAATACACAGTTTTGATACCAGTCAAGGGTGGCATTATCAAAGATCTGTTCTGAGTCTCATGTACACCACTGAACTGTCTAGCTTAACTCCTTGGCATTCTTTATTTATAAATATTGGGGGATTAAGCAAAGTCAAACCCCAGCACCCATGTATTATTTTCTAGTTTTCAGAAAATGTCATCACTTCCTACAAGATCTGGAAATCATCAGAGTTATTTTTTTCTCATTACTACTTTAGATTATAATGCCAAATAGTAACAAAAATATGAGGTTTGTGGATAAAACATAGAGAAGAACATAAAGAAGTTTCCAGTGTCAGCAGTTTGTGGCAGCCTGGAATTTTTTTTACACCACAAAAGGACTGCTTCAGGAGACTGGTGAAAATTAGCTAGTGGGGCGTTCCACACTGAAAGGGAAGAGAACATACAAGCGCACAGATGCTCATGGTCAAAAAGGAACAACAGAAGCCAGAGGGTCCCCAAAAGTTACAGAGTTTTATCAGTAAATTATACACTTGGCATGGAAATTGGTATAAATTAGTCCCTTGTTTTCTAGTATAAGCACACAGTGGTGGATTTTGATAGGGTGAAAGAAGAGAGAGAGAGATTAAAGAGAGGGAGAGAGGAAGGAAGGAATAAAGGAAGAAAGAAAGATCACCATTCTTGTCTCCAATGTTGATCCAGATGATGGGATGTTACAGAGTCCTGGGTGCAATGTCTGGGCTTCCTAGGGATACATTTTATAGATAAATTTTCCCACACTGGAGCTAAGTTTCTCACTTTCTATGCAAATTAGTTGTCATACACAGTTTGTTCTTCTAGACCTTCTGGAAGTAGGTTGGAGGATCTTAGGGTTCTTTGGTGATTTTGGTGTCCCCCTCCTACTGGGTTGACCTTCAGTTGACAGTTCATGCCCACTTCTCAACCTCAGTCCTGCATTTGTGCTGTACTGTGTTGTGCTTATGTCGAGGAGCCAGAAAAAAAAGATGTTTGTCCCAGAAAAGTACTACTGTACCTTTGTATGGTCCCCTTCTCCAGTCATATCCTGTCCTTTCTCACAGTGTACTTACTTTCAGTCCTTGTTTAGCTCCAAGCTACTGGGCTATTGTGTTTAAGACATACATATTGGTCCCTTCTCTTCTAGGCTTCTACAGCTAGATGCAAGCAGTCATACATGTTATACACAAAATCGAGTCATACTTGTAGTCCCTTGCCTGAACCAACCTTAATAACAGGTTTTCACCCATCTGTTATATCTGATTTTGCTAGGGGAGAATTTGTGTTCATTTCTCTATTTTTGTTCCTCTGACCTTTAGCTTAGCACTGATTTGATATCCCCCAATTTGATTCTGGTTTGAGTGCCTCTTTTTTTTCTGCATTGTATTTGTGTACATTGCTTTCCTCCATAGTTTTGGGGTTTTTTCTCTTTACCTGCCTTAAGTACCACTCTTTTAAAATAACTATACCTCAGTTTGGCTCTTTCTGGTCACCAGCTGCTGTTGTTCAGTAGTTTAGAGAAGGCATTTCCTAGAGGTCATGTATCTTCAGTGAGAATGCTCTTGTGCTGATGGATTTCAAATGTGATTTTCTGAAACATTCATTTAATGCTCTGTCTTTATGGAAGTGCCTTCCAGTTCAATTGTCTGTCCATTTTTACAAAGCCATGGACAAGATGGTCAAAACTAATTTGCTGAAAAGTTGAATACTTACAATGTTTTGGTTTTGTTATGGTTACAAGACAAACAGCACTTTTTAACCCTTTTCAGTCACTGTCAATTGTTATCTGTAGATGACTAATGTGCTGTTGCACTACTTTAGGAGTGACTAAAACTCTAGAAACTTTAGCTGGCTACTGATTTGCAGTATCCAGTGCCCTGCCGAAACTTAGGTAGGACAAGTCTTCCTTCTGATGAAGAAGGCTGGTATGATGTAACAAAGATGTATGGATACATCTTTTGCATCCATGACAATGTGTGTATCACTGCAATTGACTAGGTTGCAATGTGTCTGAATTTTTCTTAGGACAGAAGTGAATTATAGCCATGGACAAAGAACTACCAGTCCTATCTTCGGCATCCATGACCAAGGTACCAACTGCAAATGAAATATATGTTGGCAAGCCCTTCTCGCATGGATATCGATGTTCTAGCTTTGGCCAGGACAGGGTTAATTTTTTACAGTAGATGGAAGGGGGCATGACCAGACCCTAATGTTATTCAATACCACCTTACATCATTTCCAGGGGTGGGGGAAAGGGACTCTATCTGACTTTCAGGGAGAAAGGCATCCTTTTTCACTTGTAAGAAAGCATGGTGGGAAAGAGCTGTTTTATATTTGTTGTGCACTTTCTGTGCAAATCGTTTCTTTGCTTTACACCTTTTGATATTAGTATTGTTGCTGTTATTGTTTGTTTTCTTATTTTGTTACTCTGTCCAGTACATTGTTCTTATCTCACCTTGTTATTTTCACCTTTTGTGCCTCCAGTTATCAAATCCATTCCGTTGGAGTAGGAAGAGGGAGGGGAAGAGGGGAGCGAGCCAGCAGCAGTGTGATTTGGAGTCTCAGTGAGGGAAATAAATCGAGGAGTACCATTCCTAAACCATAACAATCTATTAGATAGTGTATGAGGAGGGAGCTAGTGGATATCCACAGATGCCCAGTCTGTTCCTCTTCAGCTGTAGCAAGGCTGCCTCTATGCAGCTTCCTTCTAGGAGGAACAAAACAAATCTCAGTTCAATGATCATGCTTTTTGAAGATCATTCCACACTGGCATTCACATATTTCTGTTACTTTTATAATTAATAGCAGTGCTCTGAACAACCATATTCACTCTGGAGAAGTGACTAAATATGCTTTTCCCTCTGGATGCCCATGTAATTTCTGGGTCACCTGCATAATGTAAACAGGCAGATGGGTAGAAACAGAAAAAGGAATTGGAAAGGATTTATTTTAAAACATCAGAAAAGAACAAGGAAGGGGCTTGAACTGTATACAGACTTGAGTAAGAGAATGCAAACAGCAGAACCAGAGAAGAGATCAAAGAAAATGTGTGTAAGCATGAGACATAAGACTTACAGCAGTTTTGTCTGGTATATGGGGGGGAAAATGGCTCATATCTTTCTGGTGCAGTTCACTGCTTTGTAAGTGAGTGAGCACCACAAAATATCACAGCATCACAAAATGGGTAAGGTTGGAAGGGATCACAGTGCATCTTCTGGTTCAACCTCCCTGCTCAAGCAGGGCCATGGAACATGGATTTCATCCAGACAGTTCTTCAGTATCTAGTAAGGGAGACTCCAAAACCTCTGCGGAAAATTTGTTCCAGTGATCAGTCACCCACACAGTAAAGACATTCCTTCTCATGTTCAGGTGGAACTTCCTGTGCATCAGTTTCTTACTATAGTCTCATATGCTACTGCTTGGCACCACTAACAGCCTGGCTGCACCCTCTTGACACCGTCCCTTCAGATACTTATAGACATTCTCTAGACCTCCTCTTAGACTTCTCCAGGCTAAACAAGCCCAGCTACCTCAGCTTTTCCTGATAAGAGTTGCTCCAGTCCCCTCATCCACTCAAGGTTTTTCAGCCTAGAGAAGAGAAGGCTCCAGGGTGATCTTATTTGACCTTATCGTGTCTTTTCAGTACCTGAAAGGAGCCTGCAGGAAAGTTGGAGAGGAACTTTTACAAGGGCCTGTAGCGAAAGAACAAGGCTTTGAACCTTGCTCTCTCCTCCTTTGGACCTTTGACCTCTCCTCCCAGCTTTGTGTCATCAGCGAGTTTGCTGAGGAGGCCTCTGTCCTGTCATCCAAGTCAGTGATGGATAACGTAAACAATAGTGGGCTCTTAGGGGACACCACTAGCTACATGCCTCCAACTAGACTCTGTGCCACTGATGACAACCCTGTTGCATGTAAGCATGCAACGCTCTTCCTGCAGGCATGTGAAGAGGGTGTGAGGCAGCTGTGTCTCAACTCCACCTGAACCATGGCAGGAAAAGAGAAGGTGTTGGAATTCCTCACGCCTCACGACCTCCAGTGAGCTGGAGGGTGCCAAAGCAGGACTGGGTTACTCTGAAGATTTCAGGAGCAACATCTGATCGTTTTGTCGTTGGTATTGACTACTACCACAGATCAAATAGATCTGGTTTGTCCAGCCAACAGCATACAGAGCCCTCCAAATAAGTATTCTGCTGTAGAGAGCATATTTCCAGAAGAGAACCTGATGTGTAACTTTATGAAATCTTAAAGACAGATATAATGAATGACACTTAGCTTGCCCCACTGCAGTAAAATGAATCCAAGAAGGGGACCTGATCTTAATTTTCCTGCTGAGACTAGCCTGCAGAGCCTGAAATTCAAAGATACAATATCTGCTTTGTTACTCTGTGAGCTTGCTGTGAAATATGCTGTAATCTTTGCCAGGGGTATGTTGTGCATTCCCTGGAGGTTTTTCAGCACTGAGGAACACTTCAGACTGCTTAACAGTTTGTTCAGGCTTTGCCTTATAAGGCCTTTTAACTCCAGCACAAGCGCATGACAGCCTCTCCAAGTGTCAGCCTGTTGGGAACAGATCACAGCAACAGTTTTCTCTGCTCAGAGAAACACATTTGTCCTGTCTGCCTTGACCCACTGCCCTTCTAGCTTCTGTCCTGATGGGCAGCGTAAAAGCGGGGGCTTAGGGTAAAGGGTGGGGAGTGCAAAAGTTTAACTCTGCCTGTGTGCACGTCCTTACTGCAAAGACTGAATTGCTTCAAATGCATTGAGATGTTTTTGTGTTTTACGCAGACTTTGGTTACAGCTGTAGTGCCCTGGGAAGGTTGGTGGTCTACCACTTCACACATTCTTCAGTGGTAAGGCATGGGATCTGCTGCTTTTGGGAGACATCTGATCTGCCAGTGAAGCTGATAGTCATGAGTTAAAAGTTGCCCTCAGTTCATTCCCGCTCTGTAAGTGCAATGGTGGCAGCAACTGTATCAAAGTAGTAGAAACATTTAGTTGGGGGGGGGGGAGGTTTCTCAGTTTGTGTATGTCTTATTTTAGCAGTTCTGAAACATCAGCAGATCAGGCTGAAGTACTGAAATGAGGAATGCTAACCACTGAAAGCTGAATATGCTTTGCTTTGACTTAAAATATCCTCTCTAAAATCTGGTTGAGTTATAAGCCATGGGAAACAGCCACTTGTGGAAATTCAGGAGAACTCTCAGCTTCTTCCGCACTTCCCATCAACGTTCCCATTGCAGCTTGGCCAGGCTGCCCATTGTTAGAAACCTTACTGGGCTTTGCAAGTGTTTGGAGCTGTGGGGAAAAGCGGCCCTATGTGGGGGTGACACAGGGAGGCAAAACAACCAGGAACAGACCTTGGACCTCCTGTACCCCAATCCTGTGTCAGAAGGATATCCCATCTCCTGCAGGCAAACCAGACTACTTAAGCCTTCTCCACATCCAAGAAAACCCTCCACATTTCAAAATCTACAAATGGTAGCATGTTCTACCACACAGACTCAGCAGTTGAGTCATCATCATCATGGCTAGGCTTTGCAAACAAAGATTTGAGAAGGGCTCTACCCACATTTGCTACAAGTGCAACAGTTGAGTAAATCCAGGCTGTATGGGGCAAATCATGCAAAACAGGCCCCACATACAGAGGGTTGTGTGACTTCAGTGGGATTACCACTTGCAAGTAATCTGTTCAAAGGCTCTGAGATAGAATTGTAGCCTGCTGTGAGGGGCAGAAGATACTGAGACATCATATAGTTGTCGCCAGTATTTGTTGTCACACTGTGTTTTATCCAAAGCCAAAAGATGACAACTTCATTAAATGTTAAAACTGCAGTAACCACAGTATCCACAGACCTCAATTTGCCCAGTTAGGCTTTGCAATAATAGGAAAAGGAATTGCCTAGGCTGCATGTGGAGCTCCATATACTGGTGGGCACATCTATATAAAAATTCAAGCTTTGTCTTCTGATCTCCAAAACAAACTAAACCAGCTTTAAGAACTTGAATCAACTTTTGTTTACAGTCCTCTCTGATGTGGGTACAGCTGAAAGGTTTTTCCAGCTTCCTACTTGCTGCTATGCTTCACTGGACTCTCTGGCATTGCAGCTGATGAAATTGCAGTTCACTCAAGACAAACAAAACCCAAGATAATACTTATAGTGGAATTTTTAACACAAAAACAACAGACGAAAATACTTGTTCTGCTTCCCCTACAACATCATTTTAATTTGACAATTCATTCCAGATCTCCAATCTAAAGGCAACCTCTGTTTTTCCTGCCATTTTTACATTATTAACTCATTTTTCTCAGTGCATTCTTTATTCCTCTTCAAAGGATTAAGAATGTTCCTTTTATTTTGTGTCTTTTTTCCTCTCTGCCTCACTCTAGAAGATTTTGAGCAACACTTTTCATCTGCAATAGTAGGGGGTTTGTGGTGTTCAGTAAAACTGTGCTTAGATTGATCGCAGGAATGATTCCCACTATAAAATTTCACAGCTGGTACACTTCCATCATGAGATGAGATAGGCAGACTAGAATATTAAATCAAAGCTCTGATAGCCAGATAACAGGTGCTGTGAAACTGAGAAAAAAATGGCTCTTAAAAAGAAACATTTTTTGGGGGGAGCTGATTTGTGGAACTCCCTGCCATAATATAGTACTGACAGAACTAACTATCAATCAGTCAGTAGAGGACTGGAAACTTAGATTGATAACAAGTGCAATGTCATTTAAAACCAGTGCATTTTGAAAGGGAAATCAAATCTAGAGTTATTCATCAAGCTGTGACTGTAAACTCCCAGGCAAAACATTATTATTTTGAAGGTACTAATAAGAAGGATTTTGAATAATTTTTTGAAACAAAAATAAAAATACATCACTCCACTTGCAATTTTATATTCCCGTAAAAAATGCACTCCACATGAAAATAAAAAACAGTGTGAAGTACTTTTCTCAGAATGTATCTTAACTTTAGGAAAAAAAAATAAATCTTTTGAGAAGTTCACCAGATAAAATGGGAGTGGTTTTTGATCATTATATCTCATTAAATTTCATGCATATCTTGTGTGTAAGTTAGATTTGATAAATTATCATTATATTCCCACTAGCAATACTCCTTAAACACTAAATATTAGCTTTTTTTTTTTTTTTGGTAGGTGCAGCTATTGCAATGTCAAATGCAGTTTAACTAATCATGATCCATCCTCAGCAGCCACACAGCACACAGTCCCAGTACTGAGGAGTTCACATTAAAAGAAAAAGAAGATAAGAAGACAGGCAATGAAACACCTTCATGAAAGGACGATTTGAAAGTTGTTGGGGAGGGGGAGAGAAGGAGGGGGAGGGAATAATGAAATTCCAAGATAGATTTGAAATGTGAGAACTCAAAATACAATTTTAAATGTTCCTTCTTCCATATGGTCCCTGTTTTCTGAAAAGTGCCATCATCCTTAAATGGGACTCTCATGAACACGTAGAGATATGTCCATTGAATATAACTGAACTGGGACATAATTGAACAGGGGCTTAGCAATTAGTAATTTGTGATGTAGAAGATCCATTGAAGATGTTGGTTAAAACAGACATGTCTAGGGCTTTTGTCACCTTGTTGCCATCACACACCTGATACAATATTGACATCTGCTGTGGACATATGCATGTAGGTTTACACATGTTCTAAGTATCCTGAAACAGCTATAAAACCACACCATGTGACTCCCTGGGCACTAGAATCAAGAAACACTTTTGTCTTTTTCCAAATCTCAACTGTAAGTATTTAATCAGTCTTTAAAATGTATATTTTCTACTAATGGAACAGTCTAAACTGTGGAGAATATTAATTTGCCTAAATAGATCTGATGCAGCCACTCTCTCCACACCTTTGTTGGGTGCCCAAACCACAAACATTATATGTGGCCCATAACATCAGCAGATCAAATAAATCAATCGTCTAAAGAAATCAAGGAAAAACACACAAAAAGGGAGATGATTTTTCTTTTCTATGAGCAAAGAATAGACAATCATGTTGGGTAACATCATGAAGAAGAGATGCATTTTTTTCATTAGCTGTGTCTCTCTCTTTACAATTTTATAAGCAAAGCAAGGCTCCTTCATCCTAATGAAAGTCTCAGACTATTGTGATGTAAAAAGTGGTCTCTGACAGAAGCAGGCCTCCGGTGAGGGATTTTTTTCAGTTCACTAAATTGATCAAACCTCCTGGGAGATATCTGCAAGACTCTAGTTCTGCACAAGAATAATTCAAGAAAAAAAGTCTTATATTTTTAAATTAACAACCTGACATGTCTCCTTCTTCTCCCTTTGTGAAGAGGGCCCTGCTACATGGTTACTATTATTTTAATATATTACGAACAAGTACATAGAGCAGATAGCTACAGTAGGCTCTGTCATGGTATATGCCTATTGTAAGCCAGTCACAGCCTCATAGGGAGCTTCTTTGTTTCCATTCCTGCACACCTAGCAGTAACTAACGTAACTACATGAAGAGAGGTCTGAATTCCCTGCTGTCATGACACTGAGGATACTTGCAGCCTTGCTCCACGTGTTGTTATTCTCTAGTTCAAGAAACATATCTTTCTCCATAAGTTGGAGAAGATAAAAAGTCTGGTTAAGTACTAAAATAAGACATAACTGGAACTTTTCATAGTTCAAAGCATTCAGCCTCTTCCCAAATATCTTTATTTAAAAGGCTGGGTGACTGCTTCCTTTTGGAACAATTATGTATTGTATTCTCTTTTGGGTTTCGAAATTGGAATATATGCAGAAGCTTAAAATGTAGACATGTTGACAGGGAGTTTCAAATCAGTCTAGAAGATTAAGAATCATTTTCCACTAGAATCAGTAGAAGACAACGTCAATCATTAAGACTGCTTTGTAAATCAGCATTAAATTTCACCCTAGGAACTGCTGACTACTAGATTTAATGAACACTATCTCTTCTGAAGAGTACTTACCAAACAAGGCTTTTTTACATTAGAGGTGCAAGACATAAAGATGATTTTCTAATGAGCTGCACACTAGAGATTCCAGTTTAATGGTTATATCATTGAGTGAGGCTTGTATGTTGTATGCAATACAATGTAAAACAGTTCTCCAATTTGTACCTTAAAATGTTATAAAATAATACCATTAGAGTGACATGAGCAGGAAGTCAGTGGAACTTGCATTTTTCTCAGGAATTCTGATTAAGGTTTTTTCAACATCTTCAGTTTGTAGTACTAGTCTTTTGCAGAGACCCTAAGCAAGGAACCCGTGGGGATACCTTTCCCATGAAAGGGACATCACAGTCTGTTTGTGTGCCTGTGATTTGAGCACTGGAAGTGTGACCATGGAAAAGAAACAGCATTAATGATCCTTGGAAGAAATCACTTGCATATATGCAATGCCGTATCTTTGCATAACACATACCCATGTTACACTGGTTCAAGGCAAAGTCTTGGCACTCTGTTGGCTGCCTCAGGCTGTGAAAAGCTTAATGAATTCCTTAGATAACAAGGGAGGTTGGATGTGCCAATTTGGACATAGCGTAGACTGATCCAAAATTCATATTAAACTTTCAGCATGTGTCCAGAAAGTAACAAGCTATTTTTGTCTCTTCTATGTGACTGCCACTATCTGAAGCTGAGGCCAAAAGGCCAGGAGATGATTTCTGTGCCAAAGTTTTTGTCAGGTCAGAGAACCAGAAACGGGATATTGTCTAAAAAGATGTAATTTGTTTTGGTTTTCCAGTTAGTTTTTTGTTTTTGTGGTTTTTTTTTTTTTTGTTTTTGTTTTTGTTTTTGTTTTAGGGCTGGCACCACTGTCTAGTAGGCTCAAAGGATACATGACAGGCCTCTGGAGGATTTCAGAAGATGGACTGTGATAAGTGGACCTGACTCTGATCTGATTCATTCTTTCAAATTACTGTAAGACTCCTTATTTGAATGGATGGATTTAACTCCTCTTCATCACAGAGATAAAATCAAAATTTTCTTTCATTTCTATAATGTGCTGGAGCTGAGATGGGCTCATTTAAATGCCCATCATTACATTACAGCCTTGATGCAGACAAGCCGAACAGACCTCTGGGCAGCTCCTCCACTAAGGAGGAAGGTAATGCTATCATAAATTTCCTGGCTATTTAACCTTAGCTGAAAGCTTGTCATTATCAAAAACTGCCTTTGTACGCTGGAGTGGACTCCTCATTACTTTTTTGGCATTGCAAATCCAGTGCCAATCTCATAGTCCTTCTTTGAGGAGCTGTAGTGGTTTGGATCTTGTTTTCCCCCCAGAGGCTAAGAAAAGTGGTAACCCCCAAGGGGTGGAAACCCCTGAAAGTTTTGAAGTTCTGTCCAATGGGCGCTCCTGAAAAAAATGTAAACATATCACAAGCACTGGAAGAGATGAGTTGCAGTTTTGGTAGTAGGTGAAGTGACCATGTTGTAGGAGCCATGAGGAAAGGGCAGGAGCCCTCTGGGGGGGCCTCTATCCCCCCCAACCCCAGTTGGGGACTGCAGAGACTTGGAACAGTGTTAGACTAGACTAAGTGTCTGTAGTTATGCTGGGAGATGTTTTTCTCTCCATCGTGGGCAGGAGTAGCAGCAGACGCAACATCCGGAGACTCTGGCTAAGAGCCAGGACAGATAAGAACTGAACCGGAGAAGCAGCAGAAGCTAGCAGCAGAGCTACAGAGTTTTTGGGGTAAGAACTGTACCAGACCCCCCAAAAACCCTTGGAGACCCCTTTTGGAAAGGAGGGACAAGGACTCCTACTAAGGAGAGGAGCCTTGGAGTGCTACAGCACTTGCAGAGAGGAGCTAGAAGCTCAGTTGTCCTGAGAGCTGAGCCAGGACGGTGTGGGAGGTTGGCCTTGGGGGCCCTCCCTTGCTGCAAGCTACAAAGAAGCTCACAGCCTGAGACAGGGCACAGAGGCCCTGCAAGGAGCTTGAATCTCCTGGAGATACCAGACGGTCACGAAGACCCCCCTGCGTCTCGTGATATGACCGTGGTGGAGCGACCTTTGTCTGGGGTGACGTAATCCACGGAGGAAGACCCCTTTGCCTGCGTCAAGGGAGTCGAGGGAGCTTGGATACCTCCCTCATGAGTGCTGGTAGAAAGCCAGCCACAGCTGCTGCATGCATGGAATGAGGAGACCTGCTGCCTTAGAAGAGACTCCTGCTTTTGAGACTGGAAGGGATCTGTTCTTCTTCCCTCCTGGACTTTTATTTGGAGGGGAGAAGAGATCTGATCCATTGTAAATACTATATGTCATGGTAGAGATAGTTGTGATCGTGTGTATAATGTGTTATAGTATTTATTTGTACAGTCATTGTAATATATTCCCTTTCCCCCATTCTGAGTCTGTTTGTGTTTTGTCTGGAAAAACCCATCTCACATTAGGTTGAGATGTGGGAGGGGGCT
Organism: Corapipo altera; assembly: GCF_003945725.1. Classification (NCBI taxonomy): domain Eukaryota; kingdom Metazoa; phylum Chordata; class Aves; order Passeriformes; family Pipridae; genus Corapipo; species Corapipo altera. The sequence continues at coordinate 5,688,082 of NW_020884907.1, forward strand.
TAGACTAGAGAATTAGGATTTTGGGGCTATCTCAAACCACGACAGGAGCCCGAGGATAGGAGACCAAACTGAGAATGGTCTAAAGGATCTGACACCGAAAGGATGTTTAAACAATAGGTATTAAGTTGTCTTTTGATCATATATGGGGGAACAAAAACAAAGGTCACACAGTGATCACAGAAGTAGTAAAAAACAAACATTCAGATTCTGGCCTCAGTTATGTTCTGGAACAGTAGTTTATATTCACCTAACAGCTTTTTTCAGTTGGGCTGTAGACAACTTACTTTCTTTACTATCTCACTTCTGAAGCAAAATCCAGTGTACTAACCCAAATCTCAGCAGTAAATATTTTTGCGTTTTTTAAGGGAATATCATTTCAGCTATGTACTATATGTGGAGAATGATCAGCAGGCACAAGAACAGAAATAAATACTGCTAAAAGCAGCTTTCCTGCTGCAGTCTGTGTTGTATGAAAAAAAAGGAGAGGGAAATGCCAGAACCTACAAGAACAAAGCTCTAGTTTTTAAATCCTAAGTGAAAAAATGTACACTTTTTCCTCTTTTTTTTTTTTTTTTTTTTTTGGGAAAAATAAATAGCCAAGCCAGTTTTGAGGGTCTGAAGGGGCAAGAGTCTCTTCTGTGTCAGCATTAAAGTTGTCAGGAACAATGAAACTCAGTGCAACAAAATGTTTCAGATGGGTGGATAGCACAAGTCCTCGGGTACACATGATTCTCCACTCATTAACAGCTATAGAGAGATGCAAAACTAAGAAAGGCAGAGACCTATTTTAGTGGCATCATTACACTGATAGAATTTAAATGCAACAAAAATTCCCTTTTTAGTGAAGAGTTGTTCTGTTCACAGTTGTATCCCTGTCCTGCAGTGTAGTACTGGGAGTATTACCTGCTCTCATCATCCTTTTCTGCCCCAGGTGGATCTTGAGTGTCAAGGGAGGCACTGAGAACAGAAAGCTGAAGGTAAGGACAAGCCAAGATTTTCTTTTTGTGTAATTTCATAGAGACTAAAGGAATTTGGGTAAGGTTACCTTACACTTCTCCTCTGTAGGTCATCCAATCCCACTCTGCTCCCTGGGAGCCAGGCTAGTCTCCTGCAGATGGATAAGCGAGCTGTGGTGCTAGCTGCCAACATTGAAATTTCAAGAGGAGACAGGCTGCTTTCTTCACCTGGAAAGCTTCAAATGAGCCCAGCTACCAGGAGACTAGCCTGGGAGAAAAGTGAAATGCCTACATAATTGCTTCTTCTTCCCTGCTTCAAGGAAAGTCACTGCAAATAGCATCTCCAGCTTTACTGGAGGCTTTGGCAGGAGGTGCTCTGTGGCTTGCTTCATTAGTTACTGCCAAGGACATTAGTAACTGGCAAGTTACTGCAAGGTGAATAAATTTCAGGCTAACATGAGACTGTTTTAGCATGGTAGTGGGGCTGGCAGAACAAGAGATCTCAGGAAAACAATTGCTTCTTGTCCCTCATCCCAGCCGAATCACCTACAAGCAACTGTTTCTGGACAACAGACATCATTTGGCCTGGAGATTTCTGGTTTATGGAGTCTCCTGAGGGCCCCTACCACACACAGTATCTGGTGGTCTGTTCAGAGGAGGCGTCCAGCAGCAGTCATGACTGTGTGGAGACCCCTCTAGTCAGAGACTTAGTGCAACCGCCCCATGGCTGCAGAATGAAACCAAGTAAACATGGAAAAAACTAATAGACTGCACTTATTAATAAATTATGGCTTACCTATTCATAAACCTGCTGTCTTGGGAAGGTTTAAACAAAGTCCTGTGCTCTAGATTTTTATTTCTTAAACAATGCCATCTCCTGTTGTGCATGTGTTTTGACAGCAAGTAGCAAACAGAAGAAAAAACAAATGAAAACAAAACAAAAAACCACAAAAAAAGGGAGAAGAAACAACTTAAGTTACACCAAGTTTGATGTAAAGTTTTTTTTTTCTATAAAGAAACAATGATCTTGTGCACTTATGGAACTGCACTCAGAGGTCTAAATTGAACTCTGCCACTGCCTTCCTGTTCAGCTTAGGCATATGATTTATGGTTTAGGCATATGATTTATGGTTTTACCACCTGCATTTTCCAGGTGTGAAATGCTGTGTGAGATAGAGGGCAGATTTTCCAGTCTTTCCTTGTCCTGTTGCACAGCCTGGTTTTCCCACCAACCCAGACTGCCTGGGGGCTGGGCCCATGAAAACCCATGCAAGGGGGAGTTGAGAATGAAGTGCACTGATGGTAGCATCTGCCACCCCACAGCAGAGGGTTGAGGGCACATATTTGGGTGTTCAGACACTTCTCACTTTCACCATTGCATGAGTGACAACAGATTGGGCACCCTCACCACCAGCCACACAGAGTGAGTGTGCAGGGCTTGGACACACAGCCCCCATCATGCAGCCACCATTTACTGGGTTAAGATGTCCAGGCAGGATAAGGATAACTGTCCTGGGGTGATGTCTCATTGGGATGGGGGTCCCTGAGGTGCAACTCACACTGTGAGCTTCCAAGAGGCCCAAACACAACCCTTGGTGTTGTGGACGCTCTACTCCCCCAGCAAGCAGCCTGGGTACAGAAGAGAGAAGGGCAGGAAGAGACTTTTGTCCAATGAAGCTAAGAGCTGCAATTAAAATTGCGGATGGAGTAGCCTCTCCTGGAGATGTCAGATGGTGACACTGCCAAAAGTTTCAAAGGCTATGTTGTATGAAGCATCGTGTTTGAGGGAGTACAAAAAATGAGCATGGGTGATGAGCTCAGGAATCTAAAATTTAGATGAACTTTTCATTCCTGGCCTATTTTAATATAGCCAGAATCTGTAAGGAAGATAAAGAACAGATTAATCAAACCCCAGAATTTCAACTCAAATGAAAATAATATGGTTCCAGTAGGCCTAGACAGGAATGCTTGACAATATTGAGGATGCCAGAGCAATGTTTGCAGCGTGTTGGCATGTGGTAATTTTAAAAGCCAGAAGTATCTCCTCTCAAACAATCTGAAATGCAAATGTGAAGCCTGTTTTCCCTCCTGCTCTGTGTTTTCTTGACAGTCACTGCCAGGATCCAACCACTAATTTATCACCTCACAAGTATGTTGATGCATTTGCTATGGCTGAGGTGCTAATCCTGACCTTCATATGTATGTGTGTGCCTTCCTTACTCAGTCTTCAGGACAAAGTCTGGTTTCTTAGACTGAATCAGTTCTATCAAGAGCCAGGAGGATGGGAAGCCAAAGGTTTCCTAAGGACAAGATGTCTGGCATCATGCAGAAGAGTTCCGATAGTGTGCAGGGGAATGGCAAAAAAACCAACCTGGTTGGCTTGTCAAAAAACATACACAAGTGATTTAAACTAGAACCTTTCCTAAACCAGCTCAGCTCCATGGCAAGGACGAGAACCTGATTTCTACTGTGTAACTAAGCTATCTCATTTAAAGTTCAGGCTACACGTATCTCAGAGTGCTTTCAGTGCTCCACCATTGAAGAGGGGCTACAGATTGTTTCCTAGACTCTTTTCCAAAGAAATGAAAATAAAAGTCTGTTTTGCATGGAAAAATGGGATGCAATTCACACATTATTAAGATTTAGCAGGTTTTGCTCTTCTAAAAATTTCTGTGAAAAGAACAGGTTTTTAACTGACATTTGAAAAAATAACAGGGACATTTTTCTTTTCTTCCTAATTTTTAGCTACTGAACAAAGTATATTAAATTACTTTTCTCTCACCTACTCTTCTAGAATCTTCTTGTTCCTCCCTACACACTCCATCCTCTCTTGTTTTCCTAGTATCTTCGAAATTTGGAAATATCACCCTGCTCTCCTGCCCTAAAAGTAAAACAAAACAAATTAAAAAAACTGTAGGCCTTAAACAATTTCTTCTTTTTTTAATTAAAGTTCCTTACCAACATAGCAAAACATACTGGAAACAAAAATCTTAACCAACATGGATCAAAAAATGTTTAGAAACAGACTGGTTGTTTTGTTTTGTTTCACTTAAAGTTGCCTTCACTAACTAAATGTCCAAAGGGGCTGTCCCCTATGGTCTTCTTCATGTAGTGAGACACCTCATAGAGGTCATTTCACCTGGGTGTGCTCTGTGAACCACTTGGGTAAAGAATTTCACTTCACCGAATCACAGGCTTCAAGCCATATGAGAGAAAGGCACTATAGGAAAACCAGAGGCTATTACTATTGCCTGACTTACAGCCTTTCCTCATTGCTAGTCAACAGCAAGAAACTACTCTGGTGCTGATGCACCCTCTGTCATTCCTGTACATTCATAAAGAGCCAGCAGAGTGGACTGCTACAGCACAGCTGATTCATGTTTCCTTGGCAAACTAAACTGGAGGAGTGCACAGCCCTATAGCATGTTTCACAGGGACCAGGAATACTGCAGCATTCACTAGGATGCAGTCTTCCTATCCCTTGCTGGCAACAAGCACTGCAGTTAAATTGGAGAGGATAAATATGGGGCTAATACAGTGTCCAGCTCAGCTGCTGTTACTGTACTTCATGAACTGTTGCAAGGTTTTGTATCATAATTGAGATGCTCATATCCATTTAAATATATGACTACATTGCTCAAATATATGTTTAAATGCTTTCCTGAGTGGATGTTCTACGGAGGGAAAGAGGGGATGGACTAATGTGATGCATATCACACACCACTTTGGCAGCACGTAATGTGACTACAGGTCATGGGGTGAATAGGCTGCCCATTCCAGCTCCAGTAAGCACTGGGGCATAACCCTTGTCTTTGCTGGATATAGACTGTAGCAGAATTCCTCCCCTGGGCAAGGCTTAGCAGCAAAACATGAGAAGGGTATTGAAGGGATTTAATTGCATAGCTATCAAGCCTTAGTAGGAGTTGCCCATATATGTTCTTAGAGCACATGTGGGAGTATAGATGTCTGGATCCTGTGTGATGGGATATTTCAAAACCAGTTGTAGTAATACAAGTAGCAATGCATGGACCTTTACATGGTAATGGAAAACAAACAAACAAAAAAAACACCAAACAAACAAAACAAAACAAAAACAAACAAAAAAGAGGTTTTGAAGAAAAACAACAGGCTGACAGGGACTAAATAAACTACAAGACAGATGTTATTCAACAAGTTACTTGAAATTGGAAGACTGAAAGAGTGTCTCAGTATCTAGCTGCAATTTCTGCATTTCCCTTAGCTGTGAGTCCAACACCCACTTACAGATACTGCTTCACTTGGGATATGGCAATAAAACATTGCCTTTTGGCCACAGAGACTACTGGAATTATATAATGTTCTGAGTTTTCTGTACAACAAAGGACTTTTTTCACAGAGGCAAAGCTAAGCAAGAAGTCACTTTTGACATCCTGTCACAAGACAAGGAGGCTGTGCACCAGTAAGGGAAACAGGACCAGGAGGTGAAAACACTTGAGAAAACAGCTGCACTGAAAAGCAGCCTGCAGCAAGAGTTCGTGGAGGTGGAAGTGAGATGGAGGTGGAGGATGTATGGGAGAGGAGACTGTGATGTGTAAAGGTAAAATGCCAGGCTGGGTGGCACTTGAAAGGGCAGGCACATGGAAAGAAGCAGGGTGAATTCCGGATTGCTTTCCTCCAAAATGATGGAGTTTTCCTGTCTTTGTCAGCATGAGGTCATTACATCAAAATTATATGCTGCAAAATGCACTTTTGTTCCTCGTGGTAGGACAGTCCCAGGATGCCACGGTTAGCGCTCACCCAGCCCTCCATCCGGCGCAGTGGCTGCTCTGGCTCAGAGACACTCCTCCAGTGTGCCAGCCCTGTGTCATCCTTGCAGCAGCACCCTGTAGGACTGGACGGGGAGAGAGTGGGGGGCTTCTTTGCTGTCTAGGAGAAAAGAAAGCAGATGGAAGATCATAGAAGTAAAAATAAAAATGTGAGGGTACCCTTGAAATCAAAGGTACCCTCACGATACTGGCTCAGGCGTGCCCTCCCTTCCTCACCTGCCTCCTCTTCTGTGTATAACACCAGGGTCTTCAGTCAGGTTGTTTCCATACACAGCCTTGTCACTTTTGAATATCTGATGTCAATACAGTCCTTTAACCTGCAATGCACGTTAATGCAGGGTGTGTGGACACCTTACGTCTTCCTTTCTATACACATGCTCTTCATTGCTTCTCTTAAGGGCTGCTCTGCAGCAGAAGTCTTTTGCAGAGTGCCGTGTTACCACTGCATTCACAAGCGGCTGTGCGGTTCCCCCGAAGTCCATGTTCTCCCTCCTCCTGCCACCCTGTCCTTTCCCTTAGCCAAACCTGCTTTAGCTTGGGGCTGTAGCCGCCGCCTGCCTGCCTGCCTGCCGCAGCTCCCTCTCACTGCGACATGTGCCACCGTCCTTCCCTCCCTGCTGTGCTGCTCGCGAAGGACATGCTGTGCCACAGCTGTCTGCTTCCTCTGCTGCAGTCAGGCAGGTTTGGATTACTGTGCACGCTACTGATGTCGAGCTCCTGTCGTGACCCAGCACCCCATAGGAGGAGCAAATGAGCTGAGACGTCAACGCAAAAAATTATAGCCATGCGAGCTATCCCTCTGCTCAGCTGCTTGGAGAGTGCATACATGGTTTGTGTGACAGCACCAGCACACAGAAGCAGCAATGAAATGCACTTAGCAATACAGCTGGGAGACAGGCAGCGAGGCAGGCACTGGTCCAGTGACTAAAATGATCTTACCGTGAGCCAGGCTGCAGTGCCTCCAAAAGTGGCTGACTGCTATACAGGAGCTCAGCTTTCTTTGCAATTACTCCAGTTCCCACCCGGTGACTGCAGTGTGTGCTCCGTTTTGTTTTTGCTTGCCTTCTTGTTTCTTCTATTTTTTTTTTCTCCCACCCGTCTCCCTCTCTCTCCTCCCGTGTCCTTCTCTCCAGGATGGCGGAAGCAGAGTTGCACAAGGAAAGGCTCCAAGCCATAGCAGTAAGTCAGTTTCATTTTACTTGCTCTTTTGTCCACAGCTGCGGGTCGTGGAGGGAAGGGAGTATTCCAGCGCAGTGGCTGGGAAGCATCCGGAGAGCCTGGCTTTTGCAAAGTTGTGTGTGGAGTTCTCTGTTCGGTAAATGAGTGGTTAACATCTGCTTTGCGGGATTTGGCGGAGAAAGAGGGCTCTGAGGAACAGCATTGAGCTGACACGTGCAGGAAGAAAAATGTGAATGCACAGTGGCGTGCTTAAAAGATTGATGATGGAGAAGAAAAGAAGGAGTAAATGGGGAGAAAGGGAGATTGTGGGAGAAAATCAGTACTCTGCTGAAAATGTATTTTTTCACAGTGTGAGCTTTTGCTTAGCTGATTAAGAAGTTAAGCAAAAGGATCTTCTGAAGGGTGGCTTTTATTGCAGAAAATAATTGCAATAGTACTAATTTTTAAGACAAACACAGACACTGCATTATCAAAATTATGTAATTATTTGATCTACTAGTTAAACTGTCACCTCAGCTCCCCTTCTAAGAACATGCCTTCAGACAAATTCCCTTCTGAGTTGCATCCTGCCGGGGGTAAAACGTAGGCAGGATTTAGCCCCATTTTAGTTTTAACTTTTGTTTTCAGATTTAGTACAGTAATTTGGACTGAGCCATGAGCTCAGCTGGTGCAGACCTCTGAGAAATGTGGGCACTGATACCTGGTGAGGATTGGGCCTGGGTGTTTAAAATCTATCATCATCCTGGCATACAGAAATTGCCAGCTCATCTTTTAGCATGTTACAGGCACCATGTCAAAAGGCCTGTGTTTCTGTGGGCACTGCCAGTCTGACAGCCCCATACAGCCTGCCCTTGTTAGAGTGACACCCAGTTCTTCTTCCCCATAGCAGAGATGTTGATGCAGCTGTGCCAGTCCCAGACGGATGGCACAGTCTGTGCCAGGGACTGCACACCTGGAGGTCTGAAGAGAAACAGAAGATGGCAGAGCCCGCATGGGTTTTACATTCCCTTCCCGGGTTCCCCCAGTGATCAACAGATGCTACATTTTTCTGTAGCCAGCACAGGTTACAGATTTCCTTTGTAGTGTAAGAGGAATGGCTGCTGCTGCTGCTGCTGCTGCTGTTGTTGTTCCAAGATATTTGCTTGATGTCTACTGTTCTTCTGATAGTTCCATGGAGATTTAAAATAACCAGATTTAAAACTAATAGTTTGTGGGGTTTTTTCTCTCTAAAAAGAGCAAATGGTATTATTTGATAGGGGGAGGGGGCAAGCTCTAACTATTTAATTTTCAGGCAGGAGAAAGTAGATGCATATTTTTAAGCTGGGTCACAGTTTTCTGTCAGCATAGGCATTGACATATCTCCAAATGGAAACACCAGGAGTGTTCCCCCAGAGGCAAGTCTCACCACTGCCTGTGATTTGAGACCCCTTTATGGCAGAACTGTACTGCAGTGCTGCTCCATGTATTGCTGCTCTGCATAGCTCCGAAAAACTTCCATCGCCACATTAAAAAAAAAAAAAAAAGCTTTACATTATTGCTGTTTCTTTTGAGTGCTATATGACAGAACACCAAACCACACCCATTTCCATGTAGTGTCCGTAAACCTTTTACCAGAATAGATGAAGTACTCTGCTTTTTAGTGTTTTGCATTTCACACCAATGACACCATTATGGATTTAGAATTATCACCTGGTGTATTGCAGCTTTTACAGTAGGTTTATGCTGGTGTAAGAGAAGACCTTGAGAAGCTGGATCTTCGTTTTCTATACATATTTCCTTTTGGTTTCTATTTCTGGCAGTAAATAAAACACAGTGTAGCAATGTGTGCAGTTAATTAGATTGAAATAATTTTACTTCAGCATCAAAAATATTCAGCCTTATTTTAAGCTTTAATGTGGGTCCATGAACTGACTTGTTTGCTTACTACTCTGCAGAGCAACAGGTTTTCCATATAAGCTTGTTAGGTAACTTTTCTCCCATGCTTGGGCTGCTGCAAATGTTTGTTAGAATGCAGAGTTTACTTCTAGTGTAAGCTTTGCTCCATCAGAATGAGTTACATGACGCAAGTTAGACATTTCTCTTCTGCTACTGGTCAGCTAAAATAAGGTCACTCCTCAAATGTTGCCTTTCTCAGAAGCAGAAAGACATGGCATTTCAGTTCAGCTAGGTGTTTCCTGTATTTTAACAAGATGCAGTATCTCACTGAGATGAGCAGAAGCTTACTCCAGCACTCTTTGATCGCTCTGGTTGCATACTAGACTTATAGAAAGAAATCCACTTACCACTGGGTTGTCTACACTCTGTTGCCTGTACGTTGTCTTCCATAATCACCATGGCAAATGAGTTTGTGAGGAAGATGTGCAAAGTAATTTTTAAGTATGCATCACTGAATATTTAAGGAAAACAAATCCAAACATGGAAATGTGAATTTTTACACCAGAAGGCTGACAGCTTTTGAAGAGTTTGATTTTGTGCTTGATTTTATTACTCTGATTTATCACAGTTTTAATACATATCTCTCTGGCACAGGGACAAGTGTCAAGGGAAGAGGAAAAGAAGGAGTTTACTGTTAGGACATTAATATAAACCTCAGTGAACATGAGTTAGCCACTTGTTTTGTCTGCAGCAAGTACTTTGCAAGTACACAGCAAGTCTCTCTGTGCATTCATCTTCTATCTGTAAAATGTAAATAATGGACTTTGCCCTTATGTCAGAGAGTTGTTAGAGATGCATGTAACATTGAGCAGTACTTGGATGCTATGGTTTATCAGGGCAAGAAATACCAAAATAGTCTTTAAAAAGTAGAATGTGTGATTCTAAAAACAGAAGCGTCAAATGTATATGTTTTTAATGCCATTGACGTGCTTAAGCTGTGATTTTCAGATCTTTCTGAAGTCCCTGTAATTCACACACTGACTGTAGCAAGACAGAGCATTGTGCAAATCTGGTTTGAGAAGTGGGGAGATGTGAGACAACTACTGAAAAGCAGAATCCAGTTCTCTCTGCTTGGGAGGGAAACATAAACTCTGTGTCCTGGAGGATCCTATGATGACCAGGAGCGGTTGGTTTTTTGACCCTTCCTTGAGCAGAGCCCACATCACATCTCCCCACTTGGGTATCATGCATATTACAGATATGGATGAATTTTTGTGTTATGAGACACTGCTCTTAATATCTGTTTGGGCCTTACCCTAAATCACCACAGCATCCATCTGCTACTCTACCAGTAACGGAAGTGAGTAGTGCCCATTATTAATGCTGTGGGAAGATGCCATCAGGACGAAAGGGAGAGGTTAAAAGAGGAGTTCTACAGCCCTCTTCTCTCTGAGCTTGTTCCTGTATAGAACACTTAACTGTTTACATCTGCTCTTTTCCTGAAGTGGATTGATGGGTAAAATTTTGGGTAAAAAAAAGGAAGCAATTTTTGGCTTTAAAAAATATGCCTGCTGCAAGTTGCCTAGAAGTTTGGAATGCAAATAGTCCTAGAAGAAGCAGGCTTGATGGGGACAGGTGCACTAATTTATCTCATTTTGAATAGATAAACTGCAGGGCTCCACAATTTATTATATGGCCCCTTCTCTGTTAATGCAGAGACAGTGATCTAAACATAGGCAAGCATTTATGAAACATAAATATTTTCTGTCACTTATCTAATAGTCATAAAGCTGTGAAGTGGCATTGTCAAGTCTGTATTGGTGCATCTGGGGTACAAATGCACATATGATGCAGTGAACATGCATTACCTATACACGAGGTGAATTAAAGGCACTGAGGAGAAACCATCAACTAAAGCAACAACCAGCACAGGAGTTGGAGAAAGTTTTCAGGTTCAAGAGATGTCCAGCCTAGAGATTCAAGTGGGGAGCTACTGTACTGATTCCTTACCAGATAAAAACAACAACAATGGTGGTCACTGCTCACTAGTGCCCAGCTCAGAGAACCAGTAGCTCAACTAAAGAAGAGTAATCACTGACATACAAGTAGCCACATCAAAGATGTCAAAGACCATTCTGGCTTTTTCTATGAGATGATGAATTTGTTGAGCTGGATCTAACATTACTCAGATGTCATCAGGAGGTTGACTTAGTATGGCAGGACACTGTTGTTTAAAAATAGCCCCCTCCTGTATCAGTGTGGTCTGCCTTAGATGGATTAAGGACTAGCTTTCTGACAGGCCTCAAAAAGCTGCTGTTAATGAGGGAGACTGCTGTTCCTTGACAGCAAGGCAGGGAAAGCTTATAGGAAGCAGCTTTTCAAGGCTGGAAGGTGTCCTCTATTTGTACTTTGATGCAAATGAAAATTGTTGGTGTGCAGGTAAAATAAAGAGTGCTAGAGGAGTGAAGAGGGCAAGTTGGATTATTTGGTAAATGAGGTTTTGCATTTAAAGTAGTCCTTCACATCTGTTAAGAGAGGCCAGTGCAGGTCTGTGCATCCAAATTTAGGGTAGTACCAGCCTAGTACTGCAGAAGAGGGCTCTGCAGTTTGAGCTGCCTTTCACAAGGAACAAGAACTAACGTGGCTGGTAATTCAACAGGGGTGAGGACAGGATCCTTGTCCTGCATAGGAAATTAGTTTCACACCAGTTAAGCCTATACTAGCTGAGGTTTTAGAGTTGTCCCAAAAGGGAGATGTGTATTCATGTTTACATATAATATTGCACTAATTTCTCAATAGGCCTTTGAGAATAGTAATATAATTATGTTTAGGAAAGACAGTATTGGTATAGTTTCATTATGACAGTTGTTGTTAAGCTCAGCATTCTACATTTCTGGGTTGGACACTCAACAACTGCCATGAGTATCATATGCCGTGCGTAGATCTCAAAAAATTTATTGACAGAAAAGCCAGTATCTCTTCTGCCCCCCCCAACCCTACTACTGTCTATTACTCTACAAAATGAAAACTCATGACCAGTAGATCTCATACCCAGCGTCATTTTACCGTAATACTACTCTACAATTTTTGTGAATCCTTCCAGAGAACTTCATTCATGAAAATTAGAAACTCCAGTGCTGAGGATCACTTAATAACATGTGGCAAATTCACTTAATAAACAGTTTACTATTGCTGTGATGACTTAATACACTAGTTTCCAATTCCTTAATTTAGAAAGTAATGTTTTTGTCCTAATGTTAAGCATGGGATCAAATCTGTCTGAGTTCAGTTGCCTTCAAACCTAAAGCCTGCAGGAAGAAGAAAATAGACAACAAGATATGGAACGAGTTAGCTGCTTGGAAAATAGGTGAATGAGAAGAATCTGCAGAAGTCATGAGTGTTACAGAAAGAGAGGATAAGTAAATATTACTCACACGTTTTGGCACAAGAATTAGTAGGTATCTAAGGAGGGTAGCAGTTGTGGACAAAACAACCCCAAAAAAACATTCTTTCTGTAATGAGTTGTTAAGCTGTAGAGCCCCTCTCTCCGGGATGTAGTGGATGCTGAAGAGTGCACTTGGGTTTGAGGACAAACCAGGCATGCTTATGGAAATGGAATCCATGAAGGACTTTCTCATTAGAAGCAGTTTTTGCATTGCAAATTACTAAAGGCTGGCAGAGAAGTCTAACATGTATTTGCCGTGCTCCTGGTTCTGCTTTAGGCACTATACTGGAATGGAGCACGGGCTAGATGGTCTAATGCAGTGCGGCCATCCCGTGTACTCAAACACATTCCTGAAGTAACAAAATCCGTCAGTTTTGGCACTAAAGAAAGCCCCCATTGCAATTCATCATGAAGCTTATTTGAATATTGCTGCTGCATAGTTTAATCCAATTTTCCATTCCCATTTTTCCTTCATTATGTCATTTGCAATATTTATGGCTCTGATTAATCCTAATCATTCTGCTGTCATCTCATTCCTCAGTGGTACCAACATCCAAGTACCTGAAAAATAAAAAATCCTCTTGTAGCTGTCGTCCTTTCACATTCTGAGCTAAAAGACCTGAGGGCTAGTGAGACCTTAACATATTTCCAGAGTACTCGATGGTGAGGAACACCTGGTGGAGTTAGGAAGAGTCTACATCCTGCTGCAAATACTTCCAGGGATGGGTTTAGTATGCGTAAACTAGGGATTAGCAAAAACTAAATCTACATGAGATCTATATTGTGAGCACGTAACAAACCTGTGAGACTCTTGTGAATCTCAGTGCGAATCAGCTGTGGGCAAGGAAGTGTTATGTTTGCCTTGCTGTAAAGGGGGAAGAGATCTGCACACAGATCTGCAGCACTACCCTGGACTGCAGCAACACCATGAGTCAGCTTCATGTCAGATCAGACCTTGCACAAAGAAACCCGTGCAAGTACAGTTGTACTTGTCTTTACTTCTGGAGCACATAAAACACTAGGAATTCATGCACAGTGTAAGAAATGTTATAGCCTTTGCCCATTTTAAGCCGAAAGTCAAAGAAGAATGCCCATAATGTCTGAAAACTAAAATTACTGTCTCAAAATTTATCAGTATTTTTGTTTGGGGAATGTTTACATGACAGCAAGAGAAGCACAGATATGATGAAAAATATTTCTGTCAAAGTATGAGTGAAAAGTAGGTACAAATAGAAACCAGAAACCAGCTTGCTCCTGAGAAATTTCTAGACAGTTTCCAGACTTACCCAAACTCAACTGTTTAAATTTAGAATTGTTTCCACAGCACATTCCTAGCCCTTAACACATCACCAACATCTCTTGAGCACAGACATGAAGCTGAGATACTAGATTTTGGGTTGTGCCTTTCAAATTATATTTTGAAAAAGAAGTTGAAAATAAGTGAAAAGGGTTTGTGATTTTGTTGTTGTTGTTACTGTTAAGTCTGTGGTAAAATAAAATAGTTGTGAAAGATTTACATTTTTGGAAATTATTGAAAAGCTCTAGCCTGGTGTGTAACTTTAAGGACAGATGCCACATGCCATGGTATCAGTGGCGTAGATGTTCATCTGAAGTCAGAGGTTAGACTTTGGGATTTACATGCCATGCTAAAAGTAATGGATTGCTGGGTAGCTGGGTTGAGAGTGGGATGGGCCTGGAAGCCTCTCCTTGAGTACTCTTGCTCTTCCAGGGATCACTCCTTGTATCTAACTCCTTACCCACTTTACAAATACAGTTTGATTCTTGTACAGAATGAGGTATATTCTTTCATCAGCTGAATTCTTGCAAAGTATCGTCCCCAGTAAGACGGTTGGTCTGCTGAGTGCATTTGGGAAAGCTTGTACTGGACTATTGCATGTGTAGTAAATTATTAATCATTACATGGCTCTCTCTTGAATGGCACATGAGCACGTGCTGAGCCTGGGTATGCTGAGGCAGTGGTCAGTCAGAGGATGCCTTTCAGGAGCAGTACTTGGAACCAGAGGGATGCTGCACCTGCCTCTGGCCGTAACTTCCCTAGCACATAAAAATATTTTCTGTTGCAAATTCTGATTTGAGAAAGCCACAGGGTCGCAGGGGTTAATAACATCACCCAACAAGTCCTGTGGCAGTTAAATGGGTATGGCCTTTTGGCAGTTGCACACCAGTCCTGCATAGCTCTTGACACACAGATGCTTTTTGTTACTTAGCTGATTTCCAACAAGGTTGGATGCTGGAGGCATGTAAAGCTTTCTTCCTCTTTGCCAGTTAAAACAAATGCTCTCTGTGCACAAAAAAAAGGCCACCAACCACTGCAGTCTGGGGAGCTCTTTTTGGAAGGAGACAGACCTGCCCTCATCTGAGTTTCTGCCCTTTACAGAAGATTCAGAGCTCAGGTTGTTGATTTAGGCAGTGCTCATACTGTTTTAGTTTGAACTGCCAGCATAATTTGTCAGGATCCACAGACAACAGTCAGCAGGGTGGGGCTCAGCCCCTCTGCAGTTCCTAATAATAGCAGTCACTGGCAATCAGATGGAGATTTGGGACAGCAGAGATGTGCTCAGATTTTAAAAAATTACATACCTTGAAAGAAAGCCTTCATTTCACCAGCACTTGACTAAATGAAAGGTGCTTTCCAGCCTTTTGGGGAAATGTCATTGACAACTCCTCTGCTTCAGCCATGTTCCTTTGCCATGCAGAGTTGCAAGCTGCACTGCAGCAGAGGGAAGTAACCTGGGCAAGTAATGGCTGAGGAGACCCCATTAAGAGCCTGAATATTGCAGACAGAAATTACAAGCCAGGTTGCCGTGTAACTTATTGCGAGAGGAGGGAGAGGTGAGCAGCCCGTAGCTCTCGCTGCAGTCACACAGCTGCAGTCTCTTTATGGCAGCAGCAGGAGGAGGGGGTGCAGAGCTGAGATTACTTGGAGCGGCAGCGATGCTGAAGGCGAGCGTCTGGCCATTAACCAACTGAGTGCCAGCATCAGAATGACTGGTCTTTCCCAGTGGGCTTCCCAGAGGAAAGGGGTACACCGACACATACATACTCCTTCCTTGCTAACCTCTCGGGGAACAGCTCTGCTCTTCACCACCGTCAAGTCCTTGGAAAAACTTACGCTGAAAACCATGGGGTTTTTAGGATCTCCAGTCATCCAAATGTTTCCTGTTTGAAGCATAAAGCAAGCATTTGGGATCCAAGGTGTCACTAAATTTACAGTAACTGCAGCACAGGGATTGTCTCATACCCTGGCTTTGGTACAAAATTGCTATCTTGAATGTGTTGGCCAGTTCTGGCAGCTCTGTGCAAGCAGTATTTGAGAGTTAATCCCTTATCTCTTTTGAATCACAACCTACAATGACATAAAAAGTAAGGCTCAGTTGTTTGTCATGTGTTTGTTCTTAATAAATATAAGCATATGCAAGCACTTGCTGCATGTTAGAGAAATAGACTCCAGCAGAAGATCGAGTCAGCATTTAAAGCTGCATCTTAATCTCTACTTGTGGTAGGGATAACTGCTGAATTAGGAATGTACATAAACTCATTCCAGCATCACCAAGAACTTAGTAAGTTGTTCTGGTAAAGGAAGCAATTCCTAACTAGCCAGGAAAAAAAAATCTCAAATTTTTAAAAAATAAAATAAAGAATAGGCAAAATGCAACAACTTAAAGAACGGTGTCCCTATATCAGTAAGACATTGGGAAGTATCAGTTCCTTGTGCTAAATTTAAAGTTGTTATTGCTGAAGTTTCAAAACATACAAAATATAGACTAAAATCCACATAGGATATCTGAAACGCATCTGTAAAATAGAGACCTGTTCATACTTCTCATGCTTTCAGTTATCAGCTTCCCAATTTTCAGAGGAAAAATAATAGAATTGAAGTGGTTTATGAGTATTTTTGTCCTTATCATGTGTGACATTGCTTACAATGTTGATCAAGGTGTTTGATGAGACTGATGTGTCACAGACCTTCTCCTTTGTGAATTTCTCAGCAATTCATGGGACAGAATGTATATTCCAGAGGACTTGTTCCAGAACCAATAAAGTTTACAACACAAACAAGCTTTTACATTAATTTTTGGAGGGCTTTTAAAACAATATCCTAATTCATAATTCTGAAGACAAGGGGTGTTTTAAAGGTTATTCCATTGCTGAGACGGAGCAGATAGAAAACCCTGCTGAACTGGAGAAAGCTGGTAGAAGTTTCCTTTTACAATATTGCCACAAATCTCAGAGCACTGGGAGAATTCCCCTCTGCATTTGGCCCCTGTGTCTTGGGACAGCATTGTACCATCCTTTCTTGCCTAAGAACTCACAACCCATAAAAGCAATCCTGAAAGGCAGATATAAGGAACAAACGGTGGTATTTTGTTGGTCCTAGTACCTACCGCTACAGTTTCTACTTCTTGGTCTGTGAGATTTTAGAGTAAATCGCTGTTCATGCTGAAACATATTAGAAAACAAAAGTGGTCTTCGGTCTGCATTACTTTGAAAACATGTGCTCCTCAGTAAAATAAATCCAAATTACATTGAAGTGGATAACACTGACCGTGTGACTGTGAGCAGGTCATAGGTGGCTGGTGGAATGGTGCAAAGGTCCAGAAAGATCAGATGGCCCTGGTTATATACTGTCACTCTCTATATGGATTGTAGAGTGGTTTAACTAAGCTCATCCATGTGCCATTGAAGACCAAAGAGGTGTCAGACTGTGTGCCTCTCTGAGCTGCCGTGGTACTAGTGAACTCACCAACATAAAGCAAAGCCTCCAGGGCTTGTGGCATGGATCATCATTTTGGCTGAGCTGGAGGAGGTTCCAGTGAGAAGAAGGTAGACCTGGTTTCTCATTGATGTTGTTATGTAGGTCACATCTCTGCCTCGATGAAGCTAACAGGTTGTAAAAGTGGCTGGAGAACAAAAGCAAGAATGTATACACCAACATGGTGTCTTCAAAAGAAGGATTCTTAACACCTAGTACTTATCACCTGCTGGATAGCAGTACTGAAGAAAAAGTGATAGTGGATAATGCTGTGAATATTACTCAGCAGTCTCATCCTTCATGGAATAGACATGATAGTTAGGTAGATAGGTAGAGAGATAGAGAGAGAGATGATTAGATAGATAGATGGATAGATAACTATGTGTGGTGTATGTGTATTTATATATATATAAACAAATAAAGGCTGATATATATATTCAGGAACGTTTCTCATTAGGCCCATGAAATGGTGCTTTGGTCAGATCCATGCTGGATATTAGTCTCCTAGAAAGCCATGGGCAGAATGGAGAAGAGTCCAGCAGAGTCAAGAATGATCACAAGTGGAAGAAAGAGACTGCTGAGGCAAGACAGAATTGTCTGGCCTGGTCAAGAAAATACCAATGTTTAGCTGATCTTGTTTAAGGGTAGGAAGAACTTTCTGTATTCCTTCCAGGGAAATCACCAGTATTTTTGCTTGTTCTCAGATATTTCTCAGTCGACCAGCTTACATATTAAAGGGTTCTTCTTCAGACAGTCATTTTTCTTGCAATGCCAGCACAATGCATCTTTGAGATTTGGCAGCTGACGTATGGATGCTTACAGAGAACAATTTAATGCAACTGCGGTGGGAGAAATCTGAGGGTGGGTTAGTTTACTTTGTGTTTTGGGTAGGCTAAGGGTGTAGTAGTCAGGCACTGGAGTTCAGGTGCGTTGGGTAACCTGATCAGATCTGAGTACATAAAATTACCTTTTTTATTGGATGTAGACCGCCAGTCCCTATTCTTTTTTGCAGTAGGACCCTATTCTGCTTCTAAGCAAGTTTATAGAAATTTTGCTGTTGGTCTCACTGGTGAGCACGAACAGGCCCTTAAGTGTTCACACCATTTCTGACTCTTTGTCATCATAAAAAATGCCAGATCTGTGCCAGATAAGACATGTAATTCAGACATCCTAGGACAACCAGGTATAAAGCTGAGGATAAATAAATAAAGTGGGTTTCACCATTTGTCTAAACTTGTGAGTTGCATGCTTTTCCACGCATCACATACTCTTATCAGCAGTACAAAGGCATAGTTAGACAGTGGCTAAACTCACCAATTGAAAGTTCAGTTTTTTGTGAAAAAAAAAAAAAAAAACCAAAACAAAACAAAACAACTAGATTTCAAACTCCTTGTTCTTGCTCATCCCCAGGAGAAAGCCAGTTTTGGTAGCTTGGTTCTCATAATAGCCATTGCTCCAGACTTCTTTCTTTTCATGTTACCAAGAGTGCAGATATTTAATACACTTTGCTTTCCATACTTTAATTGTACTTTGCAAGGAGGTGCTTTTTCAGTTGAATCTTTTTCAACAGAAGTTTTTTCTCTTGGTAGGAATGTTACCAGCAGAAAAAGAAAGCAAAAAGAGAGAGAGAGAAAAGATAGTAACATCTATTTTCTCTGTTCAGGCAAGGAGAGCAAAATAATTTAAAAAGAGGAGATATTTTCAGTTTCAGTGAAACCATGTTTGCGGTTTCTTTGTTGATCCTGGAAGGTGTGAAACTGTGAAGGCTTAGCAAGGTGAAATTTCCCTAATGCTGTACCTAAAATCAAATGAGATTAGAACCCTGCCCTTCAGCTTGTGTAAATTAATGCAAGCAGAAGTAAATCATCAATACTGTGACTTAATTTCACCGTTTTTCTCTTTGCCCAACCCAACTTGGTTTTGAGTTGCCTTTGCAAAACAATGCAAAACTTTGCACTGAAAATTTGAAGCAGGTTGTATCCGAGGGCAGGAAAACAAATAGTGCATAATCTGTAGGACAAATAAATTGTCAAAAGCCTCTAGAAAACTCAACTTCAGGCAAGGGATTTTTTTGTGGCTACATCTTGATCTGTATGTGCAGAAGGCCTTTCGGCATGCATTAAGGTAAGGCAACAGGTTCTCAGTGTATAGCACAGCTTTATAGATGTATCTTTCTCTATTTCTATGTTCTAAGACAGCTCACATCGTATTTAAGAAACTGATCAGAGAGAGCCTTCATTGCTGATGTGCTGCTAGTTTGCACTCCATTTCAAGCTGTTTCTCCTTTTTTAGCAGAATTCTTTGTAAAGCCCCGCTTAAACCATGAACAATAAGCAATTGGTTTGCTTGTGAATATATTGCTGAAGCATTATATGTTTCCAGTTGCAGTCTGGAATTGCAAATACTGGGTACAATGGAGTGCAAAGGTGGCAAAGCTGGTGACAGCCTCTTACTGTGTTGTAGCAGAAATTATCCTCCTGACTTTTACTGTGTTACAATAGTCACACTGGCATGTGATTTAACAACTCCTTCTTTTAAGGCGAGTTCTTCTCCCTTTAACAAATATAAGAAAACTCTCTTTTGGCTAGTTGAGAAATATCAACAGTGGTTTTGGTTGGTCCAGGAGTTGAGCTTTTTTTTATGGTGAAGTGCATCACAATCACTGTGTAAATGGCATTCAGCATTTCAAATTGTATTGCCTTTCAAAGGTTACCATAGCGTATTCCGTCTACAAAATGTTGGGAATATTTTCCTTCGCTGAAGACATTGAATGAATAATTACAATAATTTAGGGCATGTCTAAGTCATACAATGAAGTACCTACATCTGCACAAAGATGCACATCTGGCTTTTTGGTCTGCTGGGTATCCAAAACGTGTCCTCATTGCGACAAATCAGATTATTGGAATGGATCTACAACAGATATCAAAGGTAATGGAAACAAGCTGGTAACTTGCTCCAAGATCAGCAGAGAGCAGTTAAGATGAGCACAGCTGCCTCTGCACAGTACTGTGGTGTATGGCATCCATTAGCTCTCATCTGACTCAAAAATACATGCCGAAGAGCCTTACTCAGTAAACTCAGCATGAAGTCTAAACTTTTGTTTCAGAAAGGAGGCAATGCAGTTGTTTATTATTCTCCTTAGTGCCCTTATTCAGACATTTTTTCCAACCAACCATCATCACAAACTTGAGGGGGTTTTATTTTATGTTGCTCTAATGAGGACCAGCTATCTATCCACTTTTTTCCTGACACACAAGTGAGAGCAAGATTGTCAAAAGTATCCAATAACTTTTAATGCTCAGCATGAGACATTTTCAAAACCTGCATTTTTCAGAAGATAGGTTGTTGTGTAGTGCTTCATATATCCATAGTCTTGTATCTTGTATTGATGTGAAAGACATTGGGAAACTTCAGCGCATCTGACTTTTGCATCTGCCAGACATCCAAAGCAAATCTGCTTTGAGGAAGTTTCACAAGTGGCAAATTGAACATTAACACACAGTTCGTGATAGGGAAAAATTGCACCTACTTACCCTGTTAACACAACATGGTTGCATCACTGGTCTTCATGCTTTAAATCGATATTTGTTTCAGTTTCTCCTATGAAACACAGATAAAAGAAAGGAGGGAAACCATTTCTACTCAGTAGTAAGGGATACAAGGCAGGCCATTGAGTTGACAGCATTGGTCATGCAAAAAAAAAGCACCACACCTCACTCTCTAATAGTTTTGGTTTGTCACTAAATTACTTACAGGGGTTTTTTGTGTCACTTGAACTTGTGTCCTCATCCTTCCTTACAAAATGTAGATTGTGATACTTATTGTTGAACAGGAGCAATGTGAAAACCATCTACATCAAATCTAAACAGTGCTTTGAACATGGGACTTCAAGCACAAGTGTTTCCCTGAGCTTTAATATTCTGTCTCCAGCAGCTGATGAAACTTGATGCTACAAAGGAGGCAAAGAAAACCCTCTTACACTGGGGTTTTTTTGTTGTTTTGGCAATGGAGAAGTCAAAAATCTCAATTTTTCATTACTGGCATTATTAGAGCAGCACCACCTGAGGTCTACACCCTGTTGTGCAAGCAAAACGGAGAATGTGGGCCTAACGTCAGCCTCCAACAGGAGCTGACACCAGGAAAGATGAGAAATGAGCACAGAAAGGTGAAATCGTTTACCCGAGGACATTCAGGAAGCTGAACCCTGTAGATACCTCTTTTCACTGAGCCATTGGCAGGCTACACACTGAACCCCACTGTCCATGTCCACATTAACTGCTGTGGTCAAAGGTTCTCACCCTGCACTGAAACACACAGTTCAGTGACCTACTTCTTGTGGGTGCCGAAAGACTCTGAGCCCAGGGGTCTTGTCTTACCTGCCTTCTCCACTGGATGCTCTGACAACCTCCCCACCACCTCCATAGGTCATGCCAGCAAGGCCTTCAGCAGAGCATCTTCTGTAGAGCGTGCACTTTGGTTAGCTGGCATCAACAGACTGAATCTTCCTACAAGTGCCACACTTCTGCTCCTCAGCTGTGTTGTATCTGTTCTATGACTACAGTGCGTACAATCAATTAACCCATCAGTTTTCTTTTTGTTGCCATTGTGCATGTGTATCAATAATACATTTTCAGAGATCCTTCAGAGGTGTCTGAGGACCAGAATTTGCATTGAACATAGGTCTGCTGACTCCAGTACGCAGACACCTGAAGCCAGGAAGAAACCCAAATTCAGTCCTGCTGATGTGGCTATTTTCCCTCTTGTTCACATTCATGGTCACTATTATTGTTTGCCTGGTCTAATTTAGTGGGTATAGGGGTGGGCCTTGTTGGTACCTTTTCAATGAGAGTTTAGGAGTCTCCAGGTCGTACTCTGACCCACATGAGCAGAATAATCCTACTGTGATTGGGTTCAGGTGAGTCACATGGCCCCTGAGGCTATATGAAGGGGTTTTTTCCTTCTAATAAAGGATTTAGCTGTTAGAAATCCTAACGCTGCGTCATGTCTTATTATATTATATTAATAAGCCATGTGCAGATGTGTTGGGGCAGTCCCAAGCACATGTACAGGCTAGGCAGAGGATGCATTGGGAGAAGCTCTGAGGCAAAGGACTTGAAGGTGTTGGTGAATGAGGGGCTAGAGATGAGCTGGCAATGTGCACTTGCAGACTGGAAAGCCAGTCATATCCTAGACTGCATCAAAATCGGCATGGCCAGCAGGGCAAGGGAGGGGATTCTGCCCCTCCACTCCACACTGGTGAGACCCCACCTGGAGTACTGCATCCAGCTCTGAGGCCCCCAATATAAGAAGAACGTAGACCTGCTGGAGTTAGTCCAGGGGAGGCTATGAAAATAATCAGGAAACTGAAGCACAAATGGAATGGTTTTAAATCGAAGGAGGGACATTTAGATTAGATATTAGAAGAAATTCTTTACTGTGAGGGTTGTGGGACATTGAAACAGGTTGCCCAGAGATTCCCATCCCTGGAAGTGTTCAAGACCAGGTTGAACAGGACTTCGAGCAACCTGGTGTAGTGAAAGGTGTCCCTGCCTATGGCAGAGGGGTTGGACCTAGACCATCTTTAAGGCCTCTTCCAACCCTATTCATTCTATAATTGTGTGAATAACACATTTCTAGAGCATAAAGCAAGAACATCCTCACAGTCTAACATGACCTAGGAAATAAATAGGTTACATTTCCATGTCTTCAGCAACAGAACCTATGGACATAGTTTGATTTCTCTCTCTTTCTGCTTTAGTTCACAGACATATCTAAAGATAGTGCCCCTAGGTAAGTAATAACCCTTAGAAAGAAAAAACCTCATTTAGGCTGTGAGTAAAGAGTGACTTTAGGAAGGAGAAACGTAGATGGAAATATTTTCAGCTGTACAGAACTGTTCTGTCCAAGTCATTACAAATCACATAACTCTGGCGTGTATTTTTAAAAACCTTAGCAGTGAAATGGATCGTTTTTGCCTCTGACTTCCAAGCTGTGAACTTGGACAGGTGGTGGGAAATTTTGAGTTTTTTAAGACTGTTAAGATTCAGAGAGGAAAATCAAAAAGGTGAAAGTGTTGGCACCAGTTTCCTAGCAATCCTCTTGGAAGAAAGAGAGCGTTTTCGAGCACCAGCAGTTACCAGGACTGTCAGCCAGATAGCTGCTCAACCAAGACACATCCTCGCAACAAACTGTGGTAAAAGAGTCATATTTTATTAGTATGTATGTCTTCTCTGAATGCCAATTGTTCAGCACAGGACTGCAGGGAAGATCGTTATGGCAGACTTTGACTTGGCAAAAGTTACATCAAAAAAGAAGATTTTTTTTTTTATATCTCTTTCTGTTACAGACAATTTCTTATAAATGGCAGAGAGTATTACTGCCATTCCCACTGAATGCTCCATGTGGGCCAAGAAATGCTCTTAACAGTTTGTTTAGAAAAGTATTTCTAAACCTTCTTCCTTTTCAATTAATTCATGCAAATTAGATCTTTGGCCTCTACTTGCTATTTCATTATCAAGCACCAGAGTTTGTGAATGTGACTGAACTATGTTTGTTTCATCATCAAACTGACCTGATCAGATTTTTTTCTACCTTTCTTCTTTACTTCTGACTTTGGTGTGCTTTTGAACTAAGCACTGTAGCAACCCCATGCTGTGCTCTATCATGGCAACTGGCCATATTGGAGACAAGTAAAGTCATCTCTTGCAGGTATTGCCTGATGGTTCAAGCCCAGCAAAGGTTGTCATATTTGGATGGCAGTCAGGACCCAGCTTGATGCAGCATAAAAAGCACCAAGTAGCAATGAACAGTGGCTGAAAGATACTTTACTCTGGAAAAATCCATTGTTCACCACCATGCTGTCTTTCAGGGTTTTCTCCTTCCCCTTCATAAGAAAACTGAAGAGCTTGTATAGCTATTTTTTAATTCTTCGCATGTCTGTACTTGTGCGTTTTTAATATTACTCCTTACTGTTTGTCATGTTTCTTTTATTCCCCCATGATCAATCTGGATTGAAGTTTCTCTGCAGAATGCAAACACTTGACCAGATTTTTAGAAGAATTCAACATGCAGTGTACAATAGAAAAGGGTTTCAATGAAAGATGCACCCTTCAAAACAGAGACTGTTGTGGCCCCTCTGCCTTACCATTTCTGTATAGGATGGGTTATATTCTCAGAATATACCTCTAAATGTAGTGAACATGTCTACATAAACTCCTGGTGGGTGGATCCCATCTGTTTGCCACACTATAAGGAAACATTTTAGAAACATAAAGGAAAAGAAAGTTATAAATGTTCCCATCCTTACACCCTGTCCCAGCTTCTCATTTTCTCATCTTGTTTGATGTCTGTCTATGCAAATACCAAGACTGAAATTAAGCTCAATTCTCAAATTTTTCTTTCACTTTTTTTCTTTCACTTCATGTATCTCTTACCAGCATTTGAAACTCTGTCTCTCAGATTTCCTTTGGAAAAGACTAAATAAAATACATTCTTTTTGTACTTACTTGCTAATAAACTTTTTCCTTGTGTAATGCAGTCTCTTCAGGCCTCTCTGTTTCTGAAGAATCAACTACAAGATACAAGAACCATCCATAGCAATTGCCAGATAAATTTTTCTCATATCACACTTTAGAGGCAATTATTCCAGAGGAAAATTCTTGGCAAGCTCACTGTTATAAATACTGCTTAAAGTAGTTCCTGATTATAGGAAAATGAGAGGGGAGAGAAAGCTTTGCAGGGACTACTGTCTTCTCCACCTTTAGATTGTACACTAATGCAAAGGACTTGTAAAAATACTATGGAAATTTGAAAAAAGAAAATAATTTATATCTGAGCAAGAGTTAAGATTTCATTTGCATTCAGTCACTTCCTTGGCAACTCTATTGCTTTAAACTTATCATCCTTGTTTCCTGATGACAATGTGTTACTGACATCAGCTTAAGCTGATGGCAAAGATATTACCGATTTAGAAAATAAACTGTCATTGAGCGGAAACGATCTGCCTTTGACAGCGCAGTGCACACAAAAGTGCCCAGCTGGAGCTGTGGAGTCACAACTTTACTTGCGGGACAACTTTACTTGCGTCGTGTGACTTGCAGGACCAAAAGGGATCACAGTGTGGTAAAAGAGGTGTGTTCATCCTTGCCAGTTTGCATGGAAGATTATGATTATTTGTTGGTTCCATAATGAAGGGGAGATTTAGCTTGTAAAATACAGATAATAAAAAACACACTGCAATATTTTATACACTTTTTAATTCTTTTCCACAGTTGGATTACACTTCCACCTCTTCCCTGCATTCATAAAGACTCCTAACTTCCTTTTTTAATATGAAAGCTGAGATTCCCATGTAGTCATAAAACATAGCCTTTAAGAAAAATAGAAGATAATTGTGAAATTTGCTATAAAATCACAAGAGCTCACAAAACAGAACTAACCGTAATGTTGTTTGATATTCCTCCTATGCATAGCCCACAGTGACATTCAAAACTTTTGCTAGCAGATCTGCAGAGGATATAATCTGGTTTTAGCAAGGAGAGGTTTAGTTAAGTGTCAGAAACTTGCACTTTTAGACCTAAACTGCAAACTGACGGTTAAGATGCAGAGCTACAACTGCGGAAGACTCCTTTCATAGTGACCACATCTCGAAAAATAACTTTTGCAGGATAAAATACAATTGAATTTTAGCAATGATGGAGTTTACATATGAGTAAAGATTGCTGTCTGTTTCCACATGGAAAACCAATAGGGGATATAAAAGAATCTTAAGTTTTGTCTCATCATTTGAGGCTTCTTCATATTACTGTAGTGCACATGGTAGCACTTAAGCTTCATTGTGGCCTCAGAGTAGTTCAGAATTTTCGTACAAAATTTGTTGTCTTGCTGTGATAACAATGTCTGATTTTAAAAATTAGCAATGCACTCTTAAGCTAATGCATCTGCGCTTTACTGCCTGCTCCAATTTATCATCTCATAGCAGGTTGAATGCACTCTTCTCTCTCAGAGTATTTGTTTAGCTTGACAAAGTATGACCTTGCTTGCACTATGATTTGGAAAATATCTGTTGGGATACCATATTGCATATGACACTCTTTACAGGCCTCTGCAGGGACGTACCAATTATATGGAAGTACTTGAGAAATAATGGTTTCCTACAACAAATCAGATAGCTTTATGTATCCACAGAGCTAGCCCAGATTAGTGAGTACTTTTCACATGTGGTGCAGGGAGAATTTACTCTTTCTTAGTGTAACAGAGGTGATTCTTCACCATGAGATGCCACCTCAGCTCCTCTGTCATCAAACTATGATTTGAATGTTGAGATAACTGGCACAGGAAGGTTTTCCAAGTTTACAGTTGTGATGACACCATGTGACAGCTTCTCATTCAGGAAGGGAGATGAAAGTGGTAGGAATGAGCATTGTGTTTTCTTATCTCCCACAGAAAAGGCATTTTGTCTTTTTAAAAACAGAACAAATTTCAGTCTAAATTCTCTTTGGTCTTTACAAGGCTTGTTTCATTGCATTTAAGAGAGCTCTAGGAAAATGCAACATGCTGTCTACAAGAGAGGTAGCTAGGCAGTGCTGTTTTCTGGTTTTGAGGGTCCTCTGGGCATTGCTGTGATGCAGAATTAGGAAATGGAAAGACTGAGACCATTTTCAGACATTAGTGTTTCAGAGCAGTCCTGTAGAGTATGATGCTGTCCATGATCTGCAGGATTTGACAGACATGGCAGTGGCAGGGCAGAGAGACAGGCAGAACTTGTGGTATTTTGCTTTATCCAAGATAAACAGGAGAAAGATGATATAGCAGAGATCTGAATTTTACCTGAAACATCAGTGATCGAAGAGGCTAAGACTCTTTTGTTTGACAACATATCACTTACATCAAAGAGGTCAGTGTTAGGGAGTTTTTATCTAACACTTAAAGTTAGTATTGCTGTCCTCAGTGTTCCCCTCCCTACCAGAGTTGAGTAGCAGTAGTTCTGTGACATCAAGGTGGTAGGTGCACAGTGTTGCAAGGTGAGCTTCACAGCATTTGGGGACCACTGGGCAATAAGACAAACTCACCCCCTTGTGTACACATTCATATCTAGACCCACAGAGCTCTGTTGGCTCTCTGTTGCTAACGAAAATGGTGGGAATCAGCACGTAAGTTTCTGTGGGCAGTGTAAAGCCTCGTTGCTAGACAGGTCTGTGTGACAGTCACTCACTTCTGTCACACAGAACTGAAGTGAGTGACTGCTTACCTACCCTGGGAATACCAAAAGGACAACCTAAAAAACCCTCTAGCAACAGTTCTTCCAACTGGCTACCAGTACAGTAGAGAAACCCTCATTGTACCAAGTGCGAGAGGTTAACCACTACAAAATGACTCTTGGTTGGGAACTCATGCCATCAGCAATGTCTTCTAGCCACCCATTAGCAAATAATAGTGTTCTTTGTCATCCCCATTGTTGCACTTTTTTCAGGTACCAGAGAGTTTTGCCAAGTTATCAGTGTGCCAGGAATAGAGGTGTTGCAAAGGAGCCATCACAGGACGGGCAGTCACGGCACAGAAGTCTGCAACATGAAGCATGCAGTTCAGCGCATTTGACTGTTTGGGGCTGTTTCTTTTTGTGATGAACCAGTTAAGTCACTGTCATTCACAACTGGCTGACTGGGTTTTAGAAGCCATTACACGAAAATATTAGCAATCCATAAACAGCCAAGTGATCTGTCAGAAAGCAAAGAAAGATGTTTCTGTAAAGAATGTATAGAAGACAAGATTTTCTAATTGGGTAGGGAAGAAATCAGTGCTATTTGTCCTTTCTAAGAATCTATGGAAAAGTGAATGAATTATTGTTTGCAGCTCCTTTTATTATTCTGTGCAGCTGCAGGAAAGGGCTGTATAATTTATGTGCATTCTTGAACTAAGGTTTGTGGTCTGGTGACTAGACATGGTAAGAGGACAAGAATTCCTCTCACTCCACAGAGTTTCAAAGATTCTGATGTGTCCTTTCAAGAATAAAAAAGAAACACTTTATCCAAGAAGTAAAAGTTCATCTTTCTTGTTAATCTGATGAAATATTTTACTACTAAAAGTAATGTTTTCTTTCTGATTAATATTTTATTAGATAGTGTGATAATATGAAATACAAACATGGCTTGTGAAGTAACTTAGAAGTAAAAATGTTAATTTTTTAATTCCTACAGTGGTCCCCACTTGAGTCATACTGTGTGTTCATTAATCATCATCATGGCTAGGCTTCGTGAACGAAGATTTGAGAAGGATCCTATCCACACTTGCTACAAGCACGCTGATGGCAAAAAAGGCCAATGTGAGGTAGACAAGTCTGGTTGGAAAAGGCACAGTCAGCTTGCAAATGTCAATCTGAACACACCTTTAAAGGCAGGTGTATGCCTTTGTCTCTTTATCTTTATTTGACCGCATCAGAAGATGCCCGTTGGCCATGGTTAACCAACCGTGTGAAGGGTGGAGATGAGCTTTGGTTAGGCCACCTTTTTTAGGCCCCTCTCATGTGGAGCAAGCAGTGGTCTCCTTGAAAAAGGCTGCTTGGTCATTCTGGATGTTGCCAAACAAGACTGTCATCTCTGGGATCAGTCTCAAGTGACCAATATCCTGAACTGCCTGCATGCAGGGTTGGGTCTGCAGCTTCCAGTGCACCTTTCAGTTGCCATTTCATCCCTTACCTGTCACTACAGGGCTTTACAAATGTGGATATATTCTTCGAGCCTGCGCAGTGGATTTTTTAGGTGAGGCACAGCATGCGCAGAACTGGTCCCACCCTTTACTCCTGAGGTTCATCTGCCAGGGCCTAGCGAGCTTGGATGGTGGCACCGAGGTCCTCAGGACGTAGGTTTAATTAGAGTATCCTTCTCTTGGATGGATGGCTTTACAGGGCTAAGCGAGCTCCATCTGCCCGGTTTTGGGATTAGAGTTGTCCTTCTCCTAGGATGACTGCCGGAAGGCTAGCGAGCCCATCCTGCCCATGAGTTCATTAATAACTCTTCTGTATCTTCCTTCCCATCTTATAAAGTGGACACATAGATAATTTCCCTACTATGGAAGTACTGTATGATGAAATGGAAAATTGGGTTTTTGGGCTGCATGTCACTCACAGGCCAGTTTCTTTTGCAGGTGTGCTGTATCAGGTATTCCGGAAGGGGGACACAGACTCTAAAAGAGACCTTAAAAGTAACATGTAGCTACATAGAACTATCTCTTACCTCAGTGACATCCATTGATGAAGATGTCACTCATCATCACTCTGGCTGAGCCCTGAGCAATGGTAGTTCAGTATGGCATAGAAACCCCACAGCGTACCATGTTTCATATACCAGTGACATTATGGGTCAGAAACTGTCGTTTCCTAATGCAATTTTACTTTCCTGTCAGGCAGGAACTGACAGTTGTTAAGAGAAAACATGTCAAGCAGCCTAGAGTACCCAAACTTTTATGAATCCCAGACCATAATGAAGATAAAATTTGCTTAATTTTGAATAGGATCAGACTGGACTGGATTGGATTAGGATCAGCAATTTCAAGAATACCTCATATATTCTGTTATATCATGTTACACATATGCAACTAAAGTGTTTAGGAGCAGAGGTGTACAGCTAGGTGCTCTGGACTCAGCTGCAGCCCTGAGGAGGTGACAACAACCACATTCGTGACATGTTTTGCTAGAGTTTCCACAGTTAGTGGAATGAAAAACCTCTCTCCTCCATTTAAACCAACTGGTCAACTTTGCACTGAAGAAATCATGTCAGAACAGAAACACAACTGAGGAGCAATGTAGCTTCTGTCAAGAAGGCAGTTACAACCAGCTGGAAGCAGTATTTCCTGCAATAGTGAAGTCCTTTGGAAAGCAGATATGTATCTGTGTCTTCATTCGCATAGGTCGTAAGTGACCATTGCTTTTGGAAGGTGAAAACTGAGGCTCCAGGAAAAATGTATGTGAAATATTCTGCATTTACTGCATGAATTTTTATAAAATCTTCTGACAAGTTTTACCTTTAAAAATTAAACTCTGTCATAGATAACACTTATTCCTATATAACCAATTAAAAAGAACAAAGAGACATGCTTAGTGGTAACTGTAAGGGAAAGAAGTATTTTCCGAGGATGCTATCAGTATCTCTGTGTATAAAATGGAGTGCAAGTGATTGCTAGACATGTGGAGCCACCATCCCTCTTCATGAGTACCTTTACCCAACATAAAGTAAAGATTCTGCCAAATAACAAAACTTAATAAGAGAATAGGAGGTGGACAGATTAAAGTGTTAGTTTGACTGGGAACATCTGGAAAACAGAAGATAATGTTCCACAGACTTGTCTTTTGATTGATTGCTGAAAATTATTTGCAAAGCTAAACCAGTGCAGGAAGCTTGATACAGAACATGAAAAAATACCCTGTCTTTGCAGTAGCTGCACTCATTTGTTGTCATTTTTATAACCTGTGACTTAGGCTGAATATCAAAAAGCTTTGCAGTTATCTTTATTTATAATGTAATGTTTTTAATGCACAGGTAGGTGTTAGACAACTTATTTGCATGACATCTATGGAAAAACTGTTGGTTTTGGCAACCTACAGGGTAGTTCAGGCCTCTCTGATTCCACATGACTATTGAGAGTCACGGAATCACAGAATGACTAAGAATGAAAGGGACCACTAGAGGTCATCTATTCCAACCTCCACACTCGGGCAGCGTTCACTAGAGCACATTGCACAGGATTGTGTCCAGATGATACTTGAATATCTCCGGTGAGGAAGACTCCACCACCTCTGTTGAGTAGCCTGTTTCAGGGCACAGTCACCCACACTGTAAAGAAGTTCTCCTCGTATTTAGGTGGAACTTCCTGAGTTCCAGCTTCTGTCCATTGCCTCTTATTCTGTGACTTGGCAGCACTGAGAAGAGCCTGGCTCCATCCTCTTGACAGCTTCCCTTCAGATACTTGTAGACATTGGTAAGGTCCCCTCTCTGTTGTCTCTTCTTCAGGCTAAAGAGGACTAGCTCCCTCTGCATTTCCTCGTGAGAGAGATGCTCCAGTCCCCTCGTAGTCTTTGTAGCCATATGCTGGACTCACTTCAGGACCATTATGTCTCTATGCAGTAACACTATCTTGATCATCCATACACTTCCCTCATACAGAAACTTCCAGTTCTGTGTCAGTTAATTCCAAGCTACAGAGATACTAAGTTAAAAAAATGTCATTATATGTTATTTTCATTTGTGAAGCAGCTGAAATGGTTGGGGGGGTTAATATGCCAGAATCAATTACTTCTGTTTAAAAGGTCTGTTTTCAGGGAAGTCTTCAAGCCTGGCTGTAGTGGAAAGCACAAGGTCTACCTGCAAAATTTTGCTATCATACGTGCTGCACACACATCTGCGGCAGTGTGAAAGGCACGGAGGAAAAAGCCTTCAAGTTCATCTAAAGTATCTAACTTACTAGCACAGGTGTAACTTCTTCCTGTAGATAGATAAACCAGTTAGTTCCGTGTTGGGCTTAGTGGGGCATAGAGATGGCTATCCTGCCTTTGGAATTGGTCAGAAAGCAATTGCTTATCTTTGGAGTCAAACATGGGTTTCCCCTGGCACTACAACACTCTTAAGTTAGATTTTGGGTTTGTGCCACATTTACAGCACATGCCCATGACAGCAGTCCCAACATTGCATCTCCCTCTGGGACCTCCCAGGAGAGCCTTAAGGCTCAGCTGCCTTAAGGAAACCCTTGGTTGACCTTAACGTGGGGAATGAATGTTCCTTGGAATAAACAGTTTGCAAAAGGAGGCTACTAATAGCAAAACCTCAAAGGCTCTTGCACAACTTCAGAAGAAGGAAGCTGGTGCTTTTGACTTTTCCCAGCTTTGAGTCTTCTGGGCGAAATTCAACAAAGGAGCTGTTGACATCCACACTCAGAGTGGCTTGTGATGTACTCCTGGTGGGAAAAAATTACATTTTTGGGTTTCATAGCTGCACTTTTTGAAGCTTTTTATAGCTGGTAGAATTTGTCTTATATGAACCTAGTTAGAGAGAGACTACTGTATCACACCAGGAATAGTGCTAAAGACTTAATAGCTCAAAAGAGAAGCCTTCAGCGTTCAATCTAATGCAGAAGTTTAAAATCTTCTGCTACCTCTACTGCAGAAGCAATGCCTTCTGTGTCTGAGGCATAGTTACTGTTCACTAACTATTATTATTTTTTATTTTTCATCTCAGACAAAAACTGCGTACACAGGGAGGTTGCTTTCAGGTTTGGTGCCACTGTAATTTATAGACCATGTCCCCATTTCATGCAGCAGCCTATCCCAGGGAGGCAAGAGACACTCACACAAATGCACAAGAGCTTCCTTAAGTAGGGCAGGCAAAAACAGCAGGGTACTTCTTTTTAAAAGCTTTTGAACTCATAATGATCCCGTCTTATCCCAGTAAATTTTTATCATAATCAAGAAGGAGGAAATGACAAACAGTGGCATTGACTTGAATGTGTGGGCCAAGAAAAGTGAGACGTGCAAGGATGAAATAGGTGTGCAGTATTTTGGAGGCTCATGCGATTATTCATCGGGTGGAAAGGTAAGGAGGTGGAGATGAAATATTGCATCATGAGCTTGTGAAAACAGCAGGCAGAAGGAGCTCAAGCCCACCGAGGTCAAGGGGAAGCTTGCCGTTAGTTCCAGCTTGCTTTGCAGCAGGCTTTAATGCTCTCATCTTTGCTTTGAATTCCTTCCTTAAATTCTTCTGATCTGTTCTCAAAATCAGGTTTTGGGGTGTTACTCCAAGTCTTTTTCCTGTGAATCCCTTGAAAGCAAAGCAGCAGTCTGCCTACCGTCTTACATGTGACAGCCTGTCTCAGGGCTCACAAGGCTGCAGGGAACTAATGGATTTTTTATTATCATTTTTACGGGCATCGGAGAAAAGGGCCATTCAGGCCATCCAGTCTGTTGTATCATCCCGATAGTAGTGGAAGCATTATGGCATTTCCCCAGTGCCCTACCTTCTAGGAGAATAGAGTGCAGCTGTAAACCAGCTGTGCTTCCTTTGCACTCCACAACAGAGCCCTTTTGTCTGTTTTAACTGCTATTTACCATCTTTTCTTTCACCATTCCTTTCTTCTCTTCCCTCTACTTTTGGGTCTTTATAGGCAAAGCAGTTGCTAAAAGACAGGTTGTCACTTTTAATAGTGGCATTCTTTGGACTTAAAATCGGTCCCTATAATGTTAAATGTAAGACAACTTTCCCTATTTGTCATATGAAGGAAAGTGAAGAATGACTCCAGTTGAGTGAGTACCAAGAGATGGCACGTTGCTGCCCTGGCTCCCGTTTCATTGGA
Organism: Corapipo altera; assembly: GCF_003945725.1. Taxonomy (NCBI): domain Eukaryota; kingdom Metazoa; phylum Chordata; class Aves; order Passeriformes; family Pipridae; genus Corapipo; species Corapipo altera. The sequence goes on from NW_020884907.1 coordinate 5,721,454, forward strand.
AGGAATGGATTTCTCTCAGAGCTATAAGCATTCAGCAGAGACCCTAATCTGTTGACATACTGAAGCAAGTTTGCTACTTGGCCATGACTGCTCATCAGACTCCACATTTAAAGTTGTTTCTATCGACCACCCGGAGATTCTGTATTGATCATTGAAGAGGCGTGTCCCAAGTCTAGTATCTCCAGTGAGTCTCCAATGTTTCATGGGAAAAAATCAGTGAGATGGTTTGCTATGAACATTTCCATCAACACCATTTGGAGCATGGGCAGCAGCAGGCTGATTCTCTCACTTTAGCTGAGCATAATTTGCCCACATTACAATGTCATCTTTGTTTACAAAAAAACCCACAGGTTTTGATGCAAGTACTAATATAGAAATGGACCATTTCTAATGCATATATCAAAAGGAGATAGTGACATACTACTTTTATTTATTGCTTCCTCCCTAACCCAACACATAGAAAGTTGCATGCATTCAACATGTAGCAGAATTAATCAATTTCCTAAATGACTTTTCAAGTACAGCATTATGACCACAAATCTTTGGTGCAGCCCAAATTTCTGGTGTGCAGCTACAGCAAACAATGAAGTGACATGTTTTGCATTGGTTGCATCACTTTTCCTCTGACCTACACAATTTTGTCAGACATAGAACTACTGTTGCAGGCTGCCAAGAGGCTACTATTTTGAGTGGTTTAATTTTTAAAAGTCAATGTCTTTTTCTTGGCCAAAAAAATGCTGGGCTGGCAGTGGTGTTTTGGATACTAGTGCCGTCCGGTGGCCCATAAAGAATGCCATAACACCCTTCAGTGTCCTCAAGGAACACTAATGCATTGCATTTTCAGCCGAAGTAGGGCCATGCTGAAAACACATGATCAAAAAACTATAAACCTTGAGTTTTAGAGGTCTGTATTTTATTATTATTTTATACACTGTGAGTATAGGCCCATTTGCAAGAGGAGGTTCAGTCCTTGACTGTGTTTAGTTCACTTCATTGGTCTCTGAGCAAAGGTGGGTACTCAGAAGTCAACACAGCTGTCTTTTGTTCCAAACTATTAGTCATTTTCTTCAGTGTTTAAAGCAGATTATCAGGGATTAATTCCACTTGTGTGAAAAAGGGGAAAAAGAAGATGATGCTGCAGTGTGGTATAGGTGGACAGTAATTCTGCATTTTAGCAAAAGGACTTTTCTGATATCTTCTGTGTATCTGTTCATGAACACATATGCATGCATCCACATGACAGAAGGAAATGAGACAAAGTTTATTAGACCAGTTGATACTGCTGGGGGAAAAAAAAAAAGCCAACAAAAAACCTGATAAGACCTTATTCATGTAAGGAAAAAGAAAGCAGTAAACTTAAGGCTACACAGGAAGCATTGCCCCGAGTGGCATTACTCGGATAAATACCAAAAAGGAATTTTAGTTTAAGTAAAGGAATTATAGTGAGAGCCATTGGGAAAATGGACAGGTGCTTTGAAATCTGCAATGTCTTGATCATTTCTTCATTTACTGTTCTCTCATGCGTGTCTTCAAGGGCAACGTGTTTTTGTCTATGGGAATTTTTCTTCAGTCAGTAAGCTTGATTAGGGTAAGGGGTTGCTAAAAACTAGGTGGAGGTATAGGTTCAGGAAAAATATGATTTTGAGATGTGAGCCATAAAGTAGCTATTTTTAATCCAAGTGTATTTGACAGTCTTTTTGTCTAAACAGAAACTTTTGTTTTCTGAAGTGCTTTTGTAGCCCTCATCTTACTGTTTCTAAAACTTGGAGGCCCTCAAACACAAAAACCTTAACTTAAAATAGACATCTATTAAGCTGAGCAGAGCAGGACTAGGATTTTTTTTGCCTGTGGAAATTTTTCTTTGAGATTGCTGCTGAAAATTGCAGCTCACAAAATTACTTCCAGGAGGAGTGTGAGCCACATGATCTATAGAATACCCAGCTCTGACCACAGCTAGCTACAGGCAAACAGGCATCTTCCAGTAAAGAACAGTATTGAGGCATAAATCCTGGCAATGGGATTGAAGTGTTATACGCATGGCCTGAGAGTCTAGCCTGATCCCTTGATTGTCTCACACAGAGTAAATTGTTGGTAACAAACAGAAAACATACATTGCAGAGACCTTTGCCTCATTCTGGCTTAGATGTGGTGTTTCTTGTGACATTAATATGAATAGAATGATTCACTATTTGTATCCCTGCCTAGAAGATGGTATCTTTATCAAGATGTATTTCCAATTCTCAGAAGAGTGCTAAAAATAGTAGAAATGATAAACCAACAGCAGGAAGCAGATTCTATGTATCATTATTTTATACTCCAACCTATTTAATTACACTGTCTCCTAAAGAATAATAATGTGGAAAGGGACTCAGAAGAAATGATGCATGTTGCTTTTATGGATGTATTATATGTGTTAAGTTTGAAATACAGTCTTATCTGCAAGGAACAGCATAGCATCATGCAGCTCCAAAGGCAAACCAGAAAAGAAATCATGACTCCAGGAATTTGAATTTCTTTTAAGTTTCTCCTTTTAGGAGCTCAAATGCTCCCACTGATTCCCTTTCAGAGCACAAATTATCTACATTGTTGATACCTCAGGGTATTTCCCTTTGGCCATGCTGCTGTGTGACAGAAGGAATTCAGCATGGTTCTCAGCAGGTCTTGTAGCCATTTGCAACTTCCCAGTCCTGGAATAGCTCATGCAGAGAACCCTCAGGAAAGGCAGAGAACCCTCAATTCCTTTACCTTCGGTGTGATAACAGCCTGGCTAGGTATGCTCTAGAGCTAAATGACCAGTTGTGCAATGCATTATACTCCTGCTCCAGGGAAGGGACATGGGGTCCAGCTGTTGCTACCGGCCTCTGTGCCAGAACAGTCTCCTGTAATTCATTCATGAAAGACTGAAGTAAAGGTGTGATTTATAACAAAAGGTTGTTCTGTATTTGCTCTTGGCTTTCTGCCATTGAAGTAGAAGCTTCTGAAGGAAAGGAGTAGATGATGGGGAGCAAACTATATGCTTTGTGGGTGGCAACCAAGATCATCTTGTGTTCCAGCTGCCTATGACTCTTCTGCGTATTTGTTACAGACAAATGGTTCACTGAGTATATGATTTGCAGAGTTATGCTAAATAATTACCTTTAGTTTACAAGTAGGGAGCATGACAACCATGTCTAACAGGTTTTGGAGGAAGAGGTGATATAAGAGTAGAAGCATATATGGCTGTGTAGAATTGCTTGGACAGAAAGAAATGTTTTAGGAAAGGTCTTGCTTTTTTGTTAGTGTTGCTGAGCTCATGCTTACTACAGTACAGAGCAGAGCAGATCTGGGGCTTGGAGGCACCTGGTGGAAAAACATTGGTTTCCTAGCCTTTCGTTAAAAATCTTCCTTCTATGATGTGTACTTTCTGTTCTGGAATTTGGGATTTTTTCCTTCTTTCTACAAAAGTGATGCATCAATGGTGATTTTGAGTGCTTTTGCTCACCACAAGAGTGAGCAGGAAGAGATTTATTTAATTCATTGGGGTTTTTTTGCCCAAGAGCAGAATTACGAGCCAAATTTTGTGTAGAGATATCTCCAGAAGGAGCTCCTAGATACTATGATGCTTATTATGTGCCTGGCAAATGTAAACTCTTGTCCTCTTCACACTCTCCTTTCAAGTGATATTTAGTACTGGCCTAAATTACAAATTGCATTTTTGTCTACATAGCACTAGTCAGGGGAATAAGATGATTAAGGTTTTATTTTCACTACTGAAAGCTAAATGGAAGACAGTTTGAGTTTGGGTTGTTTGGAGGGTGGCAAAAGGTGCAGTGCTGTTCTTCCTACCAAACCAGAAACTCCACTTAAAAAGTGTGAGCATCTGCAGATGCAACACTTCATCCTCTAGTGGAATCCAGCAATTTGCCACTTCAGACATTATAATCATGAAAGAGCCTATGATATTACTAATTGTTGTACACTCCACCTCCACCCATGGTCATGAGAGTCATAGAATTATAGAGTCATAGAACGGCTTGGGTTGGAAGGGACCTTAAAGATTATCTAGCTCCATTCACCCTACCAGGGGCAGGGACACCTTTCCCTAGACCAGGTTGCTCAGAGCACCATCCAGCCTGGCCTTGAACACTTCCAGGGATGAGGCATCCACAACTCCTCTGGGCAACCTGTTCCAGTGCCTCACCACCGTCACAGTAAAGAACTTCTTCCTAATACCTAATCTAAACCTACTGTCTTTCAGTTTCATTCCCCCTTGTCTCTTCTCTACCTACCCAGGTAAAAAATCCCTCTTTGTGTACAGACCCAGTTCTCTCAGTCTTTCCTTGTAGGAGAGGTGCTCCATCCCTCTGATGATCTTTGTGGCCTCCTCTGGACTCACTCCTAGAGGTCAGTGTCCTTCCTGTGCTGGGGACCCCAGAGCTGGATGCAACACTGCATGTGAGGTCTCACCAGGGCAGAGTAGAGAGACAGAACACCCTCCCTCAACCTGCTGACCACTCTGCTTTGATGAAGCCTAAAACACAGATGGCTTTCTGAGCTGCAAGAGCACATTGAGAGCTCATGCCCAGCCTCTCATCCACCAGCACCCTCAAGTTCTTCTCAGGAGGGCTGCTCTTGACCTGTTCATCTCCCAACCTGTGTTGACACTAGGGGTTGCCCTGACCCAGCTGCAGCACCTTGTACTTGGTCTTGTATTAAACCTCATGAGATTCCCATGGGCCTGCAAGTTTGTCCAGGTCCCTGTGGGTGGCATCCTGACCTTCAGGTGTCCATCTTGAAAACTGTTGTAGGCTGTCCGCTTGAAAAAAGGGGACACAGGTCTCCCTCTTCCCATCCCTTCTTGGCAAAAGGGAGTTTTGTACATTTTATTTTCAGGAGACTGTGGAGAGCATAAAGTGGCATGTACTGATCAGTAGCCACTCACCTCCAGGTTGCCTCATTCATCTCAGCCTGCTTGGCAGTGAATTCACCATGAACTGTCTGCAGGCTGGAGCACTTCTGTCAATTTGTCCTTGCTTGAGTGGAATACTTAGGAAACACCCAGCATTTCAGGGACAGGAGCTTGCAATTCAATGGTGTCACTACTAGCTGGCTTGCCATGATCTGATTGTAGTGGTGCTGTGCATTCTATGTCAAGCAAAACTCAGCTTGCTGTAAGAGCTTAGTGTTGTGCCCTCTTTTCTTTGTGGTATGTAGACAGTAATACAGCTTGTCATTTTTAACATTTTAGCTGCTCTCATGGGGGAAATCTGTTATTTCTAGGGGCTGTGCAGAGCAGTGATTTTGCAGGCAAGCCGACCCATTTCAAAAGTGGATTACTGATGATTTCAGTGGTACTGGAGACAGATGCTTGCCAAATCAGTGATGTTGTCTGTAAAGTTTATTCTGGTACAGTGAAAGAGCATACAGTGCAGATATGCAAACAGTGACCTTATTGTGTTGATATTGAAGATATTGGGTGAAGCCATTTGAAAATCCCAGTGCTAATATACTTGAAGTTTTCTTTAATAGTTTTACTGAGAGCTTGATGGGATGTCAAACTAGTGTCCTTCAGTGAAAAAAAAAAAAAAAAAGCTTGAATCATTTGAGTGAGTTATAAATTCTGAGTAGGCCTATGGGGAAAATAATTTTTTGTGAGCTACCACCTCAAGACACTTTTTGCCTGACATCTAGAAAGCATCCTGATTTTGTGTGTCCATCTGTAGCACTGCCAAATATAGTAAGGGTTTAATGAAAAACAAAATTCAGGCTCAGGATTTGGGAATCCATATAGTTTTCACAGAACAGAACTCCTGTGCACAGCGCTTAGGTCTGGCTATGAGACTGTTGCTGTCATAACATAACAACCCCAAACAGCAACTAGTGCCTCTTCGTGTTAGATTTTGTGCATTTACAGAACAGAGAGACTGTATCTGCCACAAAGAGCTTGCAATCTAAATGAAGTTGCTTGTCTTTGGTGACAGACCAGTTGGAAGCCCAGTCTGGATACAGTGGGTAGTGTTGTCTCTGCCATGGGCTGAGAGATCCAAAGACAAAGAGGTCATCAAACAAAAAGCAGTGAGCATCAGGATTGGTTGAGGATGGAGGCACTTTTTTAATATTCTATATCCTGTCTGGAGCCCAATCCTACTTTACCAAACTATGGGCAAAAACTAAAATATCTTTCTAACCTGACCTTACCAAAGCCTCTAAGTCCTCTCCTCATTTGAACTATCTAATCCACTCCTATGGGGGGACTTGCAGCCAAATGTGATGCTGACTTGAGCTATGGGAACTGGCTTTCATATAGGGCTCAGCAGCTACTGCCTCTGCAGGATGATTGGTCCACTAACATTCAGACCATGGAAAACCTCCCTCAGATTCCGTTGTTGTGAGGGGTAACTGATTACATATCACACAAGTGCTGATCCATAGAGGAGAGGGATTTTTCACACCTCTTCTGTAGCTGAAAATAAATTCCCAGTACTCTTCACAGACTCTCCTGCCATCCCTGGAAAAGTGTTAGGTATGTCTTTTCTGAGTGGACCTCGGGTGTTGGCTTTACATCCTCTTCTGCAGGTCCCTACAAAGACATATGAGTTGGTTGTGTGCAGTGTCATGCTTGTAACTGTATTTGAGCTCTGCAGTGGTCCAGCTTTCCAGGTAGCAGCACAGCCATCAAACTGAAATTAGATTTGTGTGGAAGGTCTGAGTAGTTAAGTGGAGGGCCAGCAGTTTTCTTGGAAAACTGAAGAGGTGAAAAACACGTGGTATTTTTCCTCTCTTCAAATCTGGTTTTACTTGGGTATGAAACAAATAAAAACATGAGTTTTTGTTCTCACCTAACTCTGGAAAATTCCCCCGTTAGGTAGTTGAGAAGCTGTTGATGTCCCTCTACCTCTCTCTTTTACCTCTAGCTAAAAAGAAGAGACACTATGATCACTGTACCAGTGTAATAGAGTATCTTTGACTACCTTTGTCAGTAATGTTTCCAGAAATTATCTCTCTGCTCATAAGCTGGCAGTTAGTTCTGCTAAGACAAAGTCAGCATCAACTGAGAAACTGTGGAGCAGCCTGACCACCAAGGGCAGATCCCATTAATTGTAGTTTATAGAGCAAGTTAGCTTTTTTCTTCCAAATTTATTACCATGAAGAGAGTATAGATGATGGTGGTTAATTTAGTTTAGCACAAGTATGGAGCAAATACCATGTAGAATTCTGACAAAGTAACCTTATGCTATGGTACGAGAGGCAGGTGCTCGAATTTTCATGGTGCATTGCATCACTTTTGGCCAACGTACTTGAACATCTTTCACCTTTTGAGCATGTTTCTTAAGGTCTTTCCACTTTAAAGGTTGGAGATCTTGGTCATGATGTCTTCCAGGCCAGAGAGAGTCTGCAGGTAAGGGCAGTGGAGTACACTCCTTGAAAACTGCTGCTCTACCACACTGTGGCTTCGATGGTGCAGCCAGCTTAGAAATCTTAGGAGCCAGCTTCTAGAAACTCCTGCATAAAATCAGAGTGTACAAAAAATACAAAATACTGCAACCTGTCCACAAGCTGTATTTTGCACCTTAATCCAGGAGCTCAGTAAAACAGAATACACATTTCACACAGACCTGAATTAAAAAAGATCCTTCACCAGGGACTGTTAACAGAGATGTACAGAGTAACACACTAGAGACAGCACTAGATGATGACTATTCAATGACTTTATGTTGTCTGAATCCTTGGATGTGACTAAGCTACCCAACCTAAAAGGATAAAGTATTAAGGAAAAGTTCTAAACCTGTTGAGGCAGCCTCAGAGAGGGATCTGGCCTTCCTTAAGGTTGTTCAGGTGTGCAAAATTGTGTGTTCTATATGTCAGGATAGAGTAACGATATGAGGAAGAAAGAATTTGACTTTTGGGAAGGGACTTGTCTCCAGTTGCATCTTCTCCCCCCTTCAGCTTCACAGGAGGAATTGCTTAAGAGATGCATTTTCAAGTTAAACAGAAGAGCAAAACTGACAGGAATGCCCCATGAAAGAAGGAGAGGAGTGATTTCAAAATCTGGGATTGTAAAATAGTAAGATCTCCTTTATGCAGATACCTCCAGAACTGTGGAGGAGGAGTTCCACAGGAACAGTTAAACAGGACATGCATGGCATTTTGTTGGCAGTAGAAGAGGCCACGTTACTGTGGCTGGAGGAGGCAGGCAGGAAGAGGCAGGAATCAACCCACAACACTGAAGTTTCTTCTGCTATCTACAAGGTTTAGGGGTTTTTTGTGCACTGATTGCTGTTTAATAAGCTGTTTCAAATGCTTCACAGTTTTATAAACCTCTCAGGTGCGTGTGTCAGCTAAGTATGAAATTCCTCCAAACTGTACAGGCTTTGCTGTTTCAATCCTCCCCAAACCCTGAGCGACTAGGCAGACAAACTTGCATAAACTACACAGCAGTCATATGGGTCACTGAGATGACCTTGAAGCTGTGAATTCCCAGATACACTTCACATCAAGAATGCAAGTCATGGAGGAATGCAGTCAGTTTTCTGAAGGGGGGAAACCTTTGATGGTAGAAATTTGCCATCTGTGCATGGATTTGGGTTCTGGAGCCAAGCATCAAAGCAGACAGATCCAGACTGTGAGGTCTTCCCCATCAGTGCATCAGATAGACGCTGTGCACTCCTCTGCATCCTGCCTGTGGCCTGCAGCCATGAGCCCTCTGCCTTGAGGATCTGCAGCCAATCCATCCCTGGAGAGACAAGCAGCCACATGTCACAGGTTTCATGTGCTCACCGTCTCCTCCTTACTTGAGATGATGTGATAGTGATGAAAAGCTGCAGTAGAGTCTGTCTGAGTTGCCAGGATCAAGGTGGTCTGCCTTTGATGGTGAAGGGAGAAGGCCAGCAGATGGATTTGTTAGGCCATCCATAGCATAATGTCTCAGCTGTTCATATTCACACAGAAAGTATTGGGATGCCTGACCTAAAGAAATGACATAGAATACTGCTAAGGTTCAGTATCAAGGCATGTGATCCTACACTTGTCAAATTAAATAAGCTTTCCAGAAGTAAGCTGGTTGGAGATGAAGCCAGTTGTTTTATGTGCTGTAAAGGCAAGATGCCAATGCTGAGGCTGGGTAGGATTTTTAGCATACGTTGATCACAGCATGCTTTTTTTACCAAGCACATAAATGTATCGACTCTCTCAGTCATGGTCTCTCTATGCCTCTTGTTGTAGTAATGTGATTCCCTTGATGAAGTGGGGAGGAGGCAGAAATGGCATGTCCAACAACCCCATCAGTCTCCATGACTCAGCAGGGAGTTACCCCCTAACTGAAGAGAGGCACTAGTGCCCTCTCAGGCCCATGTGGGTCTTCGCAAAGCGCAAACGTATGGAATCTTCAAGGCTGGTCAAAAAGCAAGAGGAACCCAGCCCCCTACACCCTCTTTAGAAAGAAAGGAAAACTTAGCCAGAATGGTGATTTGTGAACTGGTGTATTGTCTCATTAGCATCACCAAAGTGGAAGGACACTGGCAGCTAGAAGGTAACAAGTCTCAGACTTTTGATTGCTTCACACTGCGCTTGTAGGGAAGGTTCTCTTCCTCTTTCTTTTCTCTGTAAAACCAGTCATGAGTGTAGAATTACATTCTTCCTGAATGTAGAAGTTAGGACTCAATCACACCGGTAACTGCCACTTGTGTTAGCAGATCCCTGAGCATCAGACAATTTAAGTATCCTTAGCTCATGACCAACACTGGACAAAAGCTTTAAGAAAGGGTTTTGAGCTGATAGTTTTTATCTCCCAAATGACAAGAAGTGTTTTTCAGCAGCAGAGGAGCCCTGTACAGTACAACTGCCAAGCATAGCCCTGCAAAACGAGAAGATCTGGCATGGTTCCATGCAGGTCGGCACCGAAAGTCTCAGTGTCAGCAGGCAAGCTGCTGCACACACAAGCAAAGGGAGGAAGCCTCAATAAAAACATTTTGATGTGAGGCACTGGGACTTTGAAATAATTGACTAATCCAGTCAGACTGTAAGGATTAAAACACAAAACCCAGCTCTATGTATTAATTCCTTCATTTGGGTTTCTGTACCATTGCTTTGAAAATAATAAGCAAAAAGCTGGATATGATTCAAGTACGAGAATTAGCACTGCTTGTCCCTATGGATCCTGGCCATTGCTCTGTGCTGACCAGCCAGATCAGTTCATTCCCTTTCCTCTGCAGAAAATCCAATTTCCTCTTCCCACTTAACATGCCGTGTCCTGAGGAAGTTTAAGTTTCTTGAGGTGGAGATGTCTGTCATACGTGCAATTAAAATGGATTAACAAGTTCTGCTGAAATCCCAGTCTTGGTGATTCTGATCTAAGTTCTCACCGAGTGAAAAATAACGCATAGAGATCCTCACCAGAAATTTGATTAGGGGGAAACCAGCATAAGCAATCACAGCTTCAGCCTGGGTGCCTTGACTTAAAACTATCGTGATTTACTTTTAATTTCTAGATAGGCCTTGTATAGGTGTTCCTCTGCACGGGCAGTTGCAATCAGAGATGTTTCCACAGGCTTTACAACAGCTTCTTTGGCAGCATGAAGAGATATTTAAGGAGTGGATGGGGCATGAGAGTAAACAAGAGACTTTTGTTTGAAGCTGTGGAAATGTGATTAAATTAAGCCACACAGACCAAATCCTGTCTTTCTCCTTTTCAGAAGCAAACAGTGAAAGGATATACATTGAAAAGCATGGATTTAAACCAAAACCAGTCAGTAGCAACATGAGAGTAGGGAGAGTTAATGAACTAGTTTTCTACAAATAGTCTATTCAGCCTATTCAGAAAGCTCCTTGTTGTATACTTTTGTGAATAAAAACTTAGATCAAAGTTTGTTTAACATTCTTTATCCAAAATACGTTTTTAAGAAAAATACAGGAAAACAAAAATAGTTGTTTAAAAGTAGCCCCTTTCAGAATTTTGCTCATTTTCTAGAGAAAATAGAAGTTTCAGAATATGTTCTGAGTGACAGTACCTATAAAATTCCACCTTATTTTTAGGAAGAAAGGCACTTTGCTAGATGAAGACATAGAACTTTTCATCTAGCTTAGGCTGCAGTATAACAAGGTCAGTGCTAGCAAGCTATGCACATCATCTTTGAGGTTAGCTGCAGTGGACATTAGGTAATGAAGTGCAGCTACCTGTTATTTACTACTGTTATTAAAGATTATCCAGATTAATGGATAAATCTGTCAATTTCATGGTTTATACTAACAGTGGGCTCTATACAATCTCTTGAGTACTTTCCAGAAATACTTGATGTTGCAGAGAACGTTGCTTCTAGACTCAGGTGACTCTGAGCTCTTACACATTTTCAGAGTTAATGTAAAAACTTGGAAGCTTTGGAAGACATGCTGATGGGGAATTAATAGAGAGTGGGAATCTGGCATTTCTAAGTCAGCTTTTGCTTCACTGTTACATCTCACAGAAAAGATACTCAGACTCCAGTGACCCTCACCACCTCCCATCAGCCATTTAAGAGCCTGACACCCATGATGAAATGGTAAATGCAAAGGAAAGTGGCTTTTTTCCTCTTAGCAACTGAAGGGAAGCAGCGTCTGTGGGTCTCAGCCCACGTTTAGTTTCAGTTCAGAAACAGGAGGAAAGAAGAAAAGTCAACCAAACGTTTTCATACTTCAAGGACTCGTTATGGTGGTGGCCCAATCAAAAAGGCACATGGATTGTGTTAGACCAGAAACTGCTTCAGGTGACCCAGTAGCATTCAGTGAAAGAAGAATCTTGCATCTAAAATCTTTGTTGTATCAAAATGGGTATTGTTCCATTAAAGAGAGGATTTCCCCATGGGATATCAGAAGAACCATGTTTTCTCCTAAAATAATTTTGGTTCACCATCTCAATGAGGCATTTTTCCATTGTATCCCCTTTCAAAAATGCTAATGAAGGAGTTTTTAAAAAGGAAATTCCTTCCCGTGTTCATCACTTTTCAGTAAGGGCTCTTGTTCTGGGAGCAGTGCCATCCTTCTATTTGTTGTTTGAGATGCATGGTGATTTTAATTAAGTGGTCATTGTCTGTGTGCATCATGGTGGTTGCCTTCGGTGACCAGAGAGCTATAATTAAAAGCTTGCAAGGCAGCTGAAATTTTTGCTGCGGCCCTTTAGAGGATTGTGAGAATTTTTGTCTTCAGCAAAGAGGCTCCATTCTCCTCTAGGACAGTTTTGACTTGGATAGTCTCAGGTATGACATTGGCAGTGGGATTGTGGCAGTTATGAAATGTTCACAATTCAGAACCCCTGAGCAGGAGTTACTCTTATGGGGGCTCCATGTGGATGAACTCCTCCTTTAATATCCCCAACAGACAGGATCACTATTGCACTTCTCTTACTTGAACACTGTGTTGAGGGCAATGCACCTGTGGATGCAGAGCTACTCTATCTGCTTTAGCAGGTCAGCACAGGAGAAACCCATCTTTTGGCACAGTGCAAAAGTAGCATAACTGTTAGATGAAATGGAGCAAGTGAATTTTACAATAACTTATTGTGCGTGCAAGTGTCAAAAATCATCTAGAAAGGGAGCTGCAGACCAGAAATGTCTGTTCCTTTACTGGAAGCACTTAAGTCAGTTGTGGGGAACTGTATCTGTTTACCTGTCTCAAACTACCCTTGCCTTGTGCATGAGCAAGTAGTTTCTCTGACACTCACTACTAGACAAAAGGGATGCGAGGCTGCAGTGAAAGTCAGTGTATTTCTGGCTGAGAACATGTTATTTCTTCATCCTGAATGTTCACCTCACTGCAAGGGATTCTGCCTTACCCTTAGAAGGAATCTGTTCAATATATGAGAAACAAAGTATTTCCGTAACTTCCAGCCTCTTCTATTTACTCTGCCTCAGCAAATTATATCTATTCTGTTTCCAAAACTAACATTCTGAGTCAATTCGTGAATGCTGTGGCAAGCAGTCTATTTAATGGGAATCAACCCTTGCAACAGCAATCTCCATTTTAAACCAGTTTCGCAAGAGAGAAAGTGAAGGGCCTACCTGATCATTAATTGTTCACCTGGTATCCAGTCTCAGCTTTGCTTCCTGTTGCGTGTTCAACTGTGGAAAAAGCAGACATGAAGGAAGGGAGCTAAACCCAGTCCTTTTCTTTTAAGTGGGTTTCACTTGCTCCCCTCAGACATTTATCTGCTGCACCTGTGCAAATGGGAACTCCTGTCATTCATTCCTCAGTAACACATTTCCTTCTTGCTTGGAGTGATGGAAATGGCCACAGCTAAGACACATGTCAAGCATTGCGGCAGCAGGCTGTAGTCCTGCTATCCCTGCATCCCATCTAGAACTTTCCAACGTACAACTTGCTTTGTTCAGCTATGGAGGGAGTCCAGTAAGGTGAGTGACCAAGGTCCTAGGCACTTAAGACATTTGAAACACTGAATCTGTGCTTTAGGAAATGAGCCTCTGTCAGAGGGAGACTGTGAGTGAAAAAGGGTGCCAGACTTATAGATGCCACACAGGAGCATAGAGTGCAGTTTCCTTAGGTTCAGAAACTGGATTCCAGTATACATATGCAGGGAATTTGTCCCTGGCTTGTGTTTTAAGGGAAGCAAAGCTTAGCCGGGTGGCCACAGGATTTCAGGGAACTGAGGCAGAAAAAGTCTTGGAGGAAAGTGCCTCAGGGAGTAAAGTCAGTAGCTTACATTTATGTGGTGTTGATGGTGTAATTGTAGAGCAAAGTTGGATCTCAGAAACAGACTAGTGTAGGCTCTGGTTCTGCTTGGAGCAGGGTGGAAGAGGAGCTTCAGGAGGAGGTATTTCCCATAATCTGAAACAACATATATTTCCCAGTGCTCAAAACAGACAAGCCTCCAGCTTTCAATTATGGAGGCTGAGTGGCTACCTGTAACAAAATTTTCACCAAGCATAGTTATGCAGGACAATTGGCAGAAAGTGGGCATTGATGATTCAAAAGGAACAGGCACCACCATTCTTCAAGGTGTGTTTATTTTGATGTATCAATGTTTTTGCTTCAGTTCTGCATCCTACCTCTTCTGGTGCTGTGATCTCTATTTCATGCTGTTCGTAACAGCAGATAGTATTCAGAACTGGAGTTTGCAAAGTGCTGCCAATACTAGGTTGTATCATTGCAACTGGTAGAGATGGTTGCTCTCAGGAGAGGTTCCTGCTCTTCAAACGCAAGAGGAAAATAAAAGAGTTGACCAGATGAGAATAAAGAAAGTGGGGAAAAAAGGGAGAAAAGAAAAAAAAAAAAAAAAAGAAAAAAGGGAGAAAAATAGCATCCTGTTTTTCTTAATATTTTCTTTCCCATGAACCATTGCTGCTGTACAGCAAAAGATGAAATAAACATACAGATTTGATTTCACTTATGAGAGATATGCAGTCACCACAGTGAAAATGGTCATTTAAATGACCCCCCTGGGGAAAGTTCCAGTTTTCCTGACGGTAGTTTCTTGGGATTATGAGAACTGCAGGTTGAAATTGTTTGCAGAACCTAGATACTCCTTTTGTCCCAGAGTTCTGGGTGTCTCTGAACTGGCAACAGAAAAATGAGGGGTCAGCATTTCTTTTGCTTGGGTTTTTTTTTCCTTACTCCCTGCCCTAAAAATACCTGCATTTTAAGTATTTTAAATACAGGTGGAATAATTTCTGCCAACTATGCAGAGTGGAGAAAATAATTGTTTGCTGAAGAAATTAATGTGATTCTTTGAAGACAGTTCTTTATAACTGTTTTCCTTGCTCTAAAGCAGACTATAATTTTTCCTCCATTTGTGCCATTTTTGGGTGCATTTATTTTGCATTTTCACAACAGGCAGGAGCTCACCCTCTTCCATCCGTTCCTCCATGGCAGGCAGGACATTGTCTGGCATGCAGGATGAAGCCAATGGGAAATGATTCACTGAAACTGCTGATGGTGGCTCCTCCAGTGTTGTGCCACCCTTCTCCTCAAGGTTCATGTGATCCCTGTTGGGTTTTTTGTTGAGTTGGGAATGTTTTCTTTTATCCCAACATCTTATTTTGGATCCTTGTACCATAAGCCTTTGCCTGCCATCAGGTTTAGGCATGTATTTTCAGAGTGAGTTCAATCAAATAATGCTTAGCTTCTGTGCTGCTCCATGGTGTGCTTTCTATACAGGTCTGAGCTGGCTTTAAACTGAAGAAATCAGGTGCTTCTGCCAGTGCAAGGGGAGCAGAGGGTTTCACCAAGTCTTTACTGCCCCAGGGATTGGTAGAGGTGCATATTTCTCCACAGATGGTTCTGACTTGGTGAGCTGAGTAATCTCTGTATCACTTCCCACGCTTTGCAGGCAGACTCCAACAAAAATTATTTTGTAGTGGAAAACTGAAGTATTTTAAGACTGCAGAGAAACATTTTGGTGTAACTTTTTTTTTTTTCAAATCTTGTACTTGTTTTGAGTTTGGGTTTTTTGTGGTTGGTGGTGGTGGTTTGTGGTTGTTTGGGGTTTTTTGACTGTAGCAGTTTGACAAGCGTAATACTGAACTGTAGGTTGTTTTGATCAATGTAACACACTATTCAGATAAAGAAGTCAGTGGTTGTTAGGGTTAACATGAGAGAAGGACAAGCATACAAAAACTTAAACACGCTTAAAATCATCTGTGGTTCCGGGGCTTCTTGAACCAGATATAATTTCAGTTTCTTTAGTAACCCTCACAGTATTCCATCAGATTGTCCCCATTACCTTATAGAACCCCCAGCATCCTGACAAATGGATTTCCACAGCAGACCATTGTCTTGGCTTCAAACCTGCCCCATCCAGTTTCACTTGATGCCCCTTTTTTCCTTACAGGAGTAGACAGAGTGAGCAGTAGGTGTCCACTGGCTATTTCCATGATTTTACAAATCTCTGTTTGGTCCTCCCAGTGCCTCTTTTTCTTCCAAGTGCAAGGTGTCTTGCTCAGTTTCTGATATATTTGGCTTTTAGCAATAGGAAAGTGGTAATGGCCAACTTTTGTGCTAAGAATTTCATCCTTTGCAGAATCAAGCTTCTTGGAAAAGGTGTTGCACACCTTTTGCACATCCATGTGTGAATACCTGAATGCAAATCTCATTTTTCCAAGATGTGAGTCACCTTGCTGCTTGACCTATGTTCTTTTCCCATCATGTAGGTCTGAGTAAAAAAAAAGAAAGTATTTTCACTTTCCAATTTTCCTTGTAAGTCTGCTGAAGGGAGGAGTGCAAACTTTAAATCTTATTTTACTCACTGATGTCTCAAATATTCAAGGTGCCCTGAAAATACCTCCCAAGTGGTGCTCTTCTACCATTTGGGAAAGGTAACCATGCTGACCATCTGTATTCTTACAAAAGCAGCACACTTCAGACAGGTACAAATCCTTTCCTTTAAACATGCCACAGTAAGAGTAAAACTGACTTCAGTCTTTTCCACCTCTCTTCAACCCAGTTTCTATAATCCTCGAGCAAACTTACTTGTTTAAAGCAAACACTTTATTTGTGACAGGACCCTTAGAAATTCATAACTCAGCAGACATACTTGGAAAAAAAATTATCTATAAGTAGATGAACAGAGTAATGAGGAACATTTACTGACTTACACATAGAAAAGTGCTTTAACAAATGCTCAAAAGTGCTTTCCATCCCAGTGTTTTCAGTGAAGTTCTGTTTGAGTGGGGGCTGGTTTCATTTTCTGAACTTCTAAAATCCTTGGCATGCTGGTTTTGGTGGGATTTCTGTGGTCCAATCCAATCTTCGACCACACTTTTCTAGAACCCACCCATAAAAACCAGATACACATATAGTTCCAACCTTCAGTGACTGGGAGAAACCTGAATTGAATGTGATATAGTGACCTGAAAGTGAAATGTCCTGATAGCTGATTCACATAATTTGGGGGGGGGGGGGGGGGGGGGGGGGGGGGAAAATTTTTTTTTTTTTTTTTTTTTTAATTTTCCACCCCCAAAATGTGGTAAAAAAAAAGGGGGGAGGGGTACACTCAGACTGACTGAATG